>NW_011888814.1:8090045-8099556 GCF_000151845.1 Pteropus vampyrus | reverse complement strand
GAGACCACCCAGGAAGACCAGGCGCTGTAGGCGTAAAAAAGGAAAAAAGACAAAAGAGAAACAACAAATTCAGGGAGAGGCTTCCTCTGAACTTCTCTCATCTGCCCGAAGACAGAGCCGCCTGAAGGAACCCAGGTGTCACCGACGCCTTCCTTCCCTGGGAGTTTCAACCGGGGTCGAATGACTCTCATGCAGGAGAGGGGACTAGAAGTGACACCAAACCCAGACAAACCTTGTCACAAACCATCAGTTTTCCCAGGCCTCTCAGCTCTTCTTCTAAGGGCCCATTCGTCTTTCCTAACAGTCATCCCGTCCCCCTAAGAGGCCCACCTCCCCCACCTCTGCCCAGTGAAGATGGTATTTAATCCCGAATTCTAAGCCACCTCGGGGAGTTACTCACTTCCCCTGGGTCTCTCCCGGGTGCACATGAGGAGTGCATGTTAATAAACTTCTGTTTGCTTTTCTTCTATCAATCTTTTATTACAGGGGTCTCAGCTAAGATCTCTGAAGGGTAGAGGGAAAATGATTTTCCTCTCTTACGCTGCCTCCGTCAATGGCCTTCTCCTGGGTCTCTGTCTCAAACCTCCCTCTCCTTTCTCTGTAAGGACACTGGCCATTGGATTTAGGGCTCACCCTGAACCTGGTGCCAGGGGTTAGGATGTGGACATCTCGAAGGGACACTCTTCAACCTACTACAGCAAAGTACTGGTGGAGATGTTTCTTTTTCTTTTTCTTTTTTCTTTTTTAATTATTAGTAATAATTTTTTTTAAATTAAAATCACTGGGGTGGCATTGGTTAATAAAATCACATAGGTTTCGAGTGTACCATTCTATAGTATGTCATATGTGTGTTGCATTGTGTGTTCACCAGCCAAAGTTAAATTTCCTTCTGTCACCAAATTTTTGACCCCCTTTACCCCTGTCCACCTCCCCCTCCCCGCTTCCCCTCTGGTGACTACTAATCCATTGTCCGTGTCCATGAGTCTCTGTTTGTCATGTTTGTTTGTTGCTTTCAGTTTTATATCCCACATATGAATGAACTCATATGGTTCTCAACTTTTTCTGTCTGACTCGTTTCACTTAACATGATAATCTCAAGATCCATCCATGTTGTCACAATCCTTAGTTCTCTCCCCGAGCTGCAGTTTGACAAGGTCAGAGGGCCTGAGGCTGCTGGAAGAAGCCGTTTGCCTGAGAGCTGCTTCTGTGCTGCTGGGCTGCTCACTTACCTCCTGGTTCTGGTGCAAATGAGAAGTCTGGCCAGCCTCTGAGCTCTGAGTGCAGAGTAAAGGCTTGCAGCAAGCCCTTCTCCCCCCGCTGGCAGAAAAGCCAGAAAATTGAAGAAATAGGAAGAAAGGGAATTGAATCAAAGAATAGTGAGCCTTACAGAATGTGCGGCCACCTAGGCAGAGATGGGAGGGAATAATGAGAGGTGGCGAGTGCAAAGACCTCCAGGCATAAACCCACTGAGATGCTACAGTCCTGGACCCTCCCGCATCTGGATGAGGAGCTGGAAGGAGTCAAGCGTGAGCTGATACCTCAGGACCCCTGGGCAGATCCAAGCAAAGCTCATGCTCGTTTTTACCTCTCCTGCCTCCCTGTTGGGCCCTTTTCAAAATGAGGTGCCTTCCCAGGAGAGCCCAGGCCCCCCACTCTAGCATCCTACCCACCTCCAGTGGTTCCCCTCCACAATCACACACCCCAGAAGCTCATCCTCTTTTCTCCCATCAAATGTATCAGGCACGTGGCTCATTCCCTTAGGCCTTTTTTTCTGTTTTTCAGGTGATAGGAAGCTAATCCCATAAACAAATTCAAACCAACTTGGGAGTTAATGACTGAAACTGTTAATGACTGCTAACAACAAAATTGGCTGGGGGCGGGGGTGGGGCGGGGGTGGTGGTGGGATATTTTGCATTTTAGTGGAGAGGAGGCTCTGAGTTGGAACAAGGAATCCCCCTGTGGTGGCTAGTCAGTTCTGGAACAGCCTATGAGACAGGATTTGGGGTTGAGGGGCTTTGCCAGTGCTCTCTGGACAGCAGCTCACGTGTGTTGACCTCACATGCATGGCCGTTGCTGGGCCACCTCCAAGCCACCCCACTGCCCTGCACTTTCAGGCCAGTGGCCTTTGTGGCTCTCCCCACAACCCAGCGCCCAGAGGACCAGCATCTGGTCTCCTAAAAAATGCTTCAGAATCTATTTATTACCATTTCCTCCTATTTTAAAGAAGCAGCAGCTGAGTAACAGGCCAAGCTCACACGGCGAAGCTGCTTCGATTCAAGCCTAGGTGTTGTCTTCTGAGTCCATGCCCTCTCCTCTCGAAAGCCAACCATCCTGAAGTGTTTGGGTTTGTAAAAGTGTTTGCAAACGTTTTGTGTGCTTTTAATCTTGTCTGAGTGCTTCAGAATTGCAGATCTCCTTCCCTTTCTTGCTCTCCCTAGCACTGCTTTTAAGACTCTCCTGCATTTACGCGAACAGAACAGCGCAGCAAGGATGCTGCTGTGGCAGCCGGTGCATTTGACCTTCCCATCCAGCCTCCTAGAGTTGAGCCCGCCATCTCCCCTCACACCTGTCCCCTTACGAGACTGTGTGAGAGGATGTCTTTGGGGCGAGTGCCACACACAGAAATGCAGGACCTCAGGGTAGGCAGAGCCCACATTTGTCATGTCACTCTCTAGAATAGCCACTTTGGTCTACACCCCATCTGCACTACCCTATGGAATTCCTTTCCATCATATCGCACAGGTTCCCCGTCTATGAAACGGTGAATGGTGTCAGGTAAAGTTGTCGAGCCTCGTGATGAGCATGGATTCTGGAGAACCAAAAATGCGAGAAGAGTGAAACTACTAAGTTTGACCGTGTAGAAACATTCGTCATGGTCGTTGATGTACCGTCGCCTTTTTGCCAAATGACCAGACTGTCCAATAATTCCGAGGCGCGCCAGTGCTGGACGTCTTCTGTTTGCACGCAGGATCTACTCGCTCCCACCCCGCCCTCCCGCTCTCTGCCCTGAGGCTGGTCATCTGGGCAGCGCCCACGGGCTCCCTGATCTCTGGCTCCGGGTCGCGGGCAGCCTCGGGAGGCAATGGCAGGAGAAAAGCAGGCGGGAGGAGAGTGAAGTAGCGCTTTCCTCTGGCTCCTCTCTCCCATCGAAACCTGTCCCGTTCCCTCAGACCTTCTTTTCTCAGCTCATCTGGCCTGGACGTGGTAACAGCTCCGCTCCCTCACGAGCCCTTCTGCCCTGTCGTCACCTGTGATCTCCCTAACCCCTGTCCACACACCTGTGTGCATATGCCTTTGCTGAATGGTATGTGTCGCCTGTTTCCTGCGAGGACCCTGACTGCTGACACAGTGTCCGATATTTTAAAACAATACATAAAATGTTGGGTTAGACCAAATGACGCTGAAGGACAGTTTCGGCACTCTGTATTTGAGGACAGCTCCCATGTCCTCTCACATGCTGCCTCAGTGCCCCTATCAGAGACATTGCCTGGGCTGGGGCTGCCCTCCAGGACACACTTATCTTTATACCTTCATCCATCTCACTCGCTCCCTTCCCAGATAGAGGACTCAGGTCAGTGCCGAGCTCCCCCCTACCCCACCCCAGCTCCTTCTCTGTGTACGTTCAGCTCCCTGGGTTCACCTGCCTTAGCTTTCATCCGCCTGCCTACATCATGACTCACCAGGTTGTGAGCAATCCAAGCCAGGCACGGGGACCCAGGTTCTTGGGTTCCTAGCACAGGGCCTGGCCCGTGGCAGACCCTCAGTGACTGGTCAGGGTTTGCTGGCCCTGAGGCGTTTTCTCTAAGCAGTGGGATACATTCTGGCCCGATGGAGACGGTGGTCGGCATCTGTCTGGCCCCTTCACTCCTCTGGACCCAGGCCATGTCTCACCTTTGGGAAAAAAGCTGGAAGATGTGGTTGGGAGACCATGAGGGGCTGAAGGGCTAACAATTTAATAGCATAATTATTTCTTCAATACCGATGGTGCTGGGAAGATGAGGCCTGCTGCCTGCAGGATGGATGGTGTGGGGATGGGTGAGTTATATTTTCCCAGATAAAAGCACTGATTGCCTATAAACTCTGATTCTGCCTGATGTAAAAGCTACTTTATTGCACATCCAGAAATTACTACCCGTATAAAAGCACATTATTGTGATGTAAAAATAGATTTTTATATAATTTTTTCATGCTACCACCATGTAATTCTTCATTTCCAAGCACCCTGAGATTGCACTGAGGTTTATTTTTCTCTTTTAATTGTTTGCCATGGCATGCCAATTTATGATAAGATATTCTCCTTGAGATCAGAGCAGGGCAGGGGCATAAATAACCACCATCATTTCATGGCAGGCAGGATTCTGGGACACCCAAAATGCCATCGGGCTCCATGTGATGCTACAATTTGGAGTGGGAGTGTGTGGTTTCGAGCTCATTGAAGCCCTTCTGGAAGGCAGGAAATAGGGAGGGGCTCCATCCCTCCCACCTGACCAGAGGGAGGGTTCAATATATCCCCAACTCTCTCGCCCCTGGCCTACTGGAATACAGTCAAGGAAAAGTGGCTCTGAGCTGGGTTTAAGGCCCATTAGCCTGATCCATGCGGCTCATGGGTCTGTCCTCCTTACTCCCTCATTGCGTGGGGAATCCACCACCCCATTAAAGCCGCCCCTGCAGAACTTTGACCTTTTCCATGTTGAGTCCTTGGGCTGGGTTCCCTCCCAGGTGACAGCCCACAGGGGCATGCACTTTGGGAGATGAATGGCTGCCCTTTCCTGCGAAACCCCTGGTTTCCTCCTCAGTCAGGCTGCCTCTTCTCTGCAAGGGGCAAGACTCCAGACCCTCCAGAGCCTGCCCTTGCTTGCCCCGGATGTGAGGAGAGTCACTTCCCTGTGCTTACAGCTGTGATGGGGGTGCTGGGAGTGCTGCACCAAGGCAAACCCAGGCAGCTTCTCCCCTGCCCCCTTGACCCCAGGGGAACCCTTAGCAGCCATTCACTTCCCTCCAGTCCTGGACCTGGGGCCGCCTCTCCAGCTCCTGATCCCGTGGTCTGCACTGGACCAAGCAGGAGTGCCTCTATCTGGGTCTTTCCCACTAAGCACCCCAAAGCTACTGGACAGCATCTTTCCAATGGTCAGAGGTGCCCCTCCTCCACTGGGAGGGCTGCACCGTTGGGTGATGAATGAACAAATGAATGAATGTTTCGATCAGCGGCTCTCAAACTTAGGCTGCATCACGATCACCTGCTGAGCTCCACAGTTTCTGATTCAGTAGGTCTAAGGAGGGGCCTGAGCGTTTGCATTTTTAACAAGTCCCCAAGCCATGCTGATGCTGCTGGTTCTGGAAGCCTATTTTTAGAACCCCTTGGATTATTTGTGTCTCTGTCACCCTGATGGATGGGAGGGACTATGGAGATGGAGAGCAACTGGGTGCCTGCGTCACAGCTCCTGGGACGAGGTAGAGAGTATGGGGAGAGAGGAGGGGGCAAGAACAATGATAGAGCGTGCCCAGAGACCTTGGGAAGAAGGACCCATAGAGAGGCCAGGCGACGGTGGGTCTCTAGGGGCTGGAGTCCCCAGGGAGCGTCCTGGGACAGCAGACAAGCCGGGCCTCCCACACCAAGCCGGGGTTGGCCCAGAGGCCACTGGTCTCCGATGGCCGGATTGGGCCCCACTGTGCGAGGCCTGTAAAGTGGACGCACCCGCTGGGAGGCCTGAGACTACAGCCGTTCCCACGCCTTACCCCCTGCCCCAGGCCTTGCGAAGGGCGAGGCGTCAAGGAGGGTCTAGCGCCCCAGGGTCCCGCGCTCCTTCGCAGCTCCACTGGGTGCACGCCCAGGACACGCGCGAACCACTGGCCTCGCGCGCACTGCCCTCTGAATGACAGTTCCCTCTCGTTAGCGTGTGTGGCCCGAGGGGGAGCCCCATCTGCGGCCGGACCCGGGTGGGGGGCTGCCGAGGCACGCCGCCGACGGGGTCGGAACGCTAGGGGTGGCCCCGCCCGGGCCTGCAGCGAACAGTTCTGCGACCTCGGCCGAGTCGCTTTCTCTCCTGGGGTCTCACTTTCTTCGTCTGTAAAATGGCGGGGATGACGATTTCTGGTTCTGAGTCTCCAGGGAATTGTGACGCGGAAGGCACAGAGGATTCCCTAACCTTTGCGAGCAGCGGGTGTCCTCGGAAGAGCCGCCATTCATGGCAGCTTACCACAACAGGGCGTGGACGCTGGCTGCGAAGGGTGGCCCTCTTCCAGGTCTTGTCCCCTGGCTGCTTCTCCTTGTTTACAGGAGGCCTTGCCTTGGACCCTAGGGGGCGCTGATTCCCGGGCAGGGGCGTGGTTCCTGGAGCCGGAGTTCCAAACCTCAGTCTGCGACCTTGGACCACAGCAAGGTGGCCCTGGGAATGCAGGCATACGATGTGCGTGGCACAGAGCCTGGCCCAAGGCCATTTGGATAATGGGAGACTGACCAGCCCTAAACTTTGCCAGGCCCCATTCTGCACCCCTTAGCAGAGTGGACCCGAATATAAAAAAACTTTTAAAAGAACTAGAGAATCATCAACCTGGGTCAATATGGGGCTTAAACGTTTCTCTTTTTTCCAACAAGTGAAGGCTGGGCACCTCGTTCAGACGGTCCTGCCAGGGCCTGGTGGAAACGTGTGTGTGTGTGTGGGGGGGGGGGGCGTGATGTAGAATCCTGAAAGTTCCTCGTTTCTCATTCCCTCTCTGGGTCTGGTGCCATGCAATACCCTTTGCCTGGGCTGAGCTGCACTTAAGTCATTTGTTCATTTAGAAATTTTTTATCGAATACAAGCTATTTAGAGACACCGTGCTGGACATAGGGACATGCGAATCAATAACACATGGCCTGTCTTCTAGAGGGTATATGTAAAATGGGGGCAAAAAGCCTCCTGTTAGCACTCAGCCCAGTGCACACGGATTGTTAGCCGTCGCTGAGGCCGCGATCGTGACGTGGGGTATAGTCTAACGTGCCTACACTCCAGCGTGTCGCTCTGCTGGCACCCTCAGTGTTGTCCCCGGCATTCCAAGGGGAGAAAGTCTTAACCAGCTCCCACTCCCAGGTCAGGCTGTCCTGAGAGAGCCATGCCAGGGCCTCGCTCCTTCCCTCATGTTTCTGGCTCTATGTAGCATGCATCCTGATCTCTCCTTGTCTGCAAACCAGACCTCACTGGCGCCCTCTGGGGGCCAGACAGCTTCTCTACCTACCTCCTCCCGGTAGGCTCTGAAAGAGGGCTGGGAAGGGCTTGCTCCCCCACAGGGTGGTCTTACGCTCTGGGAGCTTATTAGAAATGCAGACTCTCGGCCTCGCCCCAGGCCTACTGGACCAGAATCCGCGTTTCGACAAGACTTCCAGATAAGTCATAAGCCTGTTAAAGTTTGAGAAGCCTGCTCCAGAGCCTGCTGACCTGAAAGAATACCAGCAGAAAATGGAAGGTCGGTCTTTAGAAAAAGGCCACAGTCCAAAGAGCTCAGATACTTCCAGCTCAGGACCTCAGCTCCTCCTACTGCCGGGGAACTCCGTCTCCGCCTTTCGGGGTACTCTCCTTCCCCCAGAAAACAGGTCCTGGTGTAGTTCACCAGATTCAAATATCGACAGACAACACCCACCAACAGACAGGGCAAGGAACTCGTCTGGCTCAGTTGCAGGTCCTTTGTACCCAACACAGAGTAAGTACTTAACTCATGTTTATTAAATTGCAATACTTTTTTTGCAGTTGGGAACGTAATAGGGTAAGTAATAGGGTAAGAAGCGACTAGGTGGAGCAGCACCACCTTGAGAGGGCGTCTGCAGCCCTCTTTTCAAGCAGGAGCTGATGCCCGCTGCCAAGGATACTCTGGAAGCGACCCCTGCTTTGATTGATGGGGTCAGAGGATTCTTGAATCCCTTCCTATAAAGCACCAAGACAAGGACAGTAAATATATGGGACACACACGACCATCTCTTTTTCCACACTCTTGGTAGATATCAATAATTGATTACAGTTGACTTTCTGGCATGACCTTGGAATCCTTTTCTACATAGCACCCCAGGGAGCTACTATCAGTTGATCGCACATGGCACCATTTGAGATCTTTGCCTCGGGTCTTCCCCCTGGGAACTGCCCTCTCTGGATCAGGCCAGATGAGATATCGGAGGGGGGGCCAGTTCCTAGCGGTGCCCACCGCTCCCACCCTCCCACTGAACTGCCCCGATGTTCACAGCTGGAGGGGTGAAATCCAGTCCCAACCTGTCTTGCCCACACAGGCCCCTCTTTCTGGGGGACAAGGAGCTTACGTAAGTGGCTCATGGCGGGCCTCTCTCTGGTTTCGGCACTCTTACATTGTATAACTTTGGATCAGGCTCCAACCTCCTCTGGTGACCCCATCCAGTGGGGATGCCCACAGCAGTCATGCACTGTGGTGTCCCAGAGTGTACACCTCTGACTGCAGGCTTTTGGTGGACATGGGCAGGGGGGTCTCTAGGAAGTGCCTTTGGCCTCTGCTTCCGCTCACACTCACTTGGTCACACTCACTTGGCCTGGGCCAGCAGCTGGGTGGCTGGGGGACAGCGCCTGAAATCTGCCCGAGTAGAGGGGGAGCTGGAACTCCTAGGCCCAGGTCCCCGTGTGACTCCTATGGATTGAGGCTGCCTGCTTACTGACTCGCATCAATGTCACCCATTCCTGCAGCACAGTGGCTGGGCCCGGGGCATAGAATGACTCCATTGAGCTAGGATTATGGATCTGAGCTGCCAGTGTGGGAGAAGCCAAAGCCCTCAGGCAGTGGGGACTTTTGCCTCCTGCTGGCCTCGTCCAAGGTCCTGAGGCAGCCGCGGTGGGCTACGAGGCCCCCATCTTGCCCAGTGTCAATTCCGGCCCGATTTAGGTGATTCAGCAATGGTCCCCAGAGACCACGTGGCACCCCCTCACTTCCCCAGGACTGTTTTTGAGGAAAACGTCTTTTGAAAGACCTTGGGACCAAGAACAGCCAAAGCTATGGTGACAAGTAAAGACAGTTTTTACCTTTGGAGGGAGGAGCTATGAGGGAACTTTCTAGGATGCTGATGTCCTATAGTTTGATCTGAGTGGTTTTAAGGATAATGTTTAGATTTGTAACATCCACAGACTGCACACTTAAGATTTGTGCACCTTTAAGTTACGCCTCAAGTTGAAAAGTGATCCAGGGACCCGGAAGTCAAGTGTCTTGTGCAGGCCTTGTCAGCTTCCCCACTCGCACTGGCTTTTCTCCAAAGGGGCGGTGGGACCTCAGCTGGTTGGCACCCAGGGCTGGCATGGACAGGCCTGCGTTTTAGATTTTATTTCTGTGGTCACACGCAATGGAATCCAGGCAGGCAGCCTTCTTGAGTCCCACCAGCAAGGAGAGGGCTTTCGTTCAGTGTATTCCTCAACTAGACCCATTCTAACTGCAGATGATGTCACCTTGTCCTTGAAACCTCCTATAACTTCCCCTGGCAAAGGGAAGTGCTCCTACTTGAGGTCTCTCTGACCATACTTCCACCTAA
>NW_011888814.1:8079978-8088600 GCF_000151845.1 Pteropus vampyrus | reverse complement strand
GCTGGAGGGGTCATCCCCCTGCACTCAGGCAAGGGCGCCCTGGCCTCCGGCAACTGAGCCAGGTCCCCAGTTTTACCCCTCAGGTCCATTGAGACAGACACCTACCAAGGTGAAAGCCATGACCTAGAGAAGAATCACGGGCCTGGGGCCAGAGGACCTGTTTTCTATTTCTGGCCCTGCCATTAATAAGCTGGGTGACCTTGGGCAAGTCACTTTGTCTCCTTCCTCATCATGTAAAATGAGTTTGGGCAGTGATAATTAATTCTTGAACTTGAGAACTCATCAGAATCACCTAGGAAGCTTAAGAGTACAATTTCCCAAATGCTGGTCCACAGGAACTGAGGTAGTAGGTCTGGAGTGGAAAGTGATAACACATAACATGCATATTTACTGATAATGAATAATAAAAAAAAGATTAAAAATGCTTGCCTATGGTGAAAACCTTGAATAGTACACAGGGAATTATAATAAGCAGCACTTCCCACCCCCAGAGCTACCTACAGGCAACCGCTTGAATCATCTGTTTTAGATCTTCTGGTGGTTACCATCTTACTGCTCAATAGCCCAGATCTTGTTTTATCTGCTTCAGACATTACCCATTGTCTTCCTGCTATGATAGCTGAGGGCTTAACTCACTCACCCCACTCCCACTCTCAATATAGTCCTGCACTATTTCTGGAAGCTGCATTTTAATAAGCACCCCGGGTGATTCTGAGGTAGCTGGCCGGCCAGCCACACTTACAGAAGCACTAGCCTAGTAATGCTTCTCGGTAGAGACACCGAAGTTCTCTCAGATCATCTCTTAAGCCCCTGGTTCTTCTGCTTGGCTTCTAGAACTTGCTGACAGGCCCTCTTCCCATCTCTGGGGGCTCCGAATGGCTGGGCACGGGAGCCATGCTGGCGACCACACAGTTCTGGGTTTGTGCAGGTGGAACTGCCCCGCCCTGTCATCGTGCTACCCCTTCTCACATAGCGTCACCTCCTGTACTCCAGTTGCATAGTTAGGATGAGCAGATTTCTCCTTTAGGGACTGGCATAGCTCTGGCTCTAGCAGATTGCCGAGCATCTGACTTCTTTATAACTACCAAGGAGTGGAGTGTTAGAACAATGGGAGACACAGAAATGAGAATGCACAAGCTAAAACTAATGTTAACGAGAAGGAATCTCACCGACAGATAGATACGTGGAGTGAGGGAGGCAGGCACAAAAGACCACATACTGCACGACTCACTTATGTAAAACTTAAAACCAGAAACAACGGAAAAAAAAAAAAAAAAAAGCAAAGCGCTGAAGAAGGCAACAAAACAGGCAGAACTCTTCTCTCTTCTGCTAGGATAAAGGTCAAGGGGGGGTTACCTTTGGGGGTGATGCTGACTGAGGAGGGAGCTTATGAGGGGCTGGTGATGTTCTATTTCTTCGACCTGTGCGCACGGGTGTGCTCATTTTGTGAAAACCTGAGCTGGACCCTTATAACTTGTGTACTTTTCTAAATGTGTATTTCCTTACAAGCATTTCCAATCAAAAGAGAAGGAAGACAAACCAAGCGGCTCTCCTTCCTGCCCCGTATACAAACAAGCCCTCCCCTGGGATGGGCCCAGGCAGGTAGGTGAAGCCAGAAAGCGGGCTGCGGTCTCTGCGGCACGGGGTGGGCTAGGGGAGGAAGGCTGATACCCAGAGACTGATCTGCCCGTCGAGGTGTATTTTGGAGTTCCAGCCTGCAAATGAGGCCCAAGCATGCTCCCTGGGAAGGAAGAGATAACTAGCCGACCAAGACTCGAGTGCCATCTTCCCCACCTGCTAGCAGCCAAGCTGTCCGGGGGGGAGGGTGCTGTATGGGCCCCCAGCCCGCCTCCCCCAGGCTGCTGGCCAACCCAGTGTAAATATTATTACACTCCTACGCATCTGAAGGACGTTAATTATTAAAACACATGCCACCCAGGGTAGTGCACTGTAATTAGGTTCAAATTAAATTAGCATCCTCTTGTAATTAGGACATCAATAACCACTCTTGAGGCACCAGTTCTCCAGCCCCTCCCTGTTGCTTCCTCACATGGGCTAATACCAGGAAAGGGGTCCATTGACTCCCTCTCCAGGATGTGAAAATAATCAAACCAATAAATAAAGCGGAGGCCGCTGCGCCAGCCCTGTCCTCTGCTGCCCGCCCTCCCTGCTGGTCCCGCACGCTGGGAGGGAGGAGGGAGAGGAGAGTCACTGGGGTGGGGTCTTGGGCATCAGTACTTCCCTGGTGGCTAGCCTAAACCCTGGCTCTGCTGCATCAGCCCTCAGAGAAAGAAACTTCCAGAGCCTGCCCAGAGCTACTTCCCTGCCATCTGTTAGCCACACCCCAGTCCTCCTCCTGCGACACCCTCTCAGCCACCCAGCCAGGGCCTCAGGCCCTTGTCTAGGTGCACTGCCCACAACTATGGCTTGTTATGTGTATTTCATCATCTGCTGCTCCCTCCACATCTAGGCTGCATGCCCCTTGAGAGTCTAAGGACATGACCTTGGCACTTACTGAACCGAACGCTGTGCCAGTGGCTGGCTGTCTTAATCCGTGTTTGGTGGATGGATGGATAATAGGTGCTTAAGAGACTTGGCTGCTCAACTGGAACGGTGGATGGGGAAGCAGAGTCTATGACCCGACACCAAGGAGCATATTTTTTAACTCCCGCAGAAGGGCCTTTGGAGAGGGGTGTTTTGGTGCTATTTGTTCAAGTGCTGATGCTGACTGGCTTCAACTGGATGAAAAGAAAATATGCCAGAGCACCTGTACACGCTGCGTGACCCCTTCAATTCTGCACCCGGGGTGCCTGGCTTGCCTCGACCTAGTCCCAGCCCTGCCCAGGACAGACCCCAGGAACCAGGACGGACGCCAGGAACTCAACAGATGTGGCGGAGAGAGGAACACGGAGCTGGGGCCAAAACCAGACAAGCTGCAGCAGCGCCTTCTGGCCTGGTGAATATCATGGCCTTTGCCTAAACCAGCCTTGGAGGAGAAAAGTAAGAAGTGGGAAGGTTCAGGCATCATTTCAACTGGAGAACCAGAGGGTTTATCCTTGGGTGCAGTTGTAACCAAGGCAACTGTTAAGACAGTGAGATGATTTCAGACTCTTTCACAAGAGTGGGCTGGCATCTTATCCCCCTGCCAATTGTGCTCAAGTGAATACGTACTGACCTGCCTCGTGGCCCTGCCAAGAGGTAGAGAAATGGGTGCGACATGTATTCTCCTCTCCATGACCATGCTCCACGATGGATAAAAACAAAGCGAGAGCCCATGGTGACAGCGAGCTTGCCTGCTGGGGGCAGGACGGCTTCTCAGGAGTGGGCATAGATGGAGAGATTCACACCGATTCATCATCCACCGTCCTGCTGACTTCTTGGGCCCCATAAGGAGCGGGACGTAGTCATGGGAAACAGTTTATAGACCATAAAGGGGCTGATTCATGGAGCATCAGCACTTGTTCTGACCCACCCAGAGGGGATGCAGGCAGAAGCTGCGAGTCCTCAAGAGGAAGGAGCATGGCGGGCTCTAGCTGGACGGGCTTGGCGTCTCTTCCCCTGCCCACCTCTCCCTTTAACTGGAGTGCAGCACGAGTACTGGAAGCATTCATTTCCACCCTAAAGACAAGAGCCCTGGGGAGAACCCTATGCGAATCCTGGGCCGTAACAGGTGGATGTGGGGCAGAATTGCCAAGAGCCAGAATTTTTTGGGACCCAGGCCCTCTGGTTTGGGAACGAGAGCTGGCCGGCCAGGCCCTTCCGCCTCCACTGACTTTCTCCAAGACCAAAAGACCGGTCTTCCACGGCAGCTTGGAGCATCACTCCAGATCAGAACGTGGGGTGGCAAGTGGGGCTGCCAGGAAGACGTGGCACCACGTTTCACCGGAGAACGTGCCTGGGAAGCGCAGGGCCACACAGATGGGGCCAAGGGGGTTTGGGAGAACAGACTCCCTGGTCACTGTGGATGCCAGAGTGGTGACATCCCCATCAGATACAGCCACTTGCTCTCCCTGGCACTCCCTGAGTAGCACGACAGCCTCTTCACTGCACACCGCAGTGGCCGCCCTCCGGTGTCTCTCATCCCTCGGGGGTAGCAGTGGCCTGGGGTTGCTGACCTCTACGGCCAGCTCTACCTTGAGGACTAGGGGATACTGTGTCAAGTCAAATGCAGCAAGAGCTAATAACCGGGAGAGATAGGCTCTCCTCGGCTAGTAGCCCTGACCCCTCTCGGAGCACCTGTCGAGGGAGCAGGGCAGCGACTAGGGGCCCTCGATCTTAACCGTGCCGTGCCAGCCTGTCTGGTGTTGGCCATTCCTCCTGCTACAGCAGGAAGAGGGAGATCACCTTGCTTTGCTCAGTGAGTCCCTCCTGGCCCCTGGCTGAACTGCTCTTAATCTCTAAGGTCCTCGAGGGCAGCTGTGTGCAGTGGGTCCAGACTGAGGAGTCAAAAGAGAAGACCTGCAGCCTTCTGTTTGGCGGCCAGGGTGTCAGGTGATGCCCACCAGGCCCTAAGAGCTGCTCGGACCTCTGAAGAACTGCCCTGCTCCCACCGACTGACTAGGTTCCCGGGGGGATGGCCGTGCATATGGATGATGACTCTGGGGGTCATTCATGTGCCCAGGTCTCTTGGCTGGGGCTGCCGAGATCCTAGGCTCTGGGCTCCAGCACGAACAATACGGGCTGCAGAGAGCATGTACTATTTTATTGGGCCTTAAAAGCTTTAAATACAGAAAAGGGGAGGACTGGTGAGGGGGCAGATGTGGACACGCTGGCATTTGAGAATGGACATATCAGAGAAATCACGTAATCAACAGCTGGACAGAGAGCTGGGAAGAAGGGCAGTCTGGAACAGAAGTGGGGTACCCGCTGGCAGCTGGCCTCGGGTACCAGGATGATGTCCTCCATTAGGACAAAGTCTTTCATGTTTCTTCCTGATTTGAGGACAATTAAAAAAAAAAACAAAAACACAAACCCCCATCCAAATAAAAAAACAAAATCTGCTGGGCGTCTGTGGACAGCAATGCTCGTCATCTCAGAAGACAATGGCTCGTCCCCTGAAAGCCTCAGGCTCCCTGCACCCCACCCCAGTCCAGATGGTGCCCTACAAGACATTTCTATACACCGAAGCAAAGCTGGACCCAATCTACACCCCTGATTTGGGGTCTGGAGCTGAAACACCGTCCTGGCAGAGGAGGAGGTGCTGGCGTGAGCGGTGCGGGGTAGGGGCTGGACCCGATTCTCTCCTTAGCGGCTGTAGCCGAACTCATCTGCGTCATCGGCTCGGAAGTCTCCATAGCGCCACAGGTTCAACTGTGAGAAAACAGAAAACGGCTCTCAGGGAGGTGGGACCTGCAGGAACCCGAAGGCCACACCCCCTCTGGCAGCACCTTCTGGGGCTCCTGACGTGAAAACTCACCCTGGCACTCTTGGCCGACTCCTGGGCGTTCAGGTACTCTGTGATCTGGAGGGGCGAGAGAGAGAGAGGGATTGGTCAAGATGGGGGTATTCACAGTCGGGCCACCAGAGTGACCCTGCAGAATGCCCAGGTCACATCCACATCCCTCCCCTGCTCAGTGAGTCCCCAGCTCCCTCAGAGTAAAAGCGAAGTGCATAGTCAGGTTGGTCTCCCGGCTGTTTCTTGGCTGTGCTGGCTGCTCCGTCTGCCTGAAATGCGCTTCCCCTTCCTGTCCGCCTGGCTACTTATCCTGGCCCTTCGAGTCTTTGACAAAAAGGATCATCTTAATGAGGCCTCCGATAACTGCATTTAAAATTACAACCACCCCCCTCCCACACCCGATTCCCTTTACTATTTTCTCTAACATTCAATTTCATTGACTTATTGTATTTATTTTTATTGCTCGTCTCCTCATGCTTGAATGAAAGCTCCATTGGGCAGGAATGTTGTCTCTTGTTCACCGAGATATGTATGCCCTCAATAAATGTTTGCTGAAATAATGAACAGATGAATCAATGAACACATTAAGTGTTTATCTTAGGGAGTGGGCCAAAGAATTTTCTGGACACCAGAGACATTATGGATAGTTTCATATGAGGGACACTAAGATCTCTAGTTCTACAAGGAAACTTAAGCTAACTCCTAGGAATAATCTCAGGAAACTGGGGGTCTTCACGGCAGGGACTAGGAGATTAGGTCTCTCCTGTCCCCAAGGAGACACGGGAGCAATTCACAGTCTTGTTCCAAATGAATTATCAACTAGCATAAGCGGTCCTTGGAGCCACAGACCACTGACACCTTATATGGGGAGAGCAAAGGCAAAGAAGGGCTGGGAGAAGGGAAAGTCAGGGGCACTGGCTTCAACCCTGCTGCTCCCATCTCTCCTCTCAGGGGGAGCGTTGGGACCAGCTGGGTGCTGCCGCCGCCCTCTAATCTCTTCCTGCCATTAGGAGGTGGTGCTGCAGGAGGGCGTGAGCTTGCCACCAGCCTGTCCCTTGAGGCTGGTGTGTCGTGGGGCCTCAGCTGTGGCTTGGTAGGAAGCCGGGAGGACTTGGATGAGTGGGGTGCTGAGCAGAAGGGGACGCGAGTCTCCAGAACCCAATCTGAATGATCGACACCTGAACAGTGCAAGCTGGTGTCCCAGGCATCAGCACCCCACCCTCATGGTCCACCCTATGAAGCAGCAAGGCTCTCATCTCATGAAGGAGAGACTCGGGCCTCAAAAGACTGATCTCTAAGGTCCGACATCTCAGGAACGGTGGAGGCTGGACTCAGGCCCTGCTCCGAGCCCTGGGGGCTTTTCAAACAGGCTGGAGGGGTACTGTGGGTACCGTGGCAGAGTCCCTTCAGCTGCCTTGGCGCTGCCTCCTGGCTCTGGTGGCACTGCGTGCTGGGAGCTGGTTATGGACTTGGAAGTTGTATGTTAGAGAGAAGGAAATGAGAACGGGACAGAAAGCCAGACAGGCTTTGACCCTGTCCATGCCACCGCTGGTAAAGCTTCCTAGCCTGTCACCTGGGGGTGCATGCAAAGGGAAACTTTCCGCTCTAGTTTGCAGCTGCATTCTTAGCCAAACCTGCAGCCAATTAATTTGGGATGTAATTAGCTCTTTTAAAAAAAGAAACCCCAACAAACAGAAACCCATTATCTTTCCCCAGAAGGAACAGCAGGATGGTGGGTTCCCTGTTCCCTCACTGGCTCCTGATGCATCCCCAGCCCCGCTCTGTGATGGCGGCTATGGGAGACGGTGGGGGCCCCGCCTCCACATCACATACCACTTTCTGGAACTGCTTCTCCTTGCGCACCTCCACCATGACCAGTCCCTCCTTCACCAAGCCCAGCCCCACGTCCCCCTTGGAGTCAGCAAACTGCAGGGTGACGTGGGGACAGCCGGCACTCAGGTGTTCCACGTTGAGCAGGCACTGAGTGTTCTGGATATCCCGTACCACGCTGTCCACGGCGTCTGTCCGAGCATCCTCCTGGAGCAGGGACACACCCAGGTTAGTGGGAGAGGTTAAGTGTGAGCAAAGGATGACCATGGGGACCCCAGGTCCTGTTTACAGACCTCCAAGAAAGTCTGCCCAGCAGGTGCCTGCAGCCCACTCCCTGCTCAGACCCTAGTGAGGGAGGACACAGGCTCTGGGCATGAAGTGCCCCCTCTCCCTTTGTCCTTTCCCTCCCCTCCAAGCGTAGCTGCGCGTCATCTCATTCCCATCCCCTGCATCTGTACCCACATCCAGCTGCCCTGTGTCCCTGAAGAAAAGTGGCTTTTTTCCATCCCAAAGTAACTTTCCACTTGCTGTCCGGCCCCTACCCCTCCTATGTCCGCGGGGCCTCGCTCCAGCACAGCGGCCCCCACGGCCCCCCACGGCCCTCGTTTCTGCCTCCACTGTCATCTCAGGTTCTCTGCCCAGCCCCACAGGCTGTCGTCCCCCGGAACTAGTTCGTCAGCGTTGTCTCCTGTTGCTTCTCTTCTGCTCGTCAGTAAATTTCATAAAAAGGCAGGAATGGTGCTGATTCCTATCCCACCATTTGCTCCTCAGCACTCTGCATCTGGGAGCAGCTCTAACCATGCTGTTCGGACTGCTCTCGCTCTGAGCACCAGGGTGCTTGCTGCTGAAGCCACAGGGGCCCCTGACCTCCCTGGGGAGCTGGACACTGCAGACCGGCTCTCCCCTCCTGGCAAGTGGGCAGCGTCCGCAATCTTGAGCCTGGGTTCTCTTCTCTGGAGGCGCATTCCTTCCCCAGGCTGTGGGAAGGCCAGTGCTCTCTCCTCCCCACCCTATGATCCACGTACTCCACGTTTGAACACTCCATGGCGTCGGCCATTCAAATCCATGATTTCCTCATCTCGCTTTCCAAACTATGCAGCCCTTGGATGGAGCTCCCACAGCCCCTAGTTTATGCCTTCTCGCCCCTCTTACCTTGGCCAACAGCAACATACACATGCATAAAAAACCATCATAGATTCCGCCTCTCCCCAGCTCCCACCCCTTCTGAGGGTGCTCTGAGACCTCGCTCACATGGCCCAGGCTAGGCCACTGTCGTCTCTAGCCTGGACCTTCAATTGCAATCGTCCCCCAACCATTCCTTCTAGTCTCTACTCTTCCACGATGCCACCGGAAGTAACTTTCTTCCCGTCCCCGCTCTTTAATTCCGCTCCCCCCAC
>NW_011888814.1:8062692-8078913 GCF_000151845.1 Pteropus vampyrus | reverse complement strand
CTTGGCTCCCACTAAAATAATCAATTTGATGACCAAACTCTCATCACTGTTTCCATTTCTTTCCAATGCCTTCCCTTTAGGGGTTCCCTGACCACCTTCCCACGGGCCAGGGGGTGCTCCACAGGCTAGGAGAGCACACCAAGGTGAGGGTCCTGGCAGCCCCTGGCTTGCCCATGGTCTGGCGCAGGCCCCAGCCTGGCAGGGACTCTTTCTTTGAGTATTCCCAGGGACTGACTTTCTGCTGACTGATCCTCTGGTCTTTGAGGAGAGTAGGTGATCACAGCCAGCCGCAGCCACAGCTCAGGGGAGCAGCTCAGTGGAACCAAGTCTCCTGTCTGCTGCCACACCCCCAGGGAGTACTGCGGGAACTGTCAGCAGACTGTCAACAGACTGTCAACAGACTCGAGGGTCCAGCCTGAGGAGTTTTTCTCCCACTCTGCTACCTTGTAATTGTCCTTTCCCAGAAAACTTTGGTTTTGGGATGGGCTGTCGATTAGCAGAGGGGAGAAACACCACGACAGGTATGGGGACCAGGAGCTGTAGAGGGTCTTCCTGGGCCCACTCTTCAGAGAAGCCAGGCTGAAGAGGAACCCTGGGTGTGGCCGGGCACTCATCTTTAGGGCCTGGACAGAACTAACTATTGGTGCTCACGGGCCTCTGGCCAGAGATGCCACTTTTGTTGGCCACTCAGGGGTCATGGCCTGTTGTACAAACAGTAGTGATGCTCATGTGTTCTGTCAGGAAGGGAGTCCAAAGGCTGGAGGGACCTTCAAGAGATCGGATGGCCCTGACTGTGTCGAACGGCCCCTGGCAGCCACTGGGGCCCCCCTTGCCACCCTGTCCACCTCGCGGTCCCCCGCACTCACGTTGCCGTAGTCAATGTAGAAGACGTGCACTTTGGCAGCAGACTCAACTTTCTCTACTCGGGCCCGGTACCTGCAACGGCATCATGCGCAGAGCTCAAAGGACGGCCCTGGGGAGTCGCCCCCCTGGAGCTTTAGTGATGGCAGGGGAGAGAGCACAGCACTTCTCTGCCCAGGGCTCCCGGAGCACACCCATGGGTGTCACAGAAGGCAGTCAGTTCTCGACTCCACCAAGGCTTGGCCTTGGGGCCCTGTGGTCACCATCTAATGGAATCAGAGCAGAGCTGGGAGCAGGGGGAGGGGAAAGGGGAGCATGTGGAGCAGATTAATGTGTCCTTGGGGCATAAAGCAACAAGACTAACGACTAGATTGATGTCTGCTGTTTAAACCCGGCACACTGAACAGCAGCTGTAATTAGCCGGCAGATCTGTCTGGGAGACCGCAGCAGGGAACACATCCAAGTCACTTCGTCACCCTGGGAAGGCCATGGGCCCTACCCTTGGTATATCAGACGTAAGTGACCTTCTTGCAGCCTGTGAGGCTGCTCATGTCCCAGACAGTTGGGGTGGAGGGTTGGGCGGCTGGTCTGGGTTTACTGAGACATCATTTTTCCCTGTGTAGGGTGAGGGGTGTGTCGGAGAGCCCCGGCCAGCCAGGGCTCCCCCAAGAGCATCCCAGGAGAGAGATGGAGGGAAACTACTTCTGTACTCCAGAGGCTGGCTGGACTGCAGGAAAATCACAGGCTAAAGCACAGGCCCAAGATGGGCTATGGGCAATGAAAAGGGCCACCCTGGAGAGCTGGCCAAGGTCAGCAACATCTCAGTGAAAACCAGCCCACAGAGGCTAATGCCTGAAGTCTAGCTGGTGGCTCTGTAGGCCAGTGTCACGAGGACAGACCTGCTGCTGTCCTGCTGCTCTGGATCCCAGTGGCTTACCATTCTCCGTCTACGAATTTGGCAATGCAGAATTCTCCCCGGCGTGGGGCGTAGGAGCCCTCGACAGGAGGGTGGCTGGAGATATCATTTCGCATATTCTCCATCAGCTTCTCCAGCTGGGTGCCTGATAGGGAGGAAGAGGGAGGGAGACCAGGGTGTCAGGTTCTGTGGCGCCTCATTTCTGAATGGGCTGGGGGTGCAGATGAGCCTGGGGACTGGGTGGTGTGTGAACTCTGCAGAAGGCCCATGGCACGGGCTCGCCCCATCCCGCAGGGAGGGAGGGCCTCTTTGGTCCTGGCTCAAGAGGTTTCATGCTGTCTATTTTAAAAGCAGGACAGTGACTTGCTGACACTTCAGGCCTTAGAAGCACACAGTCTTCCAACCCCAGCTCTCCAATCTTCTGGCCATGGCTGTGGGAGTCCTTGGGAGTGTTCCTGGGCTTTGGTTAAGGAGGTGGAGAAAGCGAGTGAATGTGGAGCATGGCCAAGGCCATCCAGCCTCTCCAGGGTGCACCCCAGCCTGCACCCCAGACCTACCAGGGCTGGCTCTGGCCTAGGCTGCAGAGGTGGTGACTGACCATAACCACTCTTTGCAAAGTGGAAAGGCTAAAGTGGAGATGAAGGATGGGCCTGGCCTATACAACCCTGAACAAGGAATGGGCCTCAGAATGTGAGCCATGGAAGATGGAGAGCAGTTCTGAGAGCAGGGCCCAGTCCCAGCACATTCAAACTGGGCCACTCCCCTCTCAGTCACCCTGCGAGATACATGCTGAACTGAACTTCCGGTGCTGCCAGGCTGGGGTGCCCTCCTCAAACTGGGGATGGTGCTGAGGGTGGAGTCTCCCTGCCTTGCCTCACTCTGACCTTGGGGCCCTGCTGCTTGTCTGCTTTTCGCCAGGTTTGGTAGCTCGCAAGTTCTTCTCAGGTACAAACCTAGCTCCTCCCTGCCGCGCTCCCCTGGCCCCACCCCGCTCAGTACCAGTCCCCAGTGGCTTCTCCTTTACATCCCTCCTAGCCCTGACTCGAGCTCTGCATCAGACCCGCTGTGCTCCCTTCGCTCTCGGAGGTGACGGTGGCTGGGTGCATGTGGATTACTATCTCCATCTGCAGGGCCCAAAGCCACACACACTGTAACAGGTGTCTAACACATGTTGGCTGTTGGTACACTTGTCAGGTGTCCTTATAAGTTCCTTGTCTGGGTCTATGTTTCTGTCACCACACGGTGAGCTCCTTCAGGGTACAGACCATAGCTCACTCAGTTGTTCGCTTTCCCAAGGCCTAGCAGAACCCCTGACATATGCAGGGTGCTCGATCATTTAATGGCATTGAAGATGACCTCTGCATGTGAACACGAGGGGGTGTATCCACTCGGCTCTCTGCACGGGCCACTGCCCAGCATTCACGGGACTTGGTTTCAGAACAGGGACACGAGGAGGCAGCCGCCCTTCCCCCTATCCAGTGGTAAACCCCCTAAAATTCTCCTGAGACAATGTTCCTTACCCAGATGGTAAAATTTTAGGAACTAAGGAGAAGCCTCTACATAAGACAAGTTCCTCCTAGACTGGGTCTGTTTTTATTTTTATTTATTTTTTGCTCCAAGGCAACAGAAGCGGACTTTGCCTCCTACAAACAGGCAAAGCCCTCTGGGAGGTCCTTCGCAGAGACCTGGCTGGTCATTTACAGCTGATGGCAATGTTTTCGTCATTTCATCAGCTCCTTCCCTAAAAGCTGGCTCCAGTGAGAAGGGAGACAAGGTGAGAGGATGCGCCCTACCAGGGGACAGGAGGCTGCAGACGAAGGAGACGTGTATGTTCTGAGGTTTCTTTTCCTCGATTTTATGGAGCCACCAGCACAGGGTTCTCTCAGGGGCCCACAACTCTCTAGGCGGCGTGCCATGGAGCGCCTTGCTCCCTTCTCCAATATTCTAAGAATACATGGTTCCCTCCTTAGTTCTCTTTATTTTCTTCCTTGGATTCTGCTCACTGCAGTGTCATGGCTTCCTAGAGCTGAGAGGGACAGCCAGGCAGGGCACTGGGCAGGCACATGTGGGACGCCTCTGAGACTGCAGAGACTATGTGGTCAAAGACCTTGAATCCTCAGGCTCTGTCCCTTGGAGACTTCAGGATCCTGTTCTCATTCAAGGGGAATCCTTCCCAGCAGGGGCCGGGGGCCAGGTGGAACCTCTGTCTGGGGGCTGTCGTACCCTGGGCAGAGTCTTTGCGTTTCCTTCCGCCAAGCTCCCCGAGGGCCGTTCTTGCTGGCTCCTGTGCTCAGGAACAGCTCTCTTTCCTACCTGGACCAACACTCCAAGACTCTTTCCCGTCACATCACCCAGACCTGAGGCTGGCTCCCTCTTGGCTTCATTCTCAAGGCAAAGGCTGGCCCAGCTCTCACCAAGATTGCAGCTGACCTCAAGGGAACCTAATCCTGAAGGCTCATCGGCACCATCTCTGCCCCGCCCCGGCTTCCTCCACCACCCCCCACCAAGTATAGCCAGCCGAGGACTCGGAATGGTCAGTTTCCCTTGGTGAAATGACACTGCCACAAAAGCAGCTGCCGGGGAAATGCCACTAGAGAGGAAGTGGCTGAGACAAGGCTGATGGTGATCTGGAGTGCGCCCGGCATGGGTAGGGGGAGGGGCTGAGGAGGCTGGGCAGAGCCGCGCCCTGCCCCTCATGGGGCTGCCTTGAGTGTCAGTGACATCGTCAGTCTCCTCTGCCTTGTGAGGATCTGGCTCAGGCCAAAGGCAGCTCTAAGGGCTTTTCCTCTGCCCTGAACAAGGCGGCAGCGAGAGGAGGGAGGGCAGGGTAAAGGCTGTGGAGGTGGGAAGTCGCGCCAGAGGGGCCACGGTGCAGATGCTCACGGAGCTGTCTTTCCTGCCCTCTGTCCTCCAGGAGCCTGATGTCTCTGCCTAGGGAACCCTGGCCACAGGGCACAACACGAAGGACAGGAAGGAGGACGACAGAGAGAGGGGGTCCTTCAGAAAGACTGCCCGAGGATGACTTCTCCTAGAGTGCTGCCTGTTTCCATGGGAACTGGTTACCACTCAGGGCCGTGGTAACCTCTAGAGAAGGAGAAGCCCCCGCGGAGACCAGCCTAGGCTCCCCTCCTCTGCCTGCCTTCCCAAGGGAGCTGAGGGGGAGAGGGGCCGAGCAATGCCAGTTTGTGCTTCCTGCCCACATAGAGACAATCTGTTCATTGCTTCCTGATAAGACTCCGAGGGCTACGATTCCTCATGCCAGCCCAGCCAGGGGTGTCTGGGAGAAAAGCCATTACCTAAGAGTCTCAGGGCACCACCCAGACAAAACTGGTTACCTCATCAGTCCTCAGAGGACCCGCTCGGCCCACCTACTCCAGGGCTCACTTGCAGGCCAGGAAATGACCCGTGGACCCAGAGAGCGGTGTATGGGGCCTGAGGGGTGGGCAGTAGCTATAAACTATCCTGGGGAGGCCCCTGAAACCCCTGGGCTGTGCCCCTCCCTCCCACTGAACAGAGGGGCCCCGGAGGCAGGCTGGACCATGCATGCCAGAGGCTGGGAGGCAGCAGGGCCTGGGCCTGGGCCTGAGCACTCACCGGTCTCCACATCCTGCACGTAGAAGTGCAGGTCGTCAGTGATCTCGGTCACGAACACCGGCTTGTAGCTGGCTGAGCGCTCCTTCTCCTCCAGCACAGGTGTCACCTCCTCCACGGGCTGCTCCTCATAGTGGGCCCAGACCTGCGTGTGGGATACCAGGACAGGGACTTTTAGGCAAGTGGGTCACTCCCTGGGGAGAGTGAGTACGGGGTCACCAAAGGGCATTCGTCATGTCAGGCTGGGCCCCTGGGACCCTCCTACCTGGGGTGGGGGGTGGGAGAGAGAAGAGCCCTCTTAAGTTCTTCTGATCCAGTGGTTCCCAAGTTCCCACAGGCTCCAGAAGCCACAGGGGTGCTTATTAAAAATGCAGGTGCCTGGGGCCCACTCCGGGCCGACCAAACTAGGATCTGTTATAAGGGTCCCAGAGAGAGTAAAACAAACCAAGCAGGCTCCCTGGCGATTCTACGGCCGGCCAGAACCGGTGTGAGCACCTTGGTGCTGGAGAGGTTCTGAGACCCCGCCTCCCTCCCCCGCACCACGCTGAACTGAACTGTCGTAGGGCCACTGGCACTCGGCAAGGGGCGGGGGGGCGGGGGCGGGGGCGGAGGGGGGTTCGTCACTGTGCGAGATGCCTCTTCTCAGCAACCTCTGTCCTCCTCACCTCAAGCAGGTTGCTCTGACCCAGCTCAGAAGCTGGGCCGCTCCCCCACCCTTTCCTCGCCCTTCTCCCCTCAGCCCTGTGCTGTCAGGGCGGGAGTAGCTCAGAAGTTGATGCTACGTGACAGCGTGTCAAGTCCAATCCTACGGCCAGAAGATTATCCCAGTAGTGAGGCTTGTCAGAGCAGGGAAGGGAAGTGGCTTTCCAGCTGAGCAGTGGGAAGAGGGTGAGGGAATGTCGGGGAGACGACCACACAGGGGCTCCCACAGACAGACAGGCATAGGAACAAGGGGTGATAAAAATATTAGCCCCAAATTTACATGCTTACTAGGTGCCAGGTGCCTTTCTAAACATCTCTAAGTATTAAATCATTTAATCCTTACGACACTTTGAGCAGGGATCAATGTCACCCGTTTCTCAGAGGAAACTGAGGCACACAGGTCTTGTTAGAATTAGCGGAACAAGGATTCGAACACAGGTAGTCTGGCTCTAGAGCTCTTCAAGGGGCCTTTGGCTCCGAATGGGCCTCTGGAGCCAGACGGTGGCACTGAGCAGTGGGAAAATCTATAGGTGGGAGGTTTGGGCTCTTGTCCTTGCATTGTGACCTTTAATTTGCTGTTTGACTTTGGTTGAGCCACGTGCCTTCTCTGGGTCTCTTTTCCTTCTCTCATAAAATGAGGTAGTTTGACCGTGTGAGCACTCAGCTGACATGCAGATTTCTAGGTGGCATCAGGAGCAGCTGAAGGGCAGGAATGCTGGAATAACTGAACCACCCTGGGTCACACTCGCAGAGGCCATGCTCCGGCCTTTAACGTGGCACGGTGTGAGTCTTTCCACTAGAAGGAGAGGCAAGGGCCCTGAGAACTGGAATGAGCGACGGGGACTTGCAGAGCCTGGGGGCGGGGGTGGGGGGCGGCTGCCAGGGAGCGGCTGAGAAACACGGCAGAAACACTACTCTGCCGCCCACACGGGGCAGCACCCTTCGCCTTTCGAGGCTGCGTCTGTGGGCCCCTGGTCTGGGCCTGGGCTCTAACCCAAACACCGCCCGACCCCATTCACTTTCCCCCAACATCTGTCCCCTCATCCCGGCTGCTCCCCTCATCACCAGCACCCAGACACCTCTGCTTCCAACACCCCAGGCCTGGCTGCCAAGGGAGAGGAGGCAGCAGGACTTCACTTCAGTAAGATCAGAGGATCCTGGTCTCACCCCTCCAGGACCCACCCACCCTGATGAGGAAGGGGGTCTCTAGCCTTTGGACTTTCCTGTGAAAGGGTCTCTCCAATCAGAGGCCATGGCAGTGACTGTTGAGAGCTCTCTGGGGGACGACCACATTCCTTCCCATTCCAAGACCCACATCCTGCTGAGGCCAGGGCTGAGGCTTTCCCTCCGGGTCCCCCTCGCTGGAAGTTCCCCAGGAAGTGACTACTTAACCAGCCACTCCTATCCACCTCCAGGCTCTCAGCTCCTCTGAGATCCTTGCAGCTCTGAGGCTCGTGGGACTCTCACTGCCGCTGAGAGGCAAGACTGGCTCCTGAGTGGGCCCTGAGCCCGGGAGAGTTCCGGGCTCCCACCCTAACCCCACCCTCCCTCCCCCAGCCGTGGGGGAAGGAGGCTCCTCAGCAGAGCTGATGAATTGGGAACAGACTGACAGGGTGAGAGCAGAAACTGCTAATGACTCAAGTGAAAGAGCCTCAGGCGACAGCATCAGGTCTCCTTCTGGGGAGAGGGGTGGAGCTTCTCTCCTGGCAGCTCAGGTGGCAGCATGCAAGCGTGAGGTCAGGACGATGTAAACAAAACCCTGAGGGAGGGCAGCACAGGGGCCAGTCCTCTGGTCCCACAGCTCACTGGGTGCTAGGAGGGGAGCCGGGGGGCACACGCTGCTGCCCCCTGAGGTGAGAAGACACTAGAAGCATGCGGTCGCCAAAGAGTAGAAGAGGGAGAGCTGCTTGTCAGATAAAGGAACCCCATTTCTAAGAGAGGGCTGGCTTGGCCCTTTCAATGGTAGAGCCTTGAAGGTTCCCTTTTTCCCCTTGGGGGATGGAGGTGACCAGCTGTTCTCTGGACTTGGCCACCAGTGGCTCTTGGCGAGCTGGTGAAGGCAGTCTGGCCAGGTGGCTTCTTAGTGGGAAGGAGTCATCTGGGACAGGCTTGGCTGCCCACATCCCCACCCTTAAACATGGGTGGGTTTTGCCCATGTTGACTTACACTGCCCTTCCACAGAACTGGGGCAGGGATGGGACAAACACACTGGCAAGACACCTGCCAGACATGTGCCACTTTGTTATAGCCACCAGAAGCCCTCTTATAGCTCAAATCCCCGATAAGAAAAACCTAAAGACCCCTCCCAAAAGGAACAGCAATTGTGCACACAGACACACAGTCAGTGCTTTACGGTTCGGCCCCTGGGCTCTCGGTGGAGGAGCTGGGCCAAGATGCTGGGTAGGATGAGGGTCTGAGACAGGCTTGGGCAGCAGGGTGCAGGGATGCTAGAGCTCATCCGCCTGCGGAATTGGCCTGCTCTGCTCTCGGACCACCCTGGGCTCCAGCAGTGTGAAGAGGCCTGTCCCAGCTCGTCTGATGCATGGCAAGGTTTGGGGTCAGGTTGGTGGCAGCTCTCCTGCTTTAAGGCCAGGGCCAAGATGGAGCTCTGTCCTGAGGTGAGGTCCCTCTGTGACCCCTTCGTGGCCCTGGCTTCAGACCCAGGTGGGAAATGAGCAAGAGAAGCGCATCTGCTCTGTCATGCCAGTTCCTGTCCTGCTCAGGTCCCCTTCTACATTCTGGGGCTCCTAACCACCCCCTGTGGCTGTGGCTGCCCTAGGGAAGGAGCCCACTAGGCCAGGCACAGGCAAGGCCAGCTCGGCAAGAGGCTGTCTCCCCTCGTGTCCTCGCCCGGCCCCTGGCCCTCCTTTCATGCGCTTCCTCACTCGGGAACCCCAGGTCCTCTTCCCAGCAAGAGACGGGCAATGTGGACTGCGGCTCCACTGGCTGGAGTCTGTTCTTTCTAAATCCTATTTGATACCACTGCTCAGAAGACTCCAGGGGTTGAGCCGGCATGGGGCTGGGGTGGTGGAGGCCCTCAAGTCTGCAGTGGGGAAGCCAAGCTTCATAAAAGCCAATCGATGGCCAACCCAGTCCAGGGTCCTGCTAGGGCATGAGTGGTGGAGGGAAAGGAGACGGTCCACGTGGCTACCATCAGCGTCCTGCAGAGAAAGGGGAGGGCACCAGCCTCTTTAAGAGGAGAGAAGGCCCAAAGGGACAGGGAAGAATAAGGCCCGGCAGGGAGTCAGGTAAGCTCTCATGGCTGGTGCGGCAGCAGTCAGCCCTGCTCACAAACACATCATCGCACTCGCCGAAGACTTCTGCATGCTCCTGGTCTCACATAATCTCTCAATATTGCCTTTCCTCAGCTCCTAGGAACCACCATGAACTCAGTGTCAGATGTGCCTGTCTCTCAGCGAAGGCGGCCCTCCTGGGGTCACAAGTAGGGCAGGACTGGGGTCCTGGGGACATCTCAGATATGCACTTTACTATCTTTCAGCTGGCAACTAAATACTCTCATCTCAGTGCAGTCGACTCCGAGGGTCGCTGCAAAGCTCTGCGCATGCCGCTCCTGGGAACCAGCCCCACCAGGAAGAGGCAAGACATGCTAAGGTCCCCGAGGATCCCTGCAGGGGATGGGGCGTGCAGGAGAAGAACCCAGGAGAAAGGCAGGCCCTCATACTGAGACCGTGCACTGCATTTTAATCAGACTGGAACAAAAACACGCATCCTGTGTAAGTAATTAATCACTCGTAATTACTCCTCAGCGTCATCATGTGACACCAGTGAAAAGATGACTTGGGCTGTCAGACAAATTCACCGTGTAGTAAATAGCGATGCCCGGTTCAGCACCTGGCAAGGGACCCCCCCACCCTTCCATCTCAGGCTAGACACCCAATCCTCTCCTGGGTCCTGTTGGGGTCTCTACTCTCAGAGGATGGCTCAGATCTGAAGAGGCAGCTCTTTGGCTCACGTGCTGAGTACCTGGGCAGCCGGGACAGGGAGCAAAGATGCTTTCAGAATCTGGGCCTCAGAGGCTGGTACTTGCCATTCTGATCCCCAGCTGCCAACTCTTCAGGGAAGTCTCAGCCCTTTGCATAAGAGGCCCTAGCACCACATCTCCTCCATCTCCCTGCAGCAGGCAGAGGACACGGGGGTGGCAGTCTTAAGTTCAGCTGTCACAAACAGGAAATCCAAGAGGGAGCTCCTTTGCTATGGGAGTCAGGCTGCCTGTTTCCCCATCACACTTGGAGACAGGGTTTAATATGAGCAGAACTGGGACCAGGAAGGTGGAAACCTCCTCAGGGGCCTCAGGGCAGCCCACTCCTCCACGACATGGACAGTCCCTTTCACCTGTCCTAGCATTTTGAGCCACCTCTCCCTGGAGTCCTTCCATATCCACTGGGGGATTAGTCATCAGCCCTAATTCCCAGGGGATGGAAAGGAAAGAGGGTGGCCCTGGGGGGGTGATGTATTCTCTCTTAGAAGGAAGGTGGGGAGACTGAGTGAGGAGATGGCTGCTCCGGGCTGGAGGAGAAAGAACCTTCTGGGCCCCGAAGCCCCCCACTCTTTTTGGCAGTCGTCTGGGCCTTGGCTCTGGGAGGCGGGTTGTAAGCCAGATGGCTGCCCCATGGGGAAGGAAATGTTTACTCCTGGAACGAATTTATGGCTCAGCAGGGCTGTCCCACGAAATCCTCTTCAAGCTCAGGGAAGCTCTGACAAATTGGAGGCCGGCTGATTTATCCCCATTATCAGGGCTTGGCTGTAAGTCTGTGGAGATAGGCTGAGTATGTGTGGGGAGAGTGGGGGTCCTGGGCCCTGGCTCTCACCACCAAACCCACTGGGTTCCTTAGGTGTTCATTTGTTTCCAAAGCTGTTTTCTGGCCCACCCCCCTTGTCTCTTCAATGCAGTGTCTGCAGAGACTGATGGGCTGTAAATCTGCTGTCCTAACAGCTTTATGCATCTCCTGGGGCAGCTTCCAAAATGGGCTTCCCTGCAGGGCAATGTGAAGGAAACTCAGGAGGGCCAGTGGGCCTCCTGGTCCCTCTGAGGGAAGGGTTGGGGCTGGTGAAAAAGCACTTTCCCATCTCTTGCTCCCAGGGGCTCCCCCAGTCATTTCATCACTCCAAAGTTACCTCCCAGACAGCTTTCTGTTCCAGGTCCACCAGAGCAGGCCTGGGCCCCCCCTCAGGTCTGTGGCAGGCTTATGGCTGAGGCTGCCCCTCGCTGGCAGCCACGTGGTTCCCAATGTGGGATCTGAGACCAACACCAAGCAGGGTACCCACTCAGCTGGGGGACAGCAGAGGTATGTTGTATGGAGATAGCGGTGTCAGGGTGTAGCGGGAGGAGGAGAGAAAGAACGAGCTGGGGGAGAGCGCGACACCTCCCCCTCCCCCTCCCCCTGCCAGGCCTAATTCCACACCAGACCTTCTCCTTCTTCTGCTTGGCGGCCTCCTCGGCAGACAGCAGGGATTTGTAGTAGGAGCTGCGCTCCGCAGTGAAGTGGACCTTGGAGAGCGCGTGCTCCACCAGCAAGACGGACAGGTTGGCACCGTCGATGTGCAGCCAGCCGATGAAGTTGCCCGCCTTGTCCATGCTCTCCACCTCCACCTCCACCTGTGGAACAGAGAAAGGGGCGTCAGCCTGCAGGGGGTGGCCTGGCCCTGGGTGTGCAGAGGTGAGTGGAGCTGAGGCCCAGGGCTCACAGGCCCTGGGCAGCTGCCACCACATTCATTCCTTGTGACAGGAGCAGCTGGAATGGGGAGAGGGAAGGTACGTGCTCAGCAGAAGGGCGGGAGCTCGTGAGAGCCCTGTACTGCCGACCCTCTTAGAACGCTTTGCCTCACGTCTGTAAGTTGGGTCTACGCTTTCTGGCCTCTCGCTTTCTGGCCTCTCACGCCCGAGAATCATCCTTGATAGATAGGTCACTAATAAAGCAACACCAAAACTCCCCTCCCTTTGGCAGACAGCTACTAGATTAAGCGCGAGCTCTTGTTAGCTGCATGCACGCTTCTTCAGCACCCACCTAGCTCTGCTAGGAAGACAGGCAGGCTCTGGGGAGAGCGGAGTCCCTGTCCTTCCCGGGAGAGCAGAATGAATTCATGCCTAACAGAGGTAAAGAAAGTGGTTGCATGAGTGAGGAGAGGAAGGAGGGCGGACAGGTGGGCAGAAGGATGTGGGCAGGAAATGCACTAACACTGGAGACAGTTAGGGGGCGATCCCAGCTGGAGGCTACCCCTGAAGAAGAACACTGGAAGGGTGTGGTCTCTGCTTAAGTCCAGACCTTGAGGCTGTGTGCTCGGGCTGAACCCTCGGTGGTCCCCAGACCTGGCAATGACTCTGCTGCTGCAAGAGGGTGGCCTCACTGCCATGGCCCTCGTGGTGGCTGATCTGTTTCCACCTCGTGAAGGCAATGGCCCAAGAAAAATTCCTTCTTTGATTCTCTCTCAACCTCTTTCTTCCCCTGCTAAAGGGGACTTTAAAAGCTTTCGCTGCCAAATGTAAAAACTTGTATTAATTTAAATGGCTTCAAGCTCGATTAAGCAATGAAATGAATGTCTAAATACCTGGGAATTCTCTGAAGCCTGGGCTGGAGCCACCGGCAGCAGCTGAGGGTAGAGGGCTGGCGGGTGCGGGTGGGGAGGAGAGCAGCCTGCCCACCTGGCGGAGTTCTGACTCAGCAGGGAGATGGCGGGGGTATGACTCCCTGGGAGTACACAGAGGTGGCTTGGGTGTGCAGGGAAGGCAGTGAGGAGGAAAAGAAGGGGCAGGACCAGGAAGGCAGGACCCTGGCTTCTTCCCATTCTTGGACACGCATCCTACTTGAGGTCTAGTCAACGCTTCAAGTGTAAATGCAAGTTCAACAAGGCCCGACATTGGGGTTGTGGTGCAGAAGGGGATATGCAGAGTTTGTGAGAGGTAGAAAGAAGGTATATAAATCCAAACCCAACTTCGTATTGTAGGTGGGGAAACTGAGGCACAGAGAAGGGAAGCGTAGCTAGTAAGAGGCAGAGCTGAGAACAAAAAAGACCCGCCCTCGCCTCCTTCCCTTTTCCCATAGCCCTTGGTTTCAGGAACACTCCTTTCTTCCTCCAGTCACACCTCTTACCCCCTTTCCTTGCTTCCCACCGGGCCAATGGCAGCTCCCTCCAGCATCAAGGCCATGGGACCTTGCACCTCACTGGTAGAGCCAGGATGGCAGTGCTGGGATCTGCTGGGCTGGGTCTACCCAACCCTTGCACCACATTGCTGAGGGGCAAAAGCAGGGAGAATCAGCATCTAGTACCTGTAGATGTCAAAACATTTTTTTTTTTTCTTTCTCTAATTCTGGCAATTAATTGACTGGGGGCTTGTCGGGGAGAAGGGCAGGTGGGCAAAATGGTGCTCTGATAAAAAGAGGTGTCCCAAGAGCTCACCAGCTTGTAAGGCAACAAAATTCATCGAGGTGAGTGACGGATTTCCTGGAGAGCCTTTTGCCACCCAGATACCCAGGCACATTTGCACCCAGAGTACAGGGGAGGCTCTGCTGCTGGACCACTGGGTGTCCCTTACCGTGGGAGGGCTGAAGACAGCGAAGAGGCTGCCAGGCTTATGGTGGTCAGACAAGAACAGAGATGGGCAAAATGATGGATTAAGAGGTACAAATTTCCAGTTATAAAATAAATAAGTCACGAGGATGTAATATACGGCATAGGGAATACAGTCAATAATATTGTAATAACTTTGTAGGGTGACAGATGATTATCGGACTTATCGTGATCACTTTGTAAGCTATATTATAAATGTCGAATCATGGTTGTACACCTGGAACTAATATAAACATTGTATGACAACTATATTTAAAAAAGACCATCTCTTATCTTTCTTAATTTGCCAAGCTTTATCGAACACGCGAAGGCCAAGCAGCGGCAGGTCCTAGAGGAACTCTGGGGAGCAGAAGGAAGACCAGCGAGGCTGTCTGCGTTGTGTTGGGCGCTCAGGAAACAACAGGTAGAGTATGGGGGGCGGTACGGATGCTGGCTCCCGCCACTGCACCACTGGGCTCCTGGTATTTGGCGGCACCTCCTTATGCCCAGCAGAAAGCAGGGAAACTTGAAGAAGTCCCAGATTGACACTGAGCCCAGGCCCATGCCCGTTTCCCATTCCCTGACCTCTTATCTTCCACTGTGTTAGTAGCCAAGCGTCCTGTTCCTAAAACAGAATGGCTGCCTTGCTTGAGCACGAGGTCTCCCTCCAGGCCACAGTAGCTTGGGGTGGGTCACTGTGGCTGTGACAAGAAGCTTGATGGTCAGCCTCATCACTTTTCTTGGCATCGGATTGCTGGGATGGATTCAAGAACCTCAGAGATGGGGTGCAAAGAGAACAGGGCAGGTGGAATCCCTGTAAGGTGCCCGCACTCAGACCTCATTCCACATGGCAAACCCTAAATTCACACTTTGTTCTCTGAAGCCACAGACCAGAGGCTGGCCTCACATTAGAGGGAGAAATCGAGAGGCTGGCCTCTCAGGGGCTCACATTAGAGGGAGAAACCGCTGACCAGCAGGGGAGCGGCCAGGCTCTCCTGGGAGGTGGGCGTTGACTTCACACCTACCCAGCCCCTCTCATCCTGCAATCCACACACAGACTTGGGCCCCACAACTCCCTAGGTCTGCTGGCAGAGGAAAGAAATCTCTGGCCCAGGGCACTATGCTGCCACCAGATCCATCTCCGGTTACAGAAAGAGATAAAGCTGTCCCCTGTGGGTCTCTGCTTCCCCTTTTATTACAGTTGCTGCAACCACAGTAATTTCTCAGTCAAACAAAGGCACTCAGGGGAAAGCTGGCCGGCTCGGCTGAGGGATGGCCCTGCAAGTGGGCCTGCGGCTCCGAGTCTCGGCTTCTGGCCTCTCGTGTTGAGCCTGTGCTTGTGCCTATCCTTCTGGCTCAAAGAAATTCTTATACACCTCCTTCCCTGCCCCTCCCCCCACAAAAAAAGAGAAGTGGACAGCCTTGACGCCTCTTCGTCAGACGGCAGAGCTCAGGTGTTTAAGGACATCTAGTGCTGTCCCCTGTGCACGCCTCCTGGTCTGGTCATGTGCCAGCATCTCTTGCCTTCAGCTCTCGATGCCGGTGGAGTGGGTGGGATTTTGTGGCCCTAAACCAGGCCCTGTGAGCTGAGCTCTTCCAGTGTCAACGCCACCTTCCTGTGGAGGCTTCCCTTACTCTGGCCTAGAGGGAAGTGCTCTCTAAACACCTGTGGACTCGCCCTCCCTTGGGCGTTAAGAGGGTAGTGCACAGCATAGAGGGTCAGAGCACCAACTCTGAAGCCAGACTGTCCGAGTTCAAATCCACCTACCACCTTCATGACCTTTCGTGAGTCACTTAACTTCTCTGTGCCTATTTGCTGCAAAAGCAGAACTGCAATAGTACCTGCTTCAAAGGACTTGTTACGTATGTCAAATGAGCTACTATAAATAAGCTAAGCACTTAGACACACAAATGCTTCATCACCATCATCAATTACCACTTCCTGGAAGTAACATAGGAAAGAAGCATGACAACTACACAAATTGACTAAATATTAATTCAAACCAGGTTGTGTTCAGAGCCTGCTATGGGCTGCCAGGCACAGGAGCCTGGCTGATCAGCATATGGCCAGACCGCAGGAAGACGCCTGCTGAGATGACTAAGAACTACTTTCCCACGCCTTCAATGCTGCATACCCACACCCTGAAAAGAAAACAGATATAAACCCAATTTCTCAAACACTTGGGGTCTTATTCTCTGGCTTTCAGCATTATTCCTTCTCTAATAATTTTTTTTTTTTGTCTTTAACTGTGGCTCTTGCTCGAATTCTTTCTTGTGAGGAGCGAAGGACCCTCTTGTCAGGGGCATAGAGCTCGAGCCCCTCGAGGGGAGGACTCGCCCTGTCCTTCAGCAGTAGGAGCAATTATTTCATTTCCAAATGTCTTCATTCTTCAGCTAGACTGTGTGCTCCATGGGGGAACGAAGCTTGCTCTAGAATTGGAAATCTTCTCCAGAACTGGATGTGCTGACTGAGCCATGGATCTGACAGATTTGGGTTCAAATCCTAACTCTAGCCATGAAGTTTTGGGCAAGTCAAATGGCCTCTCCTAGCCTGTTTCCCTAACTATAAAGAGGGCCCTGTGTAT
>NW_011888814.1:8045442-8061002 GCF_000151845.1 Pteropus vampyrus | reverse complement strand
GGGATGCTGCCCCCAAGGGAGGTGGGCCACCTCAGGCAGGACAGGCAAGGCCATGTAGGCAAGAGCAGCAGCTCGGGACACACTTGCCCTGGGGAATCTGGAAAGGAAGACTTCCTGTACAAGGGGAAGTGGCGCTGGCAGAGCAGGAGCCCTCAGGGCTACCTCTGGGGGTGGGGGGTGACATCGGGGACAAGTTTCCTAGACAGAAGTCTCTATCCTTTCCACATACTCTCTGGCCACAGTCCTGTTTTAAATATCCCCAAAGCCATTGGTAACAAGCATAGCAAGAAGCCTGGAACTGGGAACAAGACATGAATGAGGCCTGGATGGGGACGAGGCACTGAGGAACAAAGAAAAAGCCTTGGATCCAGGTACCAGCTCTGCCTCTTCAGAGCTGGGTATGTAACTTCCCCCGTGGGCTCGGTTTTTTTCATGTGTAAATGAGAGCTGAGCAAGGTTTCTGAGGTTCTCTCTGCTCTGAATTTTCCGAGGCTGGGAGGTAATGGCAGCACTGGCGGTGTATCGATATGACTGGGCGTTGATGAGAGAGAAAGGCAGGTGGGGAAGCCGCACGTGGTAACTGCTGAGCCCTGCAGGAGAACTTGCAGAGGGGAAGGTGGAAAATGGAGAGAGGAAAAAACACAGCCCGGCCTCTTCCAAACCCAAGCATCCCATCCAGAGCTTTCTGTAAGAATGTGAGTAGCGATCCAGAGTCCAACTGAGACTCCTTTCCTGCTATGCAGCGGGAGCCGCGCCACCGAGCTGGCTCTTCCACCATCACTGGCGCTGCATGAGGGCTGTAACGTGCTGCCACAGCAGAGCTGCGAACTCGAAGAGACACCTCACCTTAACAGAGTAGCAGCTTAACACAGCCAACTCGTCCCCGTCACTCCTGGCCACGCGCAGGCACACCAATGTCTTTCAGAGTGGATGAACATTAACGCAAAGCAATTAATAATGTAACGCTCTGGGAGCGGAGAGGCAGTGCCTATAAAACGCCTCCTGGGTCTCATTAATGTCAGCTGCCGGCGGGGAGGGGGCAGGCGGTGGCTCTTCCCAAGCGCCTGGGGCAGCAGGGCTCCTAATCCCTCAGCACCTCCAGACCAGAGGACTCTTAAATCCAACCCACATAGCCGACTGCTCTCCAGAAAACCTCTTTTCTGACATCTGTGCGCTGGCCCAAGCCAAAGCCCTAGGAATGCCTGGAAAAATCAGGGCTGGGTTGGCAGTGGCAAGAAGGGCCAAGAAGCGCCCGGAAACTAAGGGAAGGCCTGAACAGTGGGCAAGATGGCTCCTTAGATGCTCAGGGCTTCTCTCTCTCTCCTTGAACGCCTCCAGGGTGAGGGGTGGGATGACAGGGGTGGGGGGCAGCTTCTGGCCTTGCCAGAGGCAGAGAGGCAGAGAGGCAGAGAGGCAGCCAAGGCGATCAGCACCCTCTGAGTCTGCCGGGAAATGCAAACCTGCTGACTCCAGGCCTTTGAAAGCGGTAACACAGTTTACAAACTGACGCAATCTGTTCCTTTGGTGCAGACAATAAGGAAAGCAGACTGTTCATCTTCCCAGGAAAACCCAGGGCTGGAGGCTGGAGGGAGATTTAACTCCCTCTTCTCTGAGGTTCATGAAGGGAATGTGGCTGCATCAGAAGGCCCTCATTCCGCCCCTGTCCATGTTCTTGTCCACAGGTTTCCTGAGCCTGAGGCAGGCTCCGAAATTCCTTCTGAAAGTGGAGCACACCTGAATGAATGGCCAGCTCTTCCTCAGGCTACTGCTGCCGTGGAGAAAAGCAGACCCAGCCAAAAAGAGCAGTGAACACTGCTTTTCATCAGGTGCCTCCAGACAGCATTCTTTACCCCAACCCACGGCTTGGGCCAGGGAGTCAGCTGCAGCGGCGTTCCCCCGAGCCCAGCCACAGGACTGCAGGCTGCGCCTGAGGCCTTTTAAGGACTGAGCTAGGGGGACAAGGGGGGGTGGCCTTTTCTTCCAGGAGAATCCGTGTGTATGACCCATGTAGTAACTGCATGAGGTCATCAAATCTCTGACTTGGTGTGAAAGACCAAATGCCTACTCGGGGGTCGAGTTTGAATGCCAGATTTCCCCTCTGTAGGCACTTGCATGTCCCCTGCTCTGGGGACAAGTGCACTCTGCTCTGCCAACTCCAACTCTCAGGCTTCTTTACCTGAAGGGCTGTGGGTTTCTATGGAGACCCAACGCCTGCCTTTAAAAAGCACTTATGTTGGCATCTATAATTATTTTCCCTTTCGCCATTAACCTGGCTCTAGATCACACCCTCTTTTGCTTCCTCGGGCATCTATTTCTATCTTTTATGAGACAGAGAACTTTTACTATTACCAAGCCAGTTCCCTTTTACACCAGCGTCTACCTCTTTCTTACAAGTATCTTGCCTAGCCTTGAAAATCTTGCTTTGACATCACATCCATCCAGCTGATCTCTTTCTCTTTACCCAGAGAGTACTCTGTTCAACTCCTCACTTCTCCATCCAATGCAGCTTATTGCTGCCGTTGATATTCCAGTGTAACTACCACTTCAGAGATCACTTGAGAACTCTTAATTGCCATTTTCATACCTTCTAATGTAATTTTATTATTTTTGACCTTTTGAATGATCTGAGGAAGCTAAGCACCCTAAGCACCTTCCATTTTGAAACTTTCTGTTTTGGGCCTCTGTGATTCCCAATCTTGGCTTCTCTCCGCTCTTAGTTTCAATTGTGAATTCCTTCCCAACAACATGCCCCTTGAATATGGATATTCCCCAGGGGGCCCGTTTTAAGCCGTAGACGGTCCCCGTATTTCACCACTCTCTGAGTTACATGACACCGCAGCTTCTATTTCCAGTCCAGACCTCTCTTCAGAATTCACCTCTGCCAGATACATTTCAAACAGAACACGTCCATCTACTATCTTTACTATAAAACTCACTCTTCCACCTGCGTTTCTTATCCAATTGGAAGCAGGAGCAGCTTAGGAGTCATCCTCTGCTCCTTTTATATTCACAGTCAACCCCTGGGTCACACTGACCTACTTACTTCATAAATGTCTCTTGAATTCTTCCCCTCTTCTTTATCCTCACTGCACTCCCTGAGGAGTTCAGGTCCTAGCTTTGGGTAACAGTCCCCTCACTGGCATCCCTGCCACCAGCCTTGCCTCTCCCTAATGGCCCTTCCATGATGCTGCGGAGTGTGGCTTATCACAGGCAGTCAAGCACAGTGGTTAGATACAGGCCCTGGTGCCAGATCAACAGGGTTCGAACCTTGCTCTACTACTTACCAGCTGTGTGACCTCGAGTGGGTAATTTAACCTCTTTGGGTCTAGGTTTTCCCTATCTGTCAAATGGTTAAAGTAATGACCTACCTCAAAGAGCTTTACTGAAGAAAAAAGGACAGAATCAAGTAAAACACTTAAGAAGGGTCTACCTATAATAAGTGTTCATTAAATGACGTTACACTACAAAAATATCCAGATCCGATCACATTTTCCTTTGCTGAAATGCTTTCCTTGTTCTCTGCTGAAGTTCAAATTCCTTAACACAGTAGAATATAAGCTCCTAACTAGGTCCTGGCTGGTCTCAATTTCTACCATTTGGCCTTCATTACTTTGCTCTAGTTATGCCAAACCACCTCCAGCTCCACACACGTGACGTATTGTTCCAGGCCTCTGTGCATGCATTTCCTTTGGCTAGAATGCTCCATCCTATTGCTTCACCTACGAACCCCTAATCCAACCCTTCCATTAAGATTCTACATGGACGTGATTCTACTCGAACCATTCCACTCTTTACTTAGGTAATGCTCTCCTCCCCAACACTTTGCACATACCATGAATAATTACATCATGAGAATGGGCATTTCTTAATGGCACCTTATTAATGGCACATGGTAGACATTCGATAAATAGATAAGAATAGGTAAAAGGTCCTATAGTCTCCAGATCTCTGGCAGTGAACTTGGAGAAGGAACAGAAAACTATCTTTGGGTAAATCCTGTAGCACCAAACTGACTGAGGAAGGCCTGTTTCGAGAACTTCTCTCTAAGGTGACAGAGCCCACAGCTGCCTCTGCTAGATCAGGCCTGCTCATAGAAGCCCAGAGAGGCAGAAACCAGCTTTGGTCACTGCAGCCAGTACCAATGACTCAGAGGCACCCAGACGTCACGAGCAGAAGGGGCTGTTTTGCAGTTGGCTTTGCCTGTGCTGAATATAACCGGTGCAAGGATGGATCCCTCTATCTACCCAGGCCTGAGCGCAGGCAGCAGCTGTGGATGCCTCCCTCTGGTCTCCTACACATCCGCCACCTCCTGGGCTCCATCCCCTAGCCAGGAAGGGGCGAAGAGCAAACACAGGCATGAGACGGCTAGAGGAAGACCTTTGAGGACAGGACAGGCCCCCGGACCACTGTCTAGAGCTAAAACCTCCAAGGCGGGGACTAGATATGCCCATCAGGCCGTGGTCACCTGAAGAAACATCCGAGCACAAGGCTGAGAAAGCTCTGAGTTACAAGTCTGGTGCTGGAAGGTCTCAGGCTCTTTAGGAGAACAAAGAAGCTTTTGAAGGAAGTCAATTACTGTTGGGTTTGAGGGAATCTGGGGCTCAGAATGGGAAGCCAACTGTTGGTTTAGTCACTTCGGAGTTCTCAGAACTGGGCTATGGCCATGGGGGCCACTCAAAAGCTGTTAGGATGGGGCAGGTATGTCCTATGCTGGAGGAATGGGGACACAGAGCTCGTTCCCCTTCACCCTCACCTGGTCTGTTGGCAAAAGGAAGGCAGACACTAATCTCTGTTATAGGCCTGAAAAAGGCATCAGAGGGAACCTGAATAAATAAAAATTCTACACTTACAGCTAGGGACCAGGCAATTCACTTGTTTTATTAAAGTGAATATGAGAAACAGCAATTTCAACATGTAAACATGGAATGCCCATCCCTGCCAAATAATATTAGATCAACTGCATTACACGGCTGAAGGCAGTAAGACTACAAAGGAGCACTGTCCCCAGAGACCCCTCCCCTCTCACTGTCAGGCCGGCTTAGCAGGTATCATCTCCTCTGGGCTCCTCTTATTAAGCACACACCCCTGTACTCGTGTGTACCCTTCCCGACCCCCATCCTGCCTTCACTTGCCAAGCAGGAAGCCTGGCCCAGGACTGCTACCCTCACCAAGCATGCTGTGCGCGACTCCGGGAGGGGCACCTTTTCTGGTCCACACAAAGGCAGTTTTGTAGGCTGCCAAGAGTCCTGCTTATCTATATCTGGGACTGGCCGCAGAGGGCCCCATCCTCTCCGCTCGCCCCGCTACGGAGCTCTCAGGTCCAGCAGAGGGGAGAGCTGGGCATTTTGGGGGTGAAGGGGTTCAGAACAGGCCTCCCCAAGATGTGCTACTTTGGCATGTGAATTATTTTGAGCTGAAGACAAGCGAGACCCTGTGGGCTCATGAGAACTTTTACCTCTCTTTTAAAGAATTTAAACTGGGGGTCTTGCCCATTATAAGACTTATCACCAGAAATAACTTTTTATGACCTATCTATAAGCCAGGGGGAACATCTAATTACTGAATATCTGCTCTTATCATTTTGTGAAGGACCTGCCTCCCCTCGAAGTGTCTTACTCATCTGTAGCTCAGAACGCCATGTTTACTTCATTTTAACTTTCTGTCTGCACTGCACATGTGTGGGGTTCTTATATGTATGTATGTAATTCAATTGGTTATTTTCTCTTGTTAATTTAATGTCTCATGCAGATTTAATTGTTAGACCAGCCGAAAGAACGTAGGAGAGTAGAGGAAAGTTTCTTCTCCTCCCATAGCTGCCCACGTCTGACACGTGTTCGCAAGCTCTGTTTCAAACCCATAACAACACAGTAAAGAACATAAAACACCCTTTGAGATGACCCGAAGCCTCTGCAACAGTCACCTCTGAGTTCCAGCAGTGGCAGTAGGTGAGGGCTGTTGTGTGCTCACCTTCTTGTTCCAGGGGAAAACTGGATTTTTGCTCATATGACACGGAAAGCCCGTGATCTCTCAGGCCTTTCAGTTATTCAAAGAAAAGCCTGTAGGTAAAAGCACCATTATCAGGTCTGAGCACGTACAGCGGAGACTGGGATAAATGCAGCACGTCAGAGGCCAGATTGGCCTGGTCGATGACCCTGGTCCCCGCCCTTTTCTGTGGGTCGAGGCTGGGCTTCCTCGCTGCTAATTTTTTATTGCTAATGACAATTAAAATATGGCATTGCTTACACTGTCAGAGTGAAGCTCTCATATGCCATAAGCCTTCCTAAACTCCCAGGCAGGGCTGGAGTTAGTACCCAGAGACTGCTGGGTGACAGTCGGCAGCCTCGCGCTCCTGTTTCTGCCCGGAGAAAGACTAGAAGCGATGGACATGGGCCGGCGTGAGCACTGTGACTGCAATGAGACCACATCCTCCTTCTCCCTCCGCTTTACCCACTGTCCCGTGGTGGCATGGGAACCTGATGTTCTTTTGGGGCCTTGTAATCAGCTCCTGAAAGTTCTTCGAGCCACTGGAGTGAGATCACAGGCGAGAGAGGGAGAAATACTCGTGGCGGGAAAGGACGTTATGTAGGATGCACTGGCAGCTTGGTTGTCGATGTGACTCTACCCAACCTTTTGCCAGGAGCCAGGGTCCCATTAATCATAATTATTCCTCTTTTCACCCATTTCTGCCAAACGTCCCAAATTCAACTCAGCTTAACGAGGTCCCAGGAGCTAGTGGGTAGCCCCTCAAGCCTACTATTTGCCTAGGCCGATTCTGCCCTGTTCTCGGTAGGGAATAGCGGTCCTGTATTCCCCGCTCCCGCCTCATCCCGAATGGGGCCTGGTGGCCTCATTTGCCCTGCTCCACCTCCCAATTTGGTTGCAATAAGCAAAACTCCACTGACACTTGCTCTCTGCTCCATGTGGGGAGTGCTCCCCCACGGTAGGTGTGTTCTGAAGTGGAGACAGGAAATGAAGATGCGCAGTATCTCCAGCTAAGATTTCCCAGATGTCACAATTAAGAATCTCTTTGACTTTGGAGGAAGCACAGTGAGCCTGGCCATTGCCTAAGCCTGGCTGCTTGTTCGAGGCTCTTCTGATAGAGGACAACTTAGCTGCAGCTACTGCTGTCAGTGGAGCTTCTCCCACCGTGCACTTCCTGCCACTGTGCCTTGGAAAAAAAAAGCTTTGAGACTCCTGCCCCCACCCCGCCACTCAGTGTAAATACCATTTAAGCAATTTGATTTCTTTTAGTGCTATTCGAAGGTGCTCTCAATTGCCTGCTGCTCTGGAGCTGCTGCCTGGAGCCAGTGGGCAGGAAAAGGCAGAGTGGGGCGGGCAGGAGCAGCGGAAAGGAAGGGAAAGGCCAGCTCCATCCTTTATCTTAAGCAGGTACTCACAGGGATGCCACAGGGAGGATGGAAAGAAAAAGGGGTGAAAGAAGATTCTCAGCATCTTGTCTCTTCTCAAAGAGAAAGTATGCGAGATGGTGCTCACGCTCCCCATTTTACCAACCTTATTTCTTCTAATACCCCTTCGAGGACCCTCTGCTCTGGCCCAGCTGATCTGCTTGGTGTCTGAGCTCCCCAACCTGCCTCTTGTAGCCCTGCCAGTCCCTAGGGCCATGACTCTGCATCACGGCTGTAAAAGCCAGATAAACAGCAGCCCTTCCTCTGCCAAGGGAGGCACAGATGTGGCAAAGCCCACTCAGACGGATGTCTGTTCACTGACCAGTAGTGAAATGCCAAGGCAACACCCTGCAGGTAGTTTCTGCCCAGAAGTGCAAGTACGAAAACCTGTGAAACTGTTTGCAAGGGGCAACCCCACACCACTTCTGCCTTCCAGGAAGCCTTCTCGGATTCACTCTTCCTAATAACGAACTACATATCTCAGTGCTCATGTCCTGTCCTGACTCATCTTGTTTCTGTTAATCCATTATCTTTCAGGTCATGTCCTCCAAATGAGGCTGTCTGCTTGTTTCTTTTGAATGCAGCCCCCCCGCCTCCCCGCCCTGCCCCTGCTCCCACAGCCTTGGGATTCTAGGCAGGTGCCTGAAGGAGGAAGATCCTGGGCTTGTGGGAGAGACTGTGCCTGGCAGGGCTCTTTTGTTTCTGGGTAGCACCTTCCACATGGCTATATTCCTTGTTGCTATCCAGAGTTTCCCTCCTAAGCACAGGCAGGCAGCAGAAAAACGCAGGTTAAAGCTATAACAGCACGGTGTATGTACCCTGCAAGGGGAGGTCTTTGTGGCTTGGCCTTGCATCTCTGGAAAGATAGAACAGGGCGGGAGAAGGACCAGGGATGCCCAGTGGAGCTGATTAAAGAAATAAGAATGTCAAAAACTGATTAGGAGTCTTTAAAATGGGAAGACAAATACTGAAGGAACTGAGACGTATAAAAATTATTAGGATATGCAAAGAGACCCACGACTTGTTGTAATCGACCAACCAAGAAATAGTTATTTGGCATCTACTAAGTAGAAAAGCACTGCATTAGGCACTGCATTAGACAGAAATGGAGAAAAAATAACTTCTGTCTTCAAAGAGCTTAAGATTGAGATGAGAAGACAAGATGAAGACACAGCATGTCAATCAGTGACAAAATGCCATATAAGACACATGGTCAGTGAGTGACTGGTAGTACAGACAGCCAGTACTGCAGGGGTTCAAAGGTCAGAGTCGACTCTGAAGGCTTGGGGGGGTCAGGAAACTCTTCAGGGAGGGGCTGGGCATTAATGGCTGGGTGAAACATCACAAGCCAGGGACAAGGCAAACGCATTCCAGCATGTGAAATGACTGGGGTCATGTTTTGGAAATAATGAATGACTGGGAGGGTAGGAGCAGGAATGAGGATAGAATTTCAGGCTAGAAGGGGAGACTGAGGTCAGGAGGTGCAAGCAGGTATGAGAGAGGGAGAGGTGCAAGCAGGTATGAGAGAGGGAGAGGAGGGGAATGAATGAATGAACGGAGGAGAGAGCAGAGGCCAGGAGGTGGTGTAAGGAGCTCAGAAAGAAAGCTCAAGAAGGCTGACCTTGAGGAATGGAGTGATGGGACAAGTCAGAGTCTGGCCTTCTCTCTGACACATGCCTGAGAGAGATGAATCAGGGGGTGGATTCTGTGCACTCTTAGGAAGGTAGGAAGGAAAGGAGGATGGATAAGAATCTAACTAAGGTGAATAAAAATCCTGTTAGCATCACGATGGTTGGGAGGCAGGAGTGGGAAGAAATGAAAAAGCACAGTGGCAGCTTCTTAATGGACCATGCTGACGAGAGTCAGATGTACAGAGGGGAGACAAAGGCGTCAGAGGAGAAAGAGGCTGAGGGCCCAGCCTTTCCCAGGCTTGGTCATAGCATGAGTGTTTCCTTCTTCCCTGCATAGAAGATGGGCAACACGCTGTGTGTCAGTCCTACCTACATCTGCCTGCCCCAATTCCAGCATTTTCTCCTGATTTAGGGGACCACATCCACTGACAGAACTGTACAGGGGTCACCAGTGAGAGCTCTGGAGCCAGACTTCCTAGGTTCAAATTCAGACTCTGCCATTCAGTAACCCTGGGCGGGTTATTTTACGTCTGTGCTTCAGTTTCTCCGAACTGTAATATGGGAGTAACAACATGAATACCTCCCTTAGAAGGAAAATACGTGGTTTAAATGAGTTACTATACATAAAGCTCTCAGAACGACATCTTGCACACAATAAGCACTCAACAAATGTTCGCTCTTCTTACTGGGTTAGGCACATATAGTGAGAACAGAAACATATCTTGAGTGTACCTAGGTCACAGAGTGATCAAACTCTGGTTCTCTAAGCAAAAAATGACAGGCCTTTGGCCAATATACAGTCCGGCTTGCCTGGCCCTAGGCTTGCGAGGGTGAAGCCCTTTGTGACTTCTAGAACCAGCCAGAGCTTCCTTTGAGGAAGGAGAGGGTCTGAATTGGAGGTGGTGAGCCCCCTTGGCCTGGTGCCTTGGAAGATGCTGCCTGACCGGCCTGGCCTAAGCACCGGCAATTGACCCCGTTCGGCTGAACCAGCAGAGCTTCATCCCTAGAGGGACATGTGGATCTGCGGCTCCAGTCTCATTTCCTACCACCTTCTCTCCGTCTTACAGTAATTGCATGGGACCCTCTGATCTGGGCAGACTGAGCTCTGTGTTCCCCAGACACTGAAATGGCACGTCTCTGTGCCTCTGCACGTGCGGTTTGTGGCACGGACCTCCCAATTTCCATTCTTTCCTTCTTCCTGAGTAACGGGCATCCTTTTAGTCTAGGTATTGGTGTGGTCAGTTAAAAGACTAACCCCCCTCTCATCGGTCACACCACCAAGATTTAACTGGAATTTTTACGTGGGACTTCTAAGAAAGCATTTGCTATCCTTGGGCCTTTCTCACTTTCTTTTGGAATCTTGACTGGAAGGAAAATGTACCTTGGACTTGGAAAATGGAATCCATGTGCTAAGAATAGCTGGGCAGGAAGATGAAGGGGCTTGGACCCCTACTGACACTGGGAGTCACTGTACCAGTTCAGCACTGCCTATCTTTGACTTCTTCTTTTTCTTCTTCTTCTTCTTCTTTTTTTTTTTTAATGAGAAAGAAGCTTTAATCTTGTTTAAGCAAATTGCAATCAGCAACTGAATGCAATTTCTGACGGAAGCACTGGTATCTCTCTCTGGAATGTATGTCCTCCTTCTGTCCTTGGCTTGGCTGGTGCCTAGCCATCCTCAAAAAGTTGGCCTAAGCAGTACTTCCTTTAGGAAGCCTTTTCTGAACCCCCAGTTGGGCTCTGAGAGAACTCTATGAGCTGAAGAGCATGTTATCATCCTGTACTCTGGTTTTTGATGAGCTCTTGAGCCTGCCAACTCCTTGATGGCAGAAAACGTGGCTTATTTGACTTTGTGGTCCCAACTCCTAGCAGGGTGCCTGACGCACAGTAAAAGGTCAATACGTGTTTGTTAAATGAATTGAATGAAAAGAAAACCCAGATGCCAATCACTAGCACGGATCGATTTGTCGTTGCTTTTAAGAATGTTTGATTCGAAGAACATAAAAGGAAGATAATGTCAGAGAAACACGGCCTTTCTTTCTTTTATTACTGATCCAAACACAGCTGCTGGTATACGGTATCTATGGCAAAGGCCTGTTCTGAGGACCTGCCACATTATGGCTGTACCCTTCCAGCTATTGCCCTGAAATCAAGTTTAGTCTGACAGCCAGGCTGGGCATGGGGTGGGTCATAAATACTCTAGGCAAGAAGGCTCTGCAGTTTCCACTTCCATATCTGAAGGAAAGGTCAATAGTTCCTTATTATAGGTTAGAGGGAAGGGAACTAACATTTCCTGAGAACCTGCTGTGTGCCGCGCACTGAATTAGGTTCGCAGACTGCATAGTGCCTTAGTTAATTCTCACCACCATTTTGTGAAGTGGTTACTTTTAGTCTCACTTTATTGATAAGGAAATGGAGGCTCAGAGAGGATAAAGAACTTATCCAAGGTAATTTGGTAAGTAGAAAAGCCAAAATTTGAACACAGTCCTGCCTGATTGTAGAGCCTGGCTCTCATCACTAACCAGTGGTCAGGATGATTCACTGACACTAGAGAGAACTGCACTCCCAGATGTCTAAGAGTTCTCTGAAGCTCTGACCCAGGGAGTGGGAGGTGCATTAGGAGCGGGGCCTGGGGCATGAAGCCATGCTGAGAGGGGACAGGAAGTGGACCTGACAGAAACATCTCTGTCTTCCTGCTGGCTCTGGCTGCTCTGTTTTTGGGCCAAGGGCTTATGTGTCAGTATAAAGGCAGAAAGTCATTAAGAAGGCTGTGACAATTCCCCTCCGTAGATTTGCCTGTGCTCACTTCCCCAACGATCCCACGCTGAGCACTCCAGTTAGCAGTGTGCTGGGCTCATTACCTTCTGGGACTCATTGCATCTCTTCTCTGTTGGTTGCTCAGCATGAACCCAGACCCAAGAATTCATCACCTTCCTGACTGCCTGTGAGAGCCACCAGCTGCACCCCCTCTTCTTGGGCCCGCATCGGGATGTGGTCAGGCGAGGGCATCCCCTTGCCGTGAGGCCAGCAGATCTCACCACTATTTCATTCCTTCCCCACTGCCCAGACCTCTGACGCTACAGGGGTGCCTTTAGATCTCAGCGGTGGGAACATCAGCCATACTGAGATGACAAGAACCAAACAAACTGGTCGAACGGACCTCCCAGGAGAGGAGCACAGACTGTGGAGAAGGTAGAGATTAAGGGTGAGCCAAACCTGGCCCACCTTCCTGCCTGACAAACCACGCCCCCGCTTCCTGCGTGGATCTGCCTTTTTAATCCTCTGGGCAAAACAAAATCCTTCTAGCTTCCCCAACTGAAGGCTAAGTTTATAATCGAAAAGCCCAGAGAATTTATCGCTGCGGAGATGAGGAAATTTAAAACTCATAACCATCCCGCAGGCCACAGATGAGGCAGATATCCATTCCATTAGAATAACTCAACACTGCAGATACCCATCTTATCAAACTAAACGCTTAAGAAAGCCTTTCCCTACATCGCAGGGATGCTGCGTGCACGGTTTTCCGTTCACCTTTCTGAGTACATTCATCGGCCCATTTTGTTTCCTGTGTTGAAATGAGCCTCAGAATTACAAACTGCTGAGCGGCAGCAGAAGTTTTAAATTAAGTATTCACGGGTGTAGGTGAGCTTGGGAAATGATGGTAGGTCGTGAGGCAGCCAGGCAAGATTTAGTGCCTCGTGTATGGCGGGGAAAGCTGAGGCTCATCGAAGAGTCTGGATGGAAGAGCCAGAGAGACGGGGCGAAGAAAGAAGGCCAGGGAGGAGGAATTTAAAAGCTCTCTGGTCAAAGGGCCAGACACGCCACATGACAAACGAAAATTATTGGAGACTGAACCACGGCTAATGCCAACCTCCATGCAAGGCATAAATATCTGCTGTGCAGAACCGTGTATGTGTGAGACGGGGACCTTGGGAGGACTGTCAGCCAGGTGTTCGTGCCTCCCTCCACTTCCCTTTGGGCACTGACAGGTCCACGCCTCCACCTCTTCCAGCTAGTTCTGTGTTAGAAGGCACTTAGCCCAGGCACGGGACAGCAGAGTCTGCATGAAGGCTAGTGTTTAGGTCACCTCGGGGCAGAACTCCTGTTCTCTCCATCCCAGTTTGCCTTCTGAGGTGAAACTGCCTCTCTCCATTACCTGTCCCTGGAGGGCTGGGGACAAAACCCCGAGGCTGGTGGTCCATGGAACGCTGAACGAGGATGCCTGTGTATATGTTGCTGCTACAAATGACCACTCTGTGGGTCACTCACTCAGCCCCAGAAAGGAGGCCCAGGGAACTGCACATGACTTGCTGACATGCTGGCAGCGACCTTAATGATGATCGGCAGTGCAGGGAAGACGGGTGGCAACAGGCCCAGCTTGCTGGGGGCCTGCCCCCCGTACCAGCTGTTCTCTTTACCTTGGTTTCTTTTCTTTTATTGCAGAGAGGCTCCCGTGTGTGGGCTGTAAAGTTCTGACTGCTGCTCTCCACAGACCTGGGTTAGGGGAGAGCCTGGCTTGCTGATGTAGGCCAGTGTGGGGTCAGGAAGCCCAAGAAGGGGGGCTGATTCCCACAGGCACATCCTCAGGGGCACCATATCAGAGCCTACCAGAGAATTCTTCCCAAATTTGACAGGCCTTTTGAGGATGAGCAGAAGGAACCACTCCCAAATTCTGGCTGCTTCCCAGTCTCCCATTCATCCAGGATCTCCATTCTCTGCTTACTGGTTTTGAACCGCCACCCCTCCCCCATACCTAATTTTTCTCAGCTTGCTATGTTCTACCCTCTTGTTCCTGGGCTGAACCCTTTCCTCTGCCATCCAGACATCTCACTTCTGTTTTTTGATCAATTTTATGTTCCATAGTCTTCTAGCTAGTGGGAGAAAAAATATTACCTTCTAAAGTGACTGGCCCCCTGTAATATTTTTGACACCTGTGAGTCACTCAGACTGCTGATGGTAGGGCAGGCAAAGAGGAGGGAAAAACCTGGTATGGCCTCTGACAGAGGTGAGCAACATGGTAGAGTTCTTTACTTAAGAGGCAGCAGCATTGGGAAATGGAAGAGCTGGAGTGGCTGAGGGTTAGAGAGGGTCTTCTTGAAGCTTCAGGTACAGGCTTGTGTGGGATAAAAGAGGCTTTAGAGAGAGGAAAGAGAACAGCTAGCTGGCGTACTGCCAAGACACAGGGTGACAGGGCTTCTCACAGCCTCGAATGGTTTACAAACATAGAACCTTTGCCAAAATTTGTCCTTGTCAATTTGAAAGCCTTAAAACCCCATAATTGCCTGTCTAATGAGACCTTCTAAAGAGACCCTCCCCTACCAAGTGTCTACAGTACACTTTTTAAATCTGGTTGCGCCTTAACCAAAATACATTTGCAAAATTTAAAATTAATTCCTTTTGACTTATGCACTATTTTATAGCAACCAATTTAAGATAGTTATGTGTGAATTCTGTATGCATTAGACCAGCACTGTCCATACAGCGGCCACTAGCTCTAAACTGGAAGTTCCTAAAGGATAAGGGCTGGGATTGGTCTCTTCACATCAATTTACGGACTATAATTCTCTGGCCCAGGGGACCCATCGATGTAACACTGAAATCCCAGGGGGAATGATTTTCAGCGCATGAAAGTTGGGTGGGATGTAAGGATAGCATTCCAGACATAGTCAGTCCATTGGGCCAGGCTTTGGACACGGAGATGGATTTCGTCTGATTTCCCTTGATGGACGCGTTGTGTTGAGCAAACAGCCTGGCATGCGGCTGTCACTCTGATGCTGAGTTCTGACAGGCATCGATCAGGCTGCAGTGTGAGCATGCAGATACACACACAGGCTCATCAACATCCTCGGCTCAGGAGACAGTTCTGTCTGGGGCCCGGGTGGCGACACCCTCTCAGTGGCTCCTGCCATGGAGGAGATTGCATTGATGGGGGAAAAGGAGACAGGATGGAGTCTGCTCAAAACACCCCTTCATAGGTGGGAAGACAAGCTGTGGCAATGAAGGGGAGTCAAAAAGGGGAAGAGGGATAGGTCCAACCTCTAGAGACAGGCTGCCGGGATGAGAGCTTGTTCAAGGTACTGAGACAAGCGCATCGGGGACTAGGCGAAGGCCGGCATAAACGGCCTGTAATCCGTGAGCTGAGCAGAAGAAAGCGTCGCTGGCAGCTCTAGCCTTCCTCCGCTACCTGCCTAGCACCTTCCTCTGCAACCTGCCTAGCACCTTCCTCCGCTACCTGCCTAGCACCTTCCTCCGCTACCTGCCTAGCACCTTCCTCCGCAACCTGCCTAGCACCTTCCTCCGCAACCTGCCTAGCAGCTCTCCAGTGCCTGATGCTGCCCTCAGAAAGCCTGAGTTACAGAACACCCCACCTGAGCCAAAGGCTATCTTGGTCCCCTGCCCCACTGCGAATGTCCTCCCACCTCCAGGGGATGATCAGCTTCTATCCGAATGTTCCATAACAGGGAGCGCTCCGTTTCAACAGGAGTCCATTTCTCTGTTAGAAAAGTCCTCTTTCAAGGACTTTTTT
>NW_011888814.1:8038311-8042582 GCF_000151845.1 Pteropus vampyrus | reverse complement strand
AACACCCACGTGAACAGCTGGAAGAAGGACCTGCGAACCAGAGAGAGCATTCTGTCTACCAACACAAATGGCACTGGCTCAGCCAGCGGAGTGGGGCGGAGGTGGCACACAGCAGGGCGATCAACATTTTATGGAGGGAACTAAAGATCTCCTACAGCAGCAGGTCTGATACACATACACTCTGCATCGCTTGACGTGACCCCTCTCCTGATAGCTTTCTGCTCTCTTGCCCCGAAACAAAAATTGGTCCTCACAGCTGTTGTCAGCGGCAACACCTTCCTTCCCTCCCTCCCATCCCAAGGCTGTTACCAAACAGGCTGTGTGTTTCCCCCCAGTTCATCCCACTCTTTCCAATCAGTGCTAATTGAACCACTTAACTCAAAGACAATAACATTTGTCGTTTCAAACCATTAAGAAAAGCGTCTCAGTTGAGGCGTTTATGCATGAGGTCTGCTGGGGATGGCAGTACGGCACTCACATGCAAACATGCCCGCAAGGCTCGCTCAACATGTAAACATGCACGCGACTAACAGCTCCAGGAGAAATTTTGCAAAAGCGGAGTCAGCAAGTGTCAGCCTGTCTTTCTCAACAGGGTTTCCTCAATTAAAAAAAAAAATCACTGCCAGTTCTAATTCAGGGCCTGGAACTTGCAGCTGTGGTCTCATCCTCCTCACCCTGAGCTTCTGCCTCTTGTGTTCTGAGGTCCAGAAAACAGGAAAGAAGAGACATGCAGACCTCAGATCCCCCCACACTTGGCAACTAGAATCTTCATGAAAAGAGGGATGAGAGAGGGAGAAGGAAGAAGCACTCCCCCGAATGCTCTCGGGGATTCCTTCTCAGCTCCCCTGTCATAAAGGATGCCCATAAGGGACAGCAGTACATAAAGGCGAGGTCACGAGCCACAAAGGTGTGACATTCCCAGAAAGAACCTCCTTTCCTATAGCTTCCACACAAACCCTAAAAGGCCCCCCAAATGAGGAGAGGGCGCAGGAGAAGCAGAGGTCCAGGCAAGGACAGGGGAGTGGACTGGCTGCTCCACCCTCAGGGCCTCGGGGAGGGAATTGTGAGAGGAGGAAGAGCAACAGGAAGAAGGCGTGAAGTGATGACAAATGAGCAAAGGAGCGCACGGGGGAGAGTGACCCCAGACCAATTTTAACACTGTGGGCAGAAAGATGAGAATGTATTTTTAGAGTGATTTAAGATAATGAGTGGAAGTAGCTCAGGCCAGCGGACAGGCCTTTGGGTTCTATCTTAGCTCTGCCACTACTTCATGCCAGTTTGATTTTAAGGTAAAAGCTACTTCTCTGGGTTTGTGTTTTCTCATCTCTAGATAGGGGATGGTATTAGATCTCAAGCTCTCAAAAACTCTGAGTCCAACCCTTGGCTCCGTACATCCTGAAGCCGCAGGCTCGGTTCCATCCCCTCCGGCATATTTCTCCCCTGTGCGGACCGGGGCCAAAACTGCTGTCTGATTCTTAGGTAGTCTATTTTGATGGGCTTCTCTGCCTGTTCTGCCATGGGGTTCCTAGACTAATGCCCTCCTCCTTAAAGTCCCACTGAGTAACATCAAGCCGTATCAGTTAACCAATCATTGCCGGATCACAGAACAGAAGAACAGAAGAGATGCTATTGGAATAGGAACTGGCAAATGCTAGTCTGACCTTTAAAAAGTGGAAAAAAAGAACAGAACAAAGAAGAGGAAAGATGGTGAATTCCATGAACCACAAGGTAAGAAAGTTAATCTGTCCTGGACCAAATCCCAGAACCAGTGTTGAAACATAGTTTATGAGCTCTTAGAAAGCAGCGATCATTAAGAGAGGACGCATGTTCGTGAAAAATACACCAGACTCCCCTTGTTTCCTTTGTAGGTGGGGTCACTAACCTGCAAGGTGAGGGGTCTATCGTAAACCTGCTCGTCCTCAGGGACCGAATTATTGTAGGTGGGTCGATGAAAGAGCACAAAATGACAACCACAAACTGAGTTATTCCCTTTTCAACTATTTTTCAGCTCCTTTGATTAAATTAAGGAGAAGGTCTCCTTTACTGCTAATCTGTCTTTATCATCTCTTTAACGAAAAAAGGGTAGGCCTCAGGCTCTGAGCCTTGAAGACAAATAAGACTAGCCAGAATTCAGTAACACTGTTCTGTATTCTCCATATTTATTTTTAAGGCTCCCGTTTATTTATGGTAAATGAGACATTTCCATTTAAGAAAGTGTCCTTTAAAATAACTTCAGAAAGCACTGAATGGTTTAAAGAAAAATATTAAGGAAATAATAGTATAGGGGGTACTTGGATTCAGCAACAGTACATAGATGGTATAAGAATACCGAAAGTTTGGGAGATGCTGCTGCAAATTAAATGTGGCTGGACAACAGCAAGGAAGAAACCAGTTGGCAGCACTTAGGCTGCCCGAGCCCCTGGACACTCACTGTAGAAAGGCCCATTGCTGCCCACTTGACAGCATTATTTCCGCCTTCTCCCTGCCGGCAGTTCTCCATCATAGTTCCTTGCGATGCTGTATGTGACTCAGAAGAATGCTGACGGATCAAATTTATTTTTTGTGCCATGACTTATCTAGCAGTCGATGGAAACCTACTGACCCTCTTCACAAAATAATACATATTTTTTATTGTGGTATAATTGACATAATATTAGTTTCAGATGTACATGATTCAATATTTGTGTATATTGTATGTTTTGGAATATATAATTAAAATACATAAGACTGCAAGGGAAACCAATTATACTGAAACACCATTATTAAAATATTTTTTAAAACCCATCCAAATCGGTATACAGTAAATATATGTACTTCTTTATTAAAATACTAAATAACAAGATCTGGCAGTAGGGCTAAAAACTGTAATTTCAAAGCAGTGATAAGAATAAATAATATTTTGAAATTCCAGCAAATACTATCATATACTATGAAGATACTTATAATTTCTCTCGGTGATAAAGTCATAGATACATTAGGTTTACTATGATTTGTTGCTTACATTTATATTCGAAGAAAATGCTAAATTTTAAGTAGAGGGTGATAGAGATAAAGATGTAATTTTTCCCCCATCCAAATTCAAGGACTCTATGAATCCCTGGTACTGGTCAATCCTTGGGAGTGGGGGACGAGAGTTCTCTTTCCTAGTCCCATACAAAAGTTTAGGAGGGTCATCCCAGCCTGGATAATTAGATGTAAGAGGAAGCTTCGTGAGACACATGTGAGAAAAGATTTTTTTTTTTTTTTTTTGCTTTTAAAAGAGATGCACAAAATAAGAAACTGCTTCTCCTGCCTTTGGATATTGGTACGTGAGCATGCAATGTCTGGAGCTGTGGCAACCATCTTGCAGACAAGACAGACATCTGTGGTCAAGCTGAGAAAATGGCACGGCAGAAAAGATGGATGGAACAAAGGCGCCCGATTCTCTGATTCTGACCTTGGGGCCACATCTCAGTTAAACCAACCTGCCCTGGAGCTGTCCTACTTTAGGACTTTTTATGTGGGATTTAAAATCTTTCGCTTAGATGTTTTGACTTGCAGCATAAAACACCTATATAGTCTAAAGTTGACCCAGGAGACTTTTCCAGCGTTACACATGTCTTTTTCAACCTCTATAACAAAACTAGGTGACTGGATCCCCTAATATTTCCGAGTCAAGGGGTTGCTCTGTGTCTCTGTCCTTTTTTCAGCCACTTGGGCTACTCAATGTAGAGCAGGAGAGCTGTCTAACGAGAACTGACAAGATGAAGGCCAAAGACATTGCTGATGACGGGAGAGCTCTTTGCAAAGGATGCCACCCGAAGCATCGACTTAGAGCTCTATTCTAACAGCTCTAAGAGGAATCAGAGTTCGTGAAAAGTCGATCTGGCAAAGAGGGCACTGGCATTCCAACACAGTTGTGAAGTCAAGAGATAGTCAGAAAGTCGAAGTTTCCAGGTTCTTAACTGATTCTGATCCAAAGATCAGGGCTGATATCACTCCAATTCTTTATAAGAGATCGGCTTTTTCTCCCCATTAGCCCACATGTGCCGCTAGTTTCCAGTCTATCAATGCACATATTTCTCAGTTCACAGGCATAAATCTGATAGGAAGCTTGAAGAAGACATTGGACAGACACTATAATTACAATCTCTGCTAATCCTGTAATCGGGAGTTAAAACCAGGACACAAGCAGATTTATAAAATAAGGATTTTAGGAACTCAAATGGCATTAGCAGGCCATAGAAACAAATGTACACAATGACTGAATGAGATCTATCAATACAGAGATA
>NW_011888814.1:8035690-8038261 GCF_000151845.1 Pteropus vampyrus | reverse complement strand
CATGTCTTTTTCAACCTCTATAACAAAACTAGGTGACTGGATCCCCTAATATTTCCGAGTCAAGGGGTTGCTCTGTGTCTCTGTCCTTTTTTCAGCCACTTGGGCTACTCAATGTAGAGCAGGAGAGCTGTCTAACGAGAACTGACAAGATGAAGGCCAAAGACATTGCTGATGACGGGAGAGCTCTTTGCAAAGGATGCCACCCGAAGCATCGACTTAGAGCTCTATTCTAACAGCTCTAAGAGGAATCAGAGTTCGTGAAAAGCCGATCTGGCAAAGAGGGCACTGGCATTCCAACACAGTTGTGAAGTCAAGAGATAGTCAGAAAGTCGAAGTTTCCAGGTTCTTAACTGATTCTGATCCAAAGATCAGGGCTGATATCACTCCAATTCTTTATAAGAGATCGGCTTTTTCTCCCCATTAGCCCACATGTGCCGCTAGTTTCCAGTCTATCAATGCACATATTTCTCAGTTCACAGGCATAAATCTGATAGGAAGCTTGAAGAAGACATTGGACAGACACTATAATTACAATCTCTGCTAATCCTGTAATCGGGAGTTAAAACCAGGACACAAGCAGATTTATAAAATAAGGATTTTAGGAACTCAAATGGCATTAGCAGGCCATAGAAACAAATGTACACAATGACTGAATGAGATCTATCAATACAGAGATACGATCCTTCTACTCCGTATGAACTATGTGGAAAAAGAAAGGACTCCATAGGGAAAGGCTATTTATACCTCTGAGGATGAGCGCAAAGCCATTTCAAGTCCCTTCACAAAGGTACTCTTAAATGTTAAGTTTTGGGAGTCAGAGTAAGAGGAAGACTAAAGGGTGGGGAAGGGAGGAGAAAGAGAAGACAGGCCCCTTTCTTTATTCTAAACCCCATTTTTTTTTTTTTAATCTCCTTTGGGGGAAAAACAATGAATGATTTCAACAAATATTCATTAAGGTCAGTAAGGTGACAGGAAGGAAGGACTTTTCAAATAAGCATGTTGTACATGCACAGGGCTTGTGTAGAAAATTCCTTGGTAACCAGCTTTCAAGTCACTGGTTTCAGAATTTCTGCTCACCTGACCTGCTCCAGAGGACAAAGATCTCTGTGAAACCGGCAGGGCTGCATTTGTCTACAAAGCCTTTTTCTTCAAGAGCCTGCCTGTCCCTTTGTGGATGGGATGAATAAATCTTTCTGTGCTACACATCAGGGCTGCAAAGTTCCTTGACTGCACTGAGTTGAGAGGTGAATAACATAAAAACCCCAAGTGTCACCGGCCCCAAGTGTGGCAGTGGGCACTGGAGATGGAAGATGGGTCTGGGAAAAACTTCCCCTCAGCTGAATGGAAATATTTCCCTTGGTTTTCTTCTCCTCCAAGTATCCAGATGTGACAGCACTGAATGGGTGAGTCTCTGAGTGGAGCAACAATTCTGTTCCCTTTGGTGACCAAATATTCCTCAGGAGACACTGAATACAGGCCAATGGAGGAGATTACTACGCTAGCTTTTGACCCCAGATACAGCCTCTCTTAGGCCCACTGTCTTTCCTAGAGGCTTCTAAAATAAAATGGAAAAAAAAAAAGCATTTGTCTTTTTACATTCTTCTATTTAATGGACACTTTAGAAAGCGTTGCACTGTTCAGTATAGGTATATTATTTGTGACAGACTAAATATGGGCAACCGTAAGCTTTGATCATATTTTTGTTCAAAGATTTGGACATCAGGCCATTGATCAATATATTCAAAATAATTAGGGCAAATGAGACACAAAGTAGGCTTTAACCTTGGCCAAGGTGAAAACAGTAGGAGAGACCCAGCAGCACTGAAATATGAGGACAGGGAGAACTGGTGTCACCGCTGAGATGGGCCACATGATGTTAGACAAAATTCAGATAAACTCTAGGCTTCTCTCACAAGGAGACGTGGACTAACATGGAGATATTTGGGGGCCAAAGACCAAAGACCCACCTTCCTCCTTTCCTGCCAGTGCTACTGTCCTCTAGGCTCCCATGTGAGGCTTTAGAGAATTCTTCAACACCTACTTAATTCCTTCCTAGAAAATAGTATTTAATGAGAATGGTCTTGTTCACCTAAATAAGAGAGCCAAGGTTGTGTTTAGAAAACTCATTAGTGATAACATCCTTAAAAGACAGATCTAGACGGAGCCATGAGCTGGTGGGGAGCCAACTCCTTAAGCAGCATTGAAAATGGGGGGTAGGATGGATGGTGCGAAAGGCAAGAGATGGTCCTGGCCTCCTATCAGAGTGAGAGCAACTCTTGGTTTTAATTTGATAAAGAATTTTACCCTGCAGCCGCCAGTGGTACAAGACCAGAGGGTCTTATTTCTGTCCCTCTTCAGACAATAGGAGCAAAAGATGATTTTCACTGGTTAGGAAATCGAAAAGGCTCAGGCCAACACATATTGGTCAAGAGAGATGGACCAGTCCAGCAGTGTTGCCACAGGCTACACATCCTTATGAGGTTTCCACTAGAGAGAACTAGAATGTCCCCAATTTGTTGGTTGGTTGGTGTTTTCATATTCATCTCTCTCTTTTTCACTTACTGTCTCACA
>NW_011888814.1:8033081-8035640 GCF_000151845.1 Pteropus vampyrus | reverse complement strand
TATGAGGACAGGGAGAACTGGTGTCACCGCTGAGATGGGCCACATGATGTTAGACAAAATTCAGATAAACTCTAGGCTTCTCTCACAAGGAGACGTGGACTAACATGGAGATATTTGGGGGCCAAAGACCAAAGACCCACCTTCCTCCTTTCCTGCCAGTGCTACTGTCCTCTAGGCTCCCATGTGAGGCTTTAGAGAATTCTTCAACACCTACTTAATTCCTTCCTAGAAAATAGTATTTAATGAGAATGGTCTTGTTCACCTAAATAAGAGAGCCAAGGTTGTGTTTAGAAAACTCATTAGTGATAACATCCTTAAAAGACAGATCTAGACGGAGCCATGAGCTGGTGGGGAGCCAACTCCTTAAGCAGCATTGAAAATGGGGGGTAGGATGGATGGTGCGAAAGGCAAGAGATGGTCCTGGCCTCCTATCAGAGTGAGAGCAACTCTTGGTTTTAATTTGATAAAGAATTTTACCCTGCAGCCGCCAGTGGTACAAGACCAGAGGGTCTTATTTCTGTCCCTCTTCAGACAATAGGAGCAAAAGATGATTTTCACTGGTTAGGAAATCGAAAAGGCTCAGGCCAACACATATTGGTCAAGAGAGATGGACCAGTCCAGCAGTGTTGCCACAGGCTACACATCCTTATGAGGTTTCCACTAGAGAGAACTAGAATGTCCCCAATTTGTTGGTTGGTTGGTGTTTTCATATTCATCTCTCTCTTTTTCACTTACTGTCTCACAAAAGGCATACACATGGCCTTTTCTGAACAGATCCCACAGACTGGCATTTGGAGACAGACTGCCAGAAGCTAGGATAGGAGGGATGGAGCTGAAGTTTCTCCGTGTGCCTGGGATCCCAAGATGGTCTCCTCGTGGGGAGGGATCCCCAAGGGCTCAGTGCCAGCTCCAAAGCACCACCAAGTTGCTGGCCCAGAGAGGCCAGCTGGTGCAACAATTCGGTGGTGGGGTTTGGGGGAAGGGAGGGCAGCCCCTGCCCAGCCCACAGACTGCTCACTTAACACAAAGAATCCTTTCAGAGTTATTGGCTGGCAGGGGTCCTCAAAGACTTTTTTACCGCGAGGGGTTATGTACTGAATACAAATCAAGCAGCCTCACTGGGCTACAGCACAAACTGGCCCCAGTCACCGAGAAAGTGATACAGAACGAGGGCCCCACTGGCCCAGCTGCCAGTGTCCAGGCATCATAGTGGGAGACTCCCAGATCCCCAGCTGGTAGCCCCACAAAAGGCGGACTTCAGCACCCCTCATCAGAAGTGGAGCCATTTCATTCTGGTATGCTCAGAGAAATAGCTTAAAGTAGACCAACAGGTTCCCAAGAACACTCTGTTTAGCATTCCTGGCTGGCAGGGAGGCAAAAACTAAGCCAGGGATTCACGGCCAGGGGGTGGTGTTCTGGGGTAAGAGAGAATGAGGTTCAAAGTAATCATGTTAACCTTGTGTAAAAACAAACAAATCTACCTATTGGTTCTGGCCAAACCCAGAGCTGTGAGAGAGACAGTCAGTGAAAGAGAAAGAATATGAATGTGAACAGGCCAAGCAACAAATTGATGAATTCGAATTCTCCTCTCTAAATATGATAGAGGAGCTTAGCTCCTTTGTTTCATGTTCGCCCGCCCCAAATTCCTCTAGACATGTGGTTCCCACTGGAAGCATCTGCAGATAGTTGCATCTAAAAACATGGACCAAGAGCAGGATGGAGGCTGAGTAGAGCTAACTCCTGAAGAGGCTCATACCTTAATGAAAAAGGAACACAGCACCCAGGAACCTGGGTGTCAGCCAAACCGTCCATTGGTCGTTTGATGACTCATGGGGAAGCCAGTGCTGAGAGCTCCTGACTGGCCTCCTGGTGTTCCCAATGCTGCACTCCCCTCCACTTCTGAGGGTCAAAAAGCCTGGCTATTTGCTCAAGGATGGGGTGGGGTGAGGATGGTCACGATAGCAACTAAGAGACAAAATTCAAGCCCACATTTCCATTAGGGGTCCTCCAATTCTCCTGACGAAACTCCTTAGATGAGACAAACGAATCCACATTACTAGGCCAGTCCTAGATGATGAGCTGAACAAGGAAAATTCTAGGCATAGGTGAAGCTGGCAGCATAAAACTAAAAACAGTTAACAAGTTATGTGAGGCAGCTTGATGGCCACGAATGCTGATCTATAAAGAAAGTAACAATAGATCAAAAAGGCTGGCAGAGAGAAGGCAGTGCCAACACGACATTCTATGGCCTAAAGAATGGCCATAGAAGAGATGCAAGAAATGGCAGAAAAGGACACAACAGGTTTCAAGATAAATTGAACAGATTAAAAACATGGAGAAAGTTTCAAGCTGAATATATGGCTTACACTCAGAAATTTTCTAGGAAAAGTATAAAAAGTTTATGTTCCCATCTTGTTCACACTTTCTAAATTAAGTTTTTCTCCGAAGCAGTGAGTTGTTCAGTAAGGGGTCCTAGAATATTCCCAGAAAACAGCCCTATACCATGTGACTACTTAAAAAACAATTCTGTGACACACCCACGGTTGAGGCAAATGGAGT
>NW_011888814.1:8027347-8033031 GCF_000151845.1 Pteropus vampyrus | reverse complement strand
GCCCCAAATTCCTCTAGACATGTGGTTCCCACTGGAAGCATCTGCAGATAGTCGCATCTAAAAACATGGACCAAGAGCAGGATGGAGGCTGAGTAGAGCTAACTCCTGAAGAGGCTCATACCTTAATGAAAAAGGAACACAGCACCCAGGAACCTGGGTGTCAGCCAAACCGCCCATTGGTCGTTTGATGACTCATGGGGAAGCCAGTGCTGAGAGCTCCTGACTGGCCTCCTGGTGTTCCCAATGCTGCACTCCCCTCCACTTCTGAGGGTCAAAAAGCCTGGCTATTTGCTCAAGGATGGGGTGGGGTGAGGATGGTCACGATAGCAACTAAGAGACAAAATTCAAGCCCACATTTCCATTAGGGGTCCTCCAATTCTCCTGACGAAACTCCTTAGATGAGACAAACGAATCCACATTACTAGGCCAGTCCTAGATGATGAGCTGAACAAGGAAAATTCTAGGCATAGGTGAAGCTGGCAGCATAAAACTAAAAACAGTTAACAAGTTATGTGAGGCAGCTTGATGGCCACGAATGCTGATCTATAAAGAAAGTAACAATAGATCAAAAAGGCTGGCAGAGAGAAGGCAGTGCCAACGCGACATTCTATGGCCTAAAGAATGGCCATAGAAGAGATGCAAGAAATGGCAGAAAAGGACACAACAGGTTTCAAGATAAATTGAACAGATTAAAAACATGGAGAAAGTTTCAAGCTGAATATATGGCTTACACTCAGAAATTTTCTAGGAAAAGTATAAAAAGTTTATGTTCCCATCTTGTTCACACTTTCTAAATTAAGTTTTTCTCTGAAGCAGTGAGTTGTTCAGTAAGGGGTCCTAGAATATTCCCAGAAAACAGCCCTATACCATGTGACTACTTAAAAAACAATTCTGTGACACACCCACGGTTGAGGCAAATGGAGTCATAACCCGAAGAAACATCTTCCCTCAAGGCAAAAGGGAAAGAAAGTCAGTGACAAAGTTGGAGAAGAACCCAGGTGGCTTGGACTCCCAGTCAGACTCATCGCACAGCTGTCTGCTTTGGTTACCCCTCAAAGTTTTAAATTAAGAATGTGTTGATAAAACTGTTTGTTCTTTAATACAAAATTTGGGGACTGACAGCTAATAGAGATGAGGACCCTGGACAGAAGCTCGGGGCTCCTCTCATTGCCCAGCTGGGTGCCCACTGACTGTGCTATAGCTCAGGCACTCAGTGGGATATTTATAGCTGCCTTTAAATTTACTCAGCTCTCCATAAAGCGAGGTAATGGGGCGCCCTTTACTGCTGCTAGTGGTTATTGTCCTAACATTCTTTAATTAGCAAAAAGCGTTGGCACAGCCACTTTCAGAGCATTTGATCTTACTGTCCTGGTGTTCCCTATTTCAGGCTCAACAGCCCCCACTCCTTTGGAGAAAATGCACTTTAGCAAATTTGAAAATGGAAGGCATGTGTGTATATGAGCACAGATAATTATATTTGTGCACCTATACTCACTCTTCTGCTCACTCCTCACAGATCCACAATTGCTAAGAACCTGTGAGACTTTATGATACCTCCACAAAACTCTCACTCATACATCTGTCAATGAGGGGCTAGGAATTCTTAAAACTGAGGACTGGAGAAATCTTAAGGTCACTAGGATCCTCCTTAATTTTCCCAATATCCAAAAAAAAAAAAAAAAAAAGCTGGTAATTTTTAATCTACCTTCAAAGTTATAGAGTAGGACTAGGGCTATCAAGATACTAATAGGGAGGACTGAGCTTGTATTTACATGGGCCAAAGAATAATCCTATTTGCTCTGAAATAATTAATCCTTTACTATTGGACAAAAGATGGGAAGGGCCTCTGCTTCATGGGGGTGTGCAATACCTAAACACAGAAGATGATAAATAGAATCAGAAAATAAAACTGGGTAATGTGACTGTGACCAGTGGGGCTACTTTAGGTAGGGTAGTGATGAAAAGTCTCTCTGTAGCGACCTCATCAAGAAGTGGAGGAAGAACATTCTAGGTAGCGGAGAGAGCAAACGCCTTACTGGGGAGAAGAACGAGCTGAAGAGTATTCCAAAAGCAGAAAGAAGAGCATTGTAGCTGAAGTGCAGGAAGGAGGAGGAAGGTGATAAAACATGAAGGCAGAGATACAGGAAAGGCATGATGGCTCAGGGCCTGTGGTCCATGGTAAGCAATTTTACTATCTGAATTATGAAGGAAAGACACAAGAGCATTTTCAGCAAATCAGTAACGTCATCTGAAATAACGTCACAAAGGTCACTTGGGTGGCTGTGAAGAATAGATTGTACAGAGCGAGAGTAAAAGTCTGTGTCTCCAATAGGTAAATTTCTTAGTTTTGAATAGATGTTCTGTGGTTATATAAGACGTTAACATAAGGGGAAGCTGGGTGAAAGGTACCTGGGAACTATTTTTGACCTTTCTGTAAGTCTAAAGTTATCTCAAAATTAACTGTTAAAAACGAAAAACACCTTATATCTTGAATGAATAATTGAAAAGTCTAAATTAGGTGCAATACCAAGAGCAGGTAAGTCCAGAAAAAAAAGGAAAGTAACGAAAAAAGAATGCACTCTCAATAACTGACTTTGAATAAAATATTTCCTTTCTATACTAGTTTCCCTATTAGAAAATAACAGCTGTCACTTTGTTACCACTATTACTACTTGTTAAGATTAACTGTGATTTTCCTTAGTTACTTCTTGTCCAATATCACAAAATAAGTACAATTAATCCCACTTTACATATGAATCCGAAGCTTAAGAAGTGTAGTATGCATGAAGCGGAACCAGAATTTGAACCCAGGTTTCTGACTCCAGAATACTTTCCTGCCCACCACTATGATATAATGCCCACTGGTGTGTGTGCATGTGCGTGCTTGCATGCACACACGCGCACATACATATACACACATTCTCTCTCATACGTAACTTTATATTTTGTAGGATAAAGTTTGGGGAAAAAATATTTGGGCTTCCTCCAACCAAAATATGAACACATTTATACACACATTGTATATATGTGTGTATAACTGCAGGCATGGACCCATGATTAAGGGTTGAATTTATGTTGGAGATACTTGAAAAGCCATTCTTAGAACTTTTCAGTTCCACATCTGTGTCTGCTGGGCTCTGATCTTGAGCATGAAGCTCAACATTTCTGTGACTTGGTTACAGTAAAGCCCAATTTGTAGCAATGCAAAAAGGTACTTCTAGTATTACTGTGTAAATAAATGCTTCTTCCCGGGGCCAAGACCCAGTGGCCGTGCAGCTCACACTTGGCTCCGCCACCCCTCAACAGGCCCAGGTACATGGAGTCACCTGCTGGCTGTCAAATGTACCCTTCCTTTTCTCTTAAGTGGCGCATTATAGTGGTTTAGAATTTGGGTGCTGGACCGATTTGAGACTGAAATCAGGCTTTGTCATGGCAGCGAGCTAAATGAGGCGCAGAAGGTATATCCACATCCTAACGCCCAAACCTGTGATTGTTATGGAAAAAGTGTCTGTGCAGATATTAAGCATCTTCAGATGACATCATCCTGGAATATCCAAGTGGGCCCTAAATCTAATGACAAGTATCCTTATACGTTGCAAAGAGAAAAGGGACAGAAGACGATACATCAACTTGATCACGAAGGCCGAGATTGAAGTGACGGGGCCACAAGTCAAAGAATGCTGACAGTGACCAGAAACTAGAGGAGGCAAGAGATGAGGAACACATTCTCCCTTAGAGCCCCTGGGGAGAGTGTGGCCTTGCCAGAACTGTGAGAGAATCAATTTCTGATGTTTTAAGCCATCACATGTGATAATTTGTTATGACAGCCTCGAGAAACTAATATTCACTTAGATTCTGTGATCCTGAGAAAACTTAAATCCATCTGCAAAATGGGGAATCTAATTGTACCCACCTCACAGGGGTGTGAGGATCAAATACGTATAAGGACGCTTCTCCATCAACACCCTAGTAAATGTTGCTTTAACAGCAATATTGCTACTGCTATACCAAGGCAATTAAAGAGAAAGATAAACCACAAGGGCTTATAATGGGCCAGTACACCTGCAGAGATGCACATTTCCAAGGCTCCTGGCTGAACTTCTTGGGTCTGTTTGACCATTTAGGTAACTGTGGCTAGAATGGGCACCAGACCGACGATTCCAAAAGAGGCGGAAATGGGTGTGTTGAGAGATTTCTCCCTTCACTCAGGCTTCGCAGCCCACAAAGAAACTGGAAGTCCCAGGAAACTAGCCTCAGAGAAGAGGGAGAGGCCCTTCCATTCTATACCTCTTTGCCATTCTTACTAAGCATCTTGCCTCTTCTTTGATGAGGTTTTAAAATTGCTCTGGATGAGACCTGCAGGGAGAGCGCTCTTCTGTCCACTTGCTTCTGTTTCCCTTAAAGAGCAGAGTTCTTAGGGGAAAAGGACAGTAGACTCTGAGGGCATGCATAAGACTGGATAATTCTAGAACAGTTGTGTTGCCTTGAATCTTCTGGCTCAAGGAAGAAGATCCATTTCTTTATGACTGGGTAGTAATGGCACAGCCACGGCCTCACTATGGAATCACAGCCAAGAAAAATAACCTTACTTTTTTTGCAATAGTGACTTTATCTACTAAACAGAAACCTCATGATCCATTGGCCCTGGAGGGTATTCACACACGTGCAAGTAAGACATGCAAACACACGCACACACACATGCACACACACATTGCCTTGGGAAGGAGGAAGCGAGTATTTCCACGTAGACCATTTCTTATACTATTTTATCATTACTAATTCACCAATCAATTGATGTCTTTTCTTCCCTTTGTGGAGGGCAATTCCCATAGTTTTTCTTCTTTCTTACTGTTTCCCAAATCCCCTATTCTCCTTTGCTCTTGTTCTGTTCTTAGCTCAAATGGCAGCATATAGAGCATAAAAATGAAAAAGATGCTTGAGTAGAGTTTGGCAGCCCAACAGTATTACAAACAGGAACCAGAGTTTCAGGGAATACGTGATCTTCCTGCCACTGGTGGGCTTATGTTAAGGGGCCCAAAGGCCTATTGGAGGCAAGACAGTACCCTGCCCAAGGCTGCTCACTCCTAGCAAACCCTGTGAGGCATTATGGACATCTAGTGGCTGCTTGGGATAATGCCTCAGGGCTGCACATCAGGGTGGGCAGTGGTCCAGCCCTGGGCTTTACCAGGAGCCCAATGTTTCGGGCTGGGCCAGTTACTCAGGATGGCAGACTGGCTACATGGAAGACCCACCTTTACCCTAGTCCAGCAAAGTATAACGATAGCACCTAAGCACAAGACCACAGAAGACAGCCATTTGGAAGTACCTTCAAACCCCAGGTTTAAATGCCAATTAGCCCATACATCATTGCCATCTTGACTGAGGGGCTGAGCTCTGAAGGGACAGACTCTGATATTAATTAGTCATGTGTCTTTAGGTAAGTCACTATGCCTGTCTGATTTTCATTAACAACATTTGTAAAATGAGAGGTTAAGTCCACATGATCTGCAAGGTCCCTTATAGCTTTAACATTCTGTGATCTATGAGCCTTTTTAGCAGCTGGGAAAACACTGATCTTCTTTGGCACCGTGGATCGCTAGATTAAACTGATTAAACTGAAGAAAGCATTCTCTTCTCAACTTCGTGGCTCATTTCCAAGACCGGGCTACAATCCCAAAGGATCA
>NW_011888814.1:8023760-8026586 GCF_000151845.1 Pteropus vampyrus | reverse complement strand
CAGTCACAAATATTACTGGGAGACAACCTCATTACTAAATATTGGATTAATCCAAGGTAGCCCACCTTTCCATCCACACAGTATGGGGGGGGGGGCAAAACCTTTCATTTGCTGGGCTTGGAGCTGAATAGATGGGCCCTGAGTTTGCCTATACTGGCAGGAAACCAGCCCAGCCAGAGCCCCTCTTTTGTCTGAGGAGGGAGGTGCAGACATACTCCAGTGTGCCATCTAGACCCTGGCCCGGGCATCCTCTGGCATTCTTATCAGCTGGATGCCAGCTGTAGTAGGGAGAGGAATTTCTCATCAGCAAGTTTCTGATTCTCTCCCACAGATCCCTGTCAGGCTAGGTTTACATTTCCTGGTTCTATATATAAGATGGTAGTGTTCAGTTTGAAGTTGATGATGTATAGATGGGGCTTTAGTCAAGAAAGCAAAAAGGTGCTAAAGAGCCCAGACAAAACCCTGAGTATCAGGGCTCGATTTACCTCCATTTCTCTCATTCTTTCTTTTGATCAGTCATTGTTAATGAAACAAGTTAAATAAAAGATCTATTTCCTCATTCTCCCCTCTCCTACCCATAGTTCTATTTCTCTCCCATGTACCCTTCACTGAACATTTTTTTTACCCATTTACACTATGCAGAGTAGACACGTTGGACATTTCTGTTACAGTTATGAAAACACTGGGCTCGGGGTCTGAAGACCGAACTGAAATCCTGGCACCACTGCTATTTGGGTATATGACTTGAACATACTATTTACTTGAGCTCAGTACTTCCATCTGTAAATGGGGACAACTGTGGCAATTACTTCACTGGGTAAATGAAGAATAGATAAGGTTACACACACACATCCATAGTGTAGTAGACAGCATGAAATGTCCCAGTAAATGACTGTTACAGTGGATGAATGAAACCTGAGTTCTCAACAACTGGGCAAAAACTCTAGGGAATCACTTCCGGGCCTAAGTTACTGGATACCTGAGCTTTGCCAAGGTTCAAATCCTGCTCTCCCGCTTACTGTGTGACCCTAAGCAATGTGTTAACTATTAACATTGTTACTGACCGTAAACACAAAATAAAAAGGGCTTGGTAAACAATGGGGAATCCAGCTTCCCTACAGTGGAACTGTTTCCAGGACTTCAAGAATTCCCTGGCATATTTAAGGAGACCCAAGTTACTGGCAGCAGAGATAGGGGTGTGGAAAGTTGAGAAATCCAGGACCTCCAGGTTCCTAAGCAATAACCCATGGACAGGTGATGAAGGTTTAACAAGCAAACTTGACAGGGGTGGACGGGGGAGGAGTCTGGAGACAGCCCTCGAAAAGAAGCAATACTAAACCGATGCCAAATTCTACCAGACTGGCTTCCCACGGCTTAGCCACAGATGGCCCCAACCCACTAGGCAGAGAAAGGGGTTGCTTTTTCTTTTTTTTTTCCTGCGTTGGGAAAAGGCTAACCTAGTCCAGTTCTACACTGGTCTGTCAAACGCCCCAGCGTCTGACCCTCACCAGAAACAGGGGCGGATTGCTGCGAGGTTCGCAGGGAGTACCAGGCGACGCTCATGGGGCAAAAGGTTTAAGACCCCACCCTCTGGAACTGGAAGGGGAAAGGGGTTAAGGTTGTGGAGAGAGAGAAGCAGCAGCTGAGGCTCCTGTGAATGAACGGGTTGTGCCCTGGGTTCTGGGAGTTCACCTCGATCCTTTCTGCCGCCGTTGTCACTCCCCAGCTCCTCGCACTTGGTCTTTCTTTCCACTGTTTGCCTCCCCCGCAACCCTCATTAAGAAAACTATCATTTAAAGCCCTAGTTAAAGCCCAAGAGGGGTGAGGAAATCTGCGAGGGAGGAGGCAGGATTGAGAGGCCTCTGCAGCAGCACAGGGCTGTAAGCGCAACCCAGACTCTTGGTCTTCTGGTCCCCAGCCGCCCCCACGTCCCCACCGTGCAGCTCCAAACTCCGCGTACGCAGCGGGGCCGCGCGGCCCGGCGCCCCGTCAGCAGTCGGCGGGGGTGAGGATGACGCGGTCCAGGCGGGAGGCCGGCCAAATGCAGTAGCCCCGCCGTGGGCCGCCGCGCCTCTGGATTCCTGGCCCCTGAACCCACCTCATCGGGTGCAGGGGGGTACTCTGCGACCAGGTGCGGGGCGAGGGGTGGGGGCGGCGCAGTCTCTCCCTCAGCAGCCCCGCGCCCGCTCCAGCCTATCAGCTGCCACCCGGCGGCTCCCTCGGACCGACCGGACCAAAATAGCTACTAACGCCTGCGACTTGCGCGGCCCCTCACTTGACGCTCACTCCGGCTCGCTCGCTCGCCAGCCCGCTACCCTCGTGTAGAGGGGGCGGGAGGAAGCGGCCCGGGGTGGGGGAGAGAGAGAGAGGAAGGAAGGAAGGAAGGGAGGGAGGGAGGGAGGACGGAGGGGGAAGTGGGACGGAGGCGCGGAGCCGGGCTGCGCGGCGGCGGCGCTGGAAGGCGCCGGCGTTAACCCCTCGAGGGCAGGCGGCGGAGGGGGAGCGGTGTTCGCACATAAGAGCACTGCATCACGCTAATCTTCTCCCCAGAACAGTATGCGTCAGCAGTACATTCACGTTCTGACTGAAGGACAAAAGGATGAGAGAGCAGTCTGCGTGGCTGCTGCCTGCAACACCACGAGCCCGGCGCGAGGAGGAGACCGTGGGCGCCGAGCGCAGGGGCCCCGCTGCTGCTGCCGCCGCCGCCGCCGCCACTAGCGAGCGGGGACCATGTTCCCGGGCTCCGGAGCGTTTCCCGCAGCTGAGAGCCCCGCTGCTCACGCCGCCGCCAGCGCTCGGCCCGCCGCAGCAGTCCTCGGGCAGCGC
>NW_011888814.1:8006065-8023628 GCF_000151845.1 Pteropus vampyrus | reverse complement strand
GTGCGGGCGCGCCCGGGCCGCTGCGCGCCTCTCTGGCCCACGGACCTGGTCCCGGCGCTGCCTCCACGCCGCTGCCCCTCAGGGGCTGGACGGATTACTGCTCCTCGCGCCAGCGGACGGCGGACTGGGAAAGTCAGCCCACATTGTCTCTTTAACCCTTAAGAGAAGAGGCGAGGAAAGAAGGGGGTGTGTGTCTGGGGAGGGCGCAGGAGCCGCGACACCGCCAGTTAACTCTCGCGGCCCCGCGAGCTAAAGACTGCATCAGCCGCGGAGCAGCCGCCACAAGGAGAGCAGGCAGCGCAGCAGCCGGCGAGCGCGCGGCCTGGGAGGCTTCGGGCGCCCCCTCACTCCCGGCCGGGCGCAGCCCCGGGCGCGGGCTGGGGGCGCCGGAGGCACGCTCCGGCGATGAAGCGTCTTCTCCCTTGGCTGGTGCGAGCTGGTGCCAGGGTCCAAGGACAAAGCCGGGAAGCGCTGGTGGCGCCGCTCCTCGGGCTGAGGGGGGGGTATGCACCTGCATAGCCCGCCGGGCCTTGGCTCTCCCAGGCGCTTCAACTCCGCTGCTCCGCCGTAGCCCGCTCCGGATTTACTAGAAGCCATTTTGTCTCCCCCTCCCCTCCCCTCCCCTCCCCACTACCCTCCCCATCCCTTCTCTTTCCCCCTTTTGTTAATTACAACTAAGAAGTAAGAATGGGAACGAGGTGGCCAGCTCCTGGGGAGACTCCTTGAGGACACCACGCCAGTTCCTCCCTCCCTTGCTTCCAAGGTAGGTGAAAGCGAATAACTGGGTGGGGGATGGCTGCAGTGGGGGACAGAAAGTCTCCGCTTTCCAAGGGCTTGACTTGAAGGGGGGCTGGTAGTCGAGGGGCCACTCTTGAGTTTGGCATGATTTTCCCCGCCGATCTGCTCCGTCTCTCTAATCGCCCCCTCCTCACCTCCTTCTCCAGATGGAAAGAGGCGCTTCTAGCTCACTTAAGCCGGGGTAGGGCTGGTTCTCCTTTCCAAGCCAAAATCCCAGGCGATGGTGAATTATGAACGTGCCACACCATGAAGCTCTTGTGGCAGGTAACTGTGCACCACACCTGGAATGCCGTCCTGCTCCCGGTCGTCTACCTCACGGCTCAAGTGTGGATTCTGTGTGCAGCCATCGCTGCTGCTGCTTCGGCGGGGCCCCAGAACTGCCCGTCTGTCTGCTCGTGCAGTAACCAGTTCAGCAAGGTGGTGTGCACCCGTCGGGGCCTCTCTGAGGTCCCGCAGGGTATTCCCTCCAACACCCGGTACCTCAACCTCATGGAAAACAATATCCAGATGATCCAGGCAGACACCTTCCGACACCTCCACCACCTGGAGGTTCTGCAACTGGGCAGGAACTCCATCCGGCAGATCGAGGTGGGGGCCTTCAACGGCCTGGCCAGCCTCAACACCCTGGAGCTCTTTGACAACTGGCTGACAGTCATCCCGAGTGGAGCCTTTGAGTACCTGTCCAAGCTGCGGGAGCTGTGGCTGCGAAATAACCCCATAGAAAGCATCCCCTCTTATGCCTTCAACAGGGTGCCCTCCCTCATGCGCCTGGACTTGGGGGAGCTCAAGAAGCTGGAGTATATCTCTGAGGGGGCTTTTGAGGGACTGTTCAACCTCAAGTACCTGAACTTGGGCATGTGCAACATTAAAGACATGCCCAATCTCACTCCCCTGGTGGGGCTGGAAGAGCTGGAGATGTCAGGGAACCACTTCCCTGAGATCAGGCCTGGCTCCTTCCATGGCCTAAGCTCCCTCAAGAAGCTATGGGTCATGAACTCACAGGTCAGCTTGATTGAGCGGAATGCTTTTGATGGGCTGGCCTCACTTGTGGAACTCAACCTGGCCCACAATAACCTCTCTTCTTTGCCCCATGACCTCTTCACCCCACTGAGGTACCTGGTGGAGTTGCACCTACACCACAATCCTTGGAACTGTGATTGTGATATCTTGTGGCTCGCCTGGTGGCTTCGGGAGTATATACCCACCAATTCCACCTGCTGTGGCCGCTGTCATGCTCCCCTGCACATGCGAGGCCGCTACCTGGTGGAGGTGGACCAGGCCTCCTTCCAGTGCTCTGCTCCCTTCATCATGGATGCGCCTCGGGACCTCAATATCTCTGAGGGTCGGATGGCAGAACTTAAGTGTCGGACTCCTCCTATGTCCTCCGTGAAGTGGTTGCTGCCCAATGGGACAGTACTCAGCCACGCCTCCCGCCACCCTCGGATTTCTGTCCTCAATGATGGCACCTTGAACTTTTCCCATGTGCTGCTTTCAGACACTGGGGTATACACATGCATGGTGACCAATGTGGCAGGCAACTCTAATGCCTCGGCCTACCTCAATGTGAGCACGGCCGAGCTCAACACTTCCAACTATAGCTTCTTCACCACGGTCACAGTGGAGACCACTGAGATCTCGCCTGAGGACACGACACGCAAGTATAAGCCTGTTCCTACCACATCCACTGGTTACCAGCCGGCATATACCACCTCTACCACGGTGCTCATTCAGACCACCCGTGTGCCCAAGCAGGTGGCAGTACCCGCGACAGACACCAATGACAAGATGCAGACCAGCCTGGATGAAGTCATGAAGACCACCAAAATCATCATTGGCTGCTTTGTGGCAGTGACTCTGCTAGCTGCCGCCATGTTGATCGTCTTCTATAAACTTCGTAAGCGGCACCAGCAGAGGAGTACAGTCACGGCCGCTCGGACAGTTGAGATTATCCAGGTGGATGAAGACATCCCAGCGGCGGCATCTGCAGCAGCAACAGCAGCTCCATCCGGTGTATCAGGTGAGGGGGCAGTAGTGCTGCCCACAATTCATGACCATATTAACTACAACACCTACAAACCAGCACATGGGGCCCACTGGACAGAAAACAGCCTGGGGAACTCTCTGCACCCCACAGTCACCACTATCTCTGAACCTTATATAATTCAGACCCATACCAAGGACAAGGTACAGGAAACTCAAATATGACTCCCCCTCCCCCCAAAAACTTATAAAATGCAATAGAATGCACAAAAAAAAAAAAATGACAGCAACTTTTGTACAGAGTGGGGAGAGACTTTTTCTTGTATATGCTTATATATTAAATCTATGGGCTGGTAAAAGAAACAGATTATATTAAAATTTAAAAACAAAAAATCAAAACAAAACTATTTTCTAACTTGTAAGTTCTATTTAAAGGGGGAGTGGGGTTCTTGGGAACGTTGTGGAGTAGAAGACGCAAGTCAACTTGCTATGCTGCCAGAAGGGATTTCTGGTATAAGGCTGAAACTGCTAAGATAAACTACAACGACAACAAACATCCCTAAGGAGGTAGGGTGTGGGCTGCTGAGGGGTGGGGGGTACACTGAATCTGTCATTTTTTAGAAGATGCTTCTTAGGATAGAGGAATATCCATTTCTATAGACACCTTTCTTAAGCTGAGAGCCGTCTTTGCAGATTTATCTTATTAAAAAAATACAAAAAAGCACCAAGAATTTGTACTGTGCTAAAATGTTGAGAGGCAATAATATTTTTCTTCAAAGGCCAAGGGGAAGAAAGATCTATAAGTGTATTTTAAACAGGGAATCCATCGGAATTCAAATGAATCCTTAAAGGCGCTGGGTCTTTATGTCTGTCCATGTGCATGAGTCTCCTTGGTGTGTGCACTGGGACACAAGTGTGCCCCGCCTGACAGCGCTTCAGGAAGGAGCAGAGAAGGAAGGGAGCTGGCTGGCGTAGCTCTCAGTCAAATGCTTTCACATTGCACCAGATTCCTGCAGTTGGGCTTAACCCACTCTGTGCAGGGCATGTGTCTATTCAGGGTTTCCCATGAGAGGGAGGAGGCCCTGAAAGTGGGTGCGGCAGCAGAGGGGGTGGGAAGGGAGAGCAGAAGCAGAGAGAATGTATTCACAGGAGGCCATATACTAGCATTGTGTTATGTCCACCTGTTGTTCCCGGTACCTGACAAATGATTGTAGACAATGATGGCATTTTATGATTTTTAAAACTGGTTTTGTTTGTTTTAAGGTGGAGAGGGAGGAGGCTGGGAGTGGGGAGCTTGGGGGAGTGGAAGCTTTTCTCATGCTTGTGATTTGGTGACTATTCTAAATGCTGATTCATTAGGGATTATTACAGCTGATGTCAACTAGTTGTGGTGATGGGGTGGGGGCAGAACATGAGTAGAGAAGAAAAAGGAGAGACAGCAAGGGCACAGGCTCATTTAAAGTAAAATGAAGCCTTTCTCAACCAGGATGGTTCATAAAAAAGATGTGAAATCGACAGATAAAACGGATACACATGCACACGAGTGAGTTCTGCATGGAGTTCTGCTGGATGTAGCACGAAGGGAAGGCTTCCCTCTCCCAGGCCTACCTCAGGAGGAGGTGGAAGAGGAAGGGTGGGCGTGGGTGGGGAAGGCAGAGATCTCTGTTATTCTGGTCCATTTAATGCTGTAACTTCTTTCATTTATTATTTTAGCTTTAAAAGGTAATAAAGGGTTCAGATTTGAAAGGGGGTGGGATGGGTGGGGGGAATGCCAACAAAAGAACACTGATTGTAATGTGAGAAAAGTGTATTTTTGTATTTTAATAAATATTGTTCAATTTTTAATTCAATGTTCCCAAAGGGTTAACTTGAGTTAAGACCCTGAACCTATGAATTCTTATGAACATTGACAAAGTCATTTCTATTTAAAGCAAAAAGGGAAGGGGAGGGGAGAGATAAGGTGGGAGGAGAAAACAATGTTACATTTCGTAAAGTATGAGAAAATGCTGAAGCTGTCAACAACCTTTCCTTAGCTTAAATAAAAGCACCCCGATTCTAGTGCACCTTTCCGCGAGCTAAGTGTGTTAGTCCCTAGCTTTGTTGGGGGTAGAACCAGATTCCTTATGCCCTGGAAAAGCAGGGGAAATGGGTCAGCTTCAGCTCCTGGGACTGGGCCAGAAGTTAAATGCCACCTCAGCAGAAGCTGCTGGTCAGGCAGCACCAGCTCTACCCGGGGACCCTGGGGGACCTGGATTTAAGAGGTCTGCAATAATGTTGTTTGGCTTAAATTTCTCACAGGCAGTGTTGCTTCTGTTGTCTGGGTGCGAAGTAGTCAAACATGTTTTGTGGTGGTGGGTGTCGGTCTCCTGATGCTTAAAGAGTAATGACGTCCAGGGAAGCTGCATGAACTGGGACCCTGCGTCTCCTTCAGCGCCAGTATTTATACTAATGCAGGGAATCGGGGACTGAGTGGGTGTGATCTCTCTGGCACTGAACAGGGAGAGAGGCAGGCAGCACTTTGCAGCAGTTGGCTAAGAAATGGCTAAGAAAGGGCCAATTTTTAATCCTCCTGGGTGTATATGTATCATTTGTGGGTCTGTGTTTGCGGCAGCATGTATGCATGGGCACACACTTAGAAACTGCCACTCGTTTCTGGGCTCCAAAGATATGTTCCCTCTCCCTATCCTTTACCACCCTACCCCCAATAGAGAGAGAAAACTGCGGCAGAGTAAAGGGTGGGACTTGGCTAGGACCAGTTGAAAATGCAAGAAATTACCCCCTTTCCTAGTGCCAAAAGACACAGCTCAGGCTGGTTAGTACAGCTTCAGAGGCAATTGTGGAAGTTGCTGCTTCAGAAACAGAGGATGTGGAGCCAATTTTCGAACATCCCTCCTTTCTCCACAGCTATTTGGGCAGTCAGGGAATTACGGAAGTAGCTCTGGAATAACGAAGGGTCTGAGGCTGAACGAAGGTCTGAAGGGAGAGGGAGAGAAATGGGCCTAAGAACAAATGCATTTGTTGTGGGGATTGAGCAAATTAAGGTCTTAGAATTTTAGGAATAAGTGCTTTCTGGAAGGAACCACAAAGGTGTTGGGGAAGGCTGAGAATATGGTTCCGAGGTGTAAGTGTCCTTTCCCCACGGGGCCTGCTGCTTGGCCTGGGCACTGTTTCAGCTTTTAGAGCAGCAACCCTCCTTTGCCTTAATGTTGGAGTATATGTCTTTTGTAGCAGGTACTTGGGTCAGGTCTTCAAGGGAGTCCCACCAGCACCGCAAGAACAGCCTTTAATGCTGCGCTGGTGACTCATCCTAGAGCCGGGCCAAGCTGTAGGGTGTCTTACCTGAGAGCGGAACATGGGTTGGTGCCTCTTCAGGGGGTAGTTATAGCAACATGTTAGAGGGAAGGACTCTGCTGCTGATGATATGCAGTTTGAGAATTTTCATTACAGAATTTTTTAAAGGCCATGAAAAATCATTTAGTCTAATCTCTTCACATTTTACGGTCAAGGAAACCAAGCTCCAGAGAAACTGAAAGACATGTCCAAGGCCACAGTGCTAGTCAGTGAAAGAGGTGGGACTGAAACTCAGCTCTCCTGACTCCCAAGCCAAATGTGCTCTCACTCAGGCACTTACTGGCTATCAAGAACATATTTCTTTCCTGGCCCATGTGCAATGAAAATGGACCTCCCTACATATATCTCTATGTTCTCCTCTTCCTCAAAGAGCTACTGGATCTCCTTCAGAATCGGCTCTACCGCCCTCCAAGGCCTGACCAGAATTCTGACCACGGGGGCCCCACAGCTGGCCCAAGGGCCACGTGTGCTCACTAAGGAGCTAGAACTGCACAAAATAGCTTCCAGATTCTTAGGTTCAATTGTGGGATCCCACAGAGGGTTACAACTGCTAGGAAAAGGGTGATGTAGATAAAAGCAGGCTGTTCTCAGTGGAAAAGGTGGCTTGGCCTTCTCCCGGCCTTGGAAGCTTTGCAAGCAGAAGATGGAGGCGTTAAAGCACCTATCAGACCAAGTTCTCCACGGCGGAGTGGTTTCTGCTTATCTGGCCCAACAGCGAGACTCTTGGGAGGACCTTAACTCCTCTCTACAGCATCTACCCCAGCCCCAGCTCCTTAAGTGCCATGCTGTGTTGCCACTCCCATCATCTGTTTCAGGGCCTTTTCTTCAGTGTGCTGCTGCATCCTATTCTCAATGAAGGCAGACAGGCTGGCTGCTAAGGCCCAGAGACATTAGCCTTATCGTGGCTGTTTAACATGCACCGAGGCCAGCAACTTGCTTCGTGCTGAGTGGAACAACATAGCGAAGAGTCATGCCAGACAATTCCTGTTATTAGTGGAGAAGAGGTCCAGGTCCATGGCCACAGTAGTTGAGCTCTGGCTTCCTTCAGTGGAGATGGGAAGAGACTGAGAGAGGGCTGCGTGGGCCTTAGTCAGCCCAGGCAGGCTACTACACCTCATGGGGCTAGAGCCCACAATTAATGCCCCAACACTGTACTGAAACAAAACAACAGGGGCTTAAAATTAGAGAGGAGAGGAGATGGGCGGGGTGGGGAAAGACACAGGGAGGGAGACGGGGAGAGATAGATAGATAGAGACAGAGACAGACAGAGACAGAGAACATTTATATCCAAACATATGTCTGATTTTATCTCCTCTGCTGGCACTCAGCACTCCATGCCATCAGCTAATGCAGGCACTGTTCACGCCATTTCTAAATCCTCCTTCAGCTAAACTGCAAGACAGCTTTTGGCTCAAAGCACCTCTCTTGATCTCCATCCATTCAGAATGTACCCTTCCCCCTCGGGGAGAAGAATGGTTTGGGCAGTGGATTAAGGTTGTTTTAGTTTTTGCTTTAAATTAAAATGAAGTAAATTGCTTCTTGGAGCAGGGATAAAGGCTTAGGAACAGACGAGTGAAACATCCATATCTGCAAAGCCATATAGGATAGTGCTAGCAAGTACAGACTCTGGAGCCAGTCTTCCTGGGTTGAATCCCAGCTCCATCACTTACTAGATGTGTGACTTCAGAAAAATACTCAGTTTCTTCATCTGTGAAATGGACATAATATTAGTATCTACCTCACTACTTCATAGGCTGTTGAGAATTGAAATTATATATATAAAAATCACTCAGAATAGTGCCTGACATCATATTACTGTTATATAGTTGGTAGTTATTTCATGATATATGTTAAGGGGATAGGTCACCTGCCCAGCCCCCATTATCACATCTATTCTTGAACTTCATCCATGCCCAAAGAGAGAACATGCCTATTGAGCTACTCCAGAGAGGAAGGATGACACTCTAGAAGTCAAGGACAGTGAGAAAGCCCTATCTATATAGGCCCAAGCACTGTGGGGAAGATGGGTTGTACTTTTCTTCCCTAGAAGACACTGCCTTGTGCTCTGTTCCATAATCTAGCTCTATAGTTGGCCTAAGGCACTGTGCTAGTCTAGAACAGATGACCTTTCCTTGTGGTGAGTAGAAAGAAAGATGCTGGTAGTGCACAAGCTGAGGGATGGGACAGTATACATCTACCTAGGAAGCCTTGGTCACTTACCAAGAGGGTAAGCTTTCTATCCTTGTTTCTCTGTCAGGGAGCTTTACAAAGGGTAGGGTTGGAGAGAGCAGAGGTAGAAGGCGGCAGAGAGAAGGTTGTTGGGGCTTTAAAGCAGTATTGGAGGGCTCAGGCAAACAAAAGACAGGAAAAAAAGACATCATAATTTGAGTAAATGAGAGCAGGATGAAGCTGTATGACAGATCCACAGGCTAAGGGTCTGCAATGCAGTTAGGGAAGAAAGCCAGGGAGATTCCTCTGCTCTAGCAATCAAGAGACTGGCTGGACCCTGGATGGGGGAGGACTGTTACTGTGAAATTCATGGCATGGAACAGAAGAGAAAAGCAAGGAAATTAACTTTCCAAGAGTAGCCTAAGAAAGGCTAGAATTAGATTTCAGGATGATCACAGGTTTTATCCTCTGGTACATGCCAGCTCTGCTCTCAGTACTTGGGCCAAATCACCTACCCGCAACAGTCCTGTTGGCTATGCTGGAGGCTTTCCACTGCTTATGGGAAGCAACCTGGCCCTTAGGGCTTGAATCTAACCCCGATGGGCTCATTCAGGGGTCTGTTCTGGATGTTCCTTCATTTCTATTAAGGCACAGTCATGGGGGCAGATGAGAGGGTGCAACTCACTGTTTATCCGCAAAAAGAGTATTATTCCAGAGGAAGGGTGTGCTATAAACTGCTTTCCCATAAAAATGATCATAACTGTGAGTTCAGTGCAGATAGACCCTGGCAGAGTCAGAGATTAGGCCTAGACCTGTCGGGGGATATCCCTGGGAAAAGCTCTCCCTGATCAAGGAAGTCAGCCTTTGAGAGGATGGCACTGTCTTCTCTAGCTTATCCCATCAAGAAGATTTTTAAACCAACCGTAGGGAAGCACTGTGATGGGAGGCTACTTTAATGCCAGGTTTAGGGACTATGTGGACCAAAGTAGTACTTAGCCTTTCAGGTTCATGCATTCTGTACACCTAGGAATAATACTAGAGCAATTACTAAAATTTAAATTAATTACTAAATTCCAAAGAAACAGTCTTTGAGCCACTTGTTTCCTTAATACTCACCTACCTTCCTATACCGCCCCCCACCACTAATAAAAAGCATATTCCAATTAATTCTCGTACCAGCCCCCCACCCATACCCATTTGAGTACAATCGTCTGCCATGACAGGACTTAGGATATCCCACAAGAGCCATCCATTCTCAAAGACTGATGGCTCTTTCTTCCTCCTAAAGGTTCTCATGCTGTTTCTTCTTCTAAGGCAAGTCCTTAATCTGCAGTCTCTAACAGTTCCTTTAAGGTCTCAACCCTGGTTTCCCTCTGTCTGTGCTGATGTTGATTTATTCGCTAGATAAGTCACTCTACCTGCTCAATGAGTCAGCAAGGGTGACTGAGAAGGGCTTTCACACACTAACTGTTCCCTGAGCAAAGTTTGGTTTCCTAGCCCCTGGCTACTTCTTCCTAGTCTTCAAGGCCCTGCTTCTTCCCTTACCTACTCGTCTAGGTTCATTAAGACCATTCAGACAGCTTCTCCCACTCAGACTCTACCCTGTAGGTGAACTGAATGAGTTACTGGCAGCTCTGCAGAGGCAGTTCCCTGAATAGTACAGCCGTGTTTGTAGGAATGCTCAGTGCGTCCCTCACAATAGGCCCAGCACAGTCCCAGAAATGGAGCCGAGGCCTCAGATACTGCGTACCGCTGCAGTGGTTACAAGTTATGATCTATTACCATTGCAAGAAGACTTAATTTCTGGACTTAAAGGAAGTCGGATAATACTTTATCCTATTAACGTCTGCCTGGATGAACTGACAATGGCTTCCTTCTGACATGACAGCATATTCTTCCAATTCATCTCTTTAGAGGGGTGAGCTGAGAAAGTCTGGAATAAGAAAGGAGGGAGGGCCGAGGAAGAGACTGTGAAAGGAACCAGGGAGAGGAAAGACAATTATCAATAAGAAATGAGGACAGGGGACTTGGAGGGCTATGGCGAGACTGAGATATCGCAAAGCATGTTTGTGTTTCATTTTGTTTCTTGCGTAAGGAAGACAATTGCAGTTACTGGGTGTGTTGTATCTGTGTGTAAGAAAGAAGGTCCTGAAGCCACAGAGAAATATGAACACAGGAATGAGTAACTGGCCTATTCTTGTTTCAGCCGCTGTGCCTGCGGGGTAGCTTTCCCTTTAATCCCTCTTCCACATTCCCGTTTTAAGTCCACATCTGCTCTGACCAGGGGTATCACGTCAGCCGAGTTCACCTTCACATCATGGGTGTGTTATCAAGGCTGGTCGACCTTGGGATGGCAATAGATCCTGAGGACAGAATGATGGTTTATGGCTTCTAATTTCAGGGATGTGGAGACAGTGAAGGGAAATTCCGAGTTAGTTCAGAAAATATAGTTGCACCCCTTCATTTGATTTATTATGAAAATGAAGTCCAGGGAGATGTGACTTGCCCAGTGTCTGCATCTGGTGATGCAGAGACCAGATCTCTGGTCTCTGGGTTCTCAACCCAGCACTATTACTGAGCACCAGCAGTAATGACTGACAACTCCAGGGGGCGCCATTTACAGAAACTACAAAGTGATTAGTGCCCCCTGGAGTTTGCAATTTGGTGCAATCCCTTACAGTTTGCTTCCAAGGAGGAAGGATGAGAAGGGGAAGGCCTTTCACGCCAGTACTTTATCTGTGCTTAATGCTCTGAGGCAGATGGTGCCCACTCATGACTTCATTCAAACAGCTAGAGCTGAGGAATCAGGCAACTTTTTCTTACTCTTCAACCGCAGTGTTCCAGAGCATGTGAGTTCTGATGGCAGCCCAACAGCTCATAAAAAGGAGCTTTGGTTGCTTACCCTGCCCTCCTCTTCCCAATAAGAGTGAAAAGCTGTAAGGTAAAGAACATGTATCCATGTGCGGGAAAAGCCTACAGAAGCTAAATCATGTCAGAGGTCCATTCAAGGTCAAGAGGACCACTGGATAAGCAGAGAAAGTGGGGAGTCCTGCTTCCACCTCCCTCGCCTTCCCTGTTAATGAGAAAGCTCAGATGGCCCAGGCTGACTCAGGGGCCTGCTCTGAAACAGGGGTCTAAGAAGCTAGTAAATGTCTCAACAAATCCTCTCTGGGGAAACAAAGTGGCCCTGGCTATAATTTTATCACATACATTTAATTAGAATCTGTCTCCTTCATGATGGTTTCAAGAGAAGTCCCAATAGAAACATTCTAAAAGAACAGCCGTTTTCAGCCAAGGATCTCTTTTAACTGGGTTAATTTAGCAGAAATTTGCCATCTTGGATTGGGTGGAGTTACCTCTCTTCAACTTTAAAGCTGGGAAGAGAAAGGAGGTGGGGAATGCAGAGAAATAAAGAGGAGGGTGGGGGGTTCAAGCAAATGAGTTTCCATCTATTAAGGAGCGGTAATTTCTGCTAGCGCCCCTAGAGACCGGTCTCCTCCTAATGGCCTGACTCTAATGATTCCTACTCCTAAGCAACAGCCTGTGTTCTGCTGTGTTGAGACGAGCTGTGCCAGAGAAATTCCCTTTCTCTCGGAGGTGCTGCTGTCATTGCGCAGGAGAGATTAGCCAGCCAGCAGGATGTGCTTTTGATGGGGCGAGAGAAAGCTCACCAAACAGAATGCTCTTCTCCACTGGGCAAGGTACTGCTGACGTAGGATAGAACAGGATGAGGGACGGGCGAGGGGTTAGTGCTAAGATGAAAGGGAAGACACTCTGGACAAGAGGGAGAAGAGAAAGTAGAAGCTTAGGAGCCTCCTGAGGACAAGCGCTGGCTGGCGGGGAGGCAGGGGGAGGCCTTTGGGGTGTGAGTGTGGGTTAAGCTCAGGCATAATGGACAAACACCGATGAGCATTTTTGTGACATGACATGGTAATAAGGTCTCTGGAAGCAAGGGTAGGGGAATCAATTTCAGGTCCCTAAATATCAATCATTTCCAGGGCAGAAGTATAGGGATGTGGGCTAATACTGAAACTGGGGTGATAACTGTAACGGAGGCTGCAGTGTCAGTTGAGGGGTGAGGTCCTCTCGTTCTGCCCTTCGATATGCTGAAATCAGTGGGAAAAGCTAATGCTATGGCTCTAGTTTTTGCTGAGGCTGTTGCCAGCAGGTATTGAGTAGGGGGCAGGGAGTCCCCTTATTTTGCCCCTGGTGGCTTTCCTGTGATGGAGATGGACTGCTTCCAGGGGCTGTGTTGCCAGATGTGCCAGCAGCCAGTCTGGCCAGAGAGCCTGCAGTGCAGACAGATGCCCTGGGCCGTACTCAGGATGGCGAGACCCTTTATGGTACTGCGGCTCGGTTCTGGGGCGGTGCCAGAGTGCCAGGGTAACGTTCCTCAGCCAGATTCATTTCTCCCAAACCTTTTCAAATATGTAGGCCATGGAAGGAGGCAAATTTAATTAAATTACTGTGTCATGGGCCGCCCTTTCTGGGCAAGGGCTAAAAATGGGCTCATGCTGACATGCAGACCCATCTGTGTACACAGAGCATGCGTTTCTTTGTACTTGGCTGTCAGCAGCTGGATGGCGTTGGCAGTGCCCAGTGCTGGACCTGGTGAGCTGGCCCCTTTGCCGCAGCAAGGCCGAGTCAACAGTAATCCAACCCAGGCCCCATGTGGCTCTGATGACCTTTTCCTTTCTACTTAAAATATGACTGAGTGGCACTCCCCCCTTCCTACATCAGTTCATTTCTCCTCAAATGCCTCCCTTGCTGACACCCCGGACTTTCCCGTAAGCTGCAGGGAGGTGTGATTCAGAATAGTGCAAGGGCAGGGTTTGTTTAGCTTGGCCGGAGATGGAGGGGTCTCCCTGGTGATTCTCTAGAGCGCTACTTCAGCAGCTCCCCACTGGCAAGTCCATGCTAGAGAGAGAACCATTTCAGGTGCCAGAGTAAAGCAGCCAAGCTTGCTTTCCCCTGTCCCTGCACGAATGCCATAGTGGACACAGAACCTGACCATCACACGCAGGCAAGGAAGCTTGGGAGCAACTAGAACCATTTCACATGTGGAATTCAACGACCAAAACAAATGCTGGCTGTGCTGTACCTGTCAACCCCACAAGGTTGTTCATTTCCGTTCTCATAGTCCAGGCCTCACTGTTCCAGTTTACAAAACACTGCTGTTGAAGCTATAAGAAAGGGCTTCCCTCTGCTGGTGTGAAATGGGCTGGGGCAGAGTCAGGTGTGGTGTGTGGAACAGAAGACACTGAGGGCTGCTTAGTGGGCTTTTCCGTTTGTAACTGACACCCAGGAAGAGTCGGCTGGGGATTCTTTCCTTTACTTGTCCCCACAGAGAAAAGAGCCATCTCTCATGTCTAAAACATTACTGAATGTAGAAGAGGTAGCCCTGCACTGGGACAAAAGGAAAAATGTGGGCCCTGAGTAGTGGTACTTATGCAGCCCCCTCAGGTCCAGGGCATCATGGTGCCAGCAGACACCCAGATGCCGTGACTGATGCAGGCAGCTCTGTGGTAGCTGGGACAGCCCTCTCTAGGTCCCGAGCCAGGCAGGTTTACAGGTAGTGCCCCAGTGAGGACAGAAAGGACACCCCCTCCCCACCGCCCCTGTGAAGCTCTGATGTCCTCTTGTCACCACTCTGAGCAGCTCCGGGGGCATTCTCCTTCAAATTTAAGGGAGGAGAGGTAATGTATCTGCTACAGGTTTTTGCTGGCTAAGGTTTTTGGCTACAAATCTGATGGTTACTTTAAGAGTTAAGACAAATACTGTCAATTTGGGTCTTTGGGACTCAACTCAGGATCTGACGAAGCCTGTGGGTCACTGTGCAGGCACGTCACTAAAATGTGGTTAGACAGGAGAAGAGAATGGATCCAAGACAGTAAGTTTCCTGTGGTTAAGGGATTAAGCAACAAAAGCAACTTATAGTGCTGGACAGAAACCCAGGAGAGCAGGGCCGGTCAAGAACACGAAACTGACTAGTCTGGTGATTTTTATCATGTGGCTTTAGAGAAACGAAAAGGTTCCTGGGTACTAGACTATAGTAAAGGATCTCTCTCCCTTATTTACAAAGTTGGATAGAATAGCGTAGACCCCACACCCAGGCTGTAGGTAACCATGACATCTGGAGTGGAATATGGTCCCCGATTCCATTCCGCCCACTGGCCTCATGCTCACTAGGACAGGCAAGAGCGTACTAAAGGACTGGCTTCAAATGGTAGGGACAGAAGCAGACACCTCTTCAGGTAGCCTCTGTTTTCTTCAATCAGTATGTTATTGGTCCTTGGATGTCAATCAAGATACTTTATCATTATCAAGGATTCAAAATAACCTCATCCTGAAGAAAACATTCCAAGTTGCAGAAAGAAAATAATATACCTCAGTTCTGATATTCGCCTATGAAGAAGGTTGGCTTTGGGGATTATGTTCCTGTTTGAGCAGCCTAGGACTGCCACACTTTTCTCTAGTGAAGAAAGCCTTGAAATCATGTGTGTAACCGTGAACTAAGCCTCAAGGGAATCATGTGAATATTGGTACTGCTGTACCAATGGCATTCCAAGAACTACTGGGGCCCCTTGTGTTTACAGACACCCACCCAAATGAACCAGAACTGCACAGGTGGGTGAGCAGTGTTCCTGCCCACAGTGCTGCCATAGTGTCCCATCCTGCTGCAGGCTGCTGCCAGAGGGTATGGCTGTGGGTCTCGCTCAGGCAGAGCCTGCTAGCTGGGATGCCCTGATTCCTGTGCCTTGTCTGCAGCTTAGCAGTGAGCTGGCATGGGGAAAGGCTGAGTGAAGCTCTAGGGCTGCTGTGGCATATCTTTTTCACGTACAAGGTCACCCACGACCCCTCTCACATTTGTTATTCGTCATTTCATTTTTCTTGGGGAGGGACAAGAAGGGAAACTAATTGATTACAATGGTGTATTACGGGGCACTACCTTTCAGCACCTTGAATTGGACTGAGAAACCGAGGAGCAGGACTTTGAGAAGTTGCCAAGTCTGCACTGAAGGTAGGAAAAGCAGGTGACTTCTGACACCTGCTTTTGCCTCTGATTCTCAGCTCACCCTCACTCCCAGTAACACTTAGGAAGCAGAGTGGGTGGAACTAGGCTATTTGCAAAAACAGATTAGCTCTGATGCGGGCTGGAAAGTGTCTTCTGCACAGTATGAACTTAGACCTTGCTGCACCCTTTGTCCTGTGTGGTTCAGATAAAATTGATCATGTCACCACGGTTAATATGCCCGAGTACGAACTTTATGTTAGCCCCAGGTTGACCTGTAGGCAAGGCCTGGCCCAGCCCCTTCATCTCCGGGAAAGCAGGACAGGAGAGGGATGGGAGTGGCAGACATCGCTGGATAAGGCTGCGGCCATCTGCACTACTGCGAATCAAGGTTGGCTCAGACAGAAGGCGCGAGGGAGGAGGTGCAGCTGCTGATGGCTCAGACAGCTTGGACCTGTCCAGGCAAACAAGCCGCTCAAGTGCAAGAACAGCCAGCCAAGTAGGCAGAGCACGAATAAGGACTTAGAGCTTGAAATATCTGACGAGATATGGAGGGAGGGTAGGAAGCTGTCTGGGACTTTAACTGGTATCTGGCCTTGCCTCTAACTGCTAAGGCAGACTCTTCTGCTAGCGAAGGGTGGGATGTGATGCTTGGGAGCTGGTGGGCTGTACCCAGGCAAGTATTCCTTGAGCCAGAATTTAAAAAAAAATCTTCATCTTAAACCGCAAAGAGTTCTTTCTGGATTGTTCTTCCTCACTAATGCCCTCAAAACAAAATCTAACCACTGTTCACAGATACCTATCTCCCTTCCTATCACCTGACCAAGGTTAAGCAGCAGTGGGCTGTGTGTGTGTACGGTGGGGGTGGGGACAGACGGTCCCATCAATCACAGTCTGGGAGCTGTGTCTCAGAACTGGCTAAGGAAGGCACCATAGGGGTGCCAGCAGAGGCAAACACATGCTCTCCTCTTCTATCTTCCTGGAGGGGGAGGGCGGCCAGCAGTGGGATGTTCACATGCCATTAAAGCTTCTAGTGAAGGCTCTTTAAGAGACAGTGGTTCTTGATCCCAAGTATGTATTGCCAGCACCGAGGAAGCAGTTAAAAAATACCAGTGTTCAGACTCTAGATCAAATACGGTGGAATCTTGTTAGGGGATTGGGGAGCAATAGGACTTTGATATTTTAAAAATACATCCAGGTGACTACAGGGCACACCTAGGATGACAGCCTCTGCTCTAGAGCCTAGAGGGAGCAGGGAGAAGACTAAGAGGTCAGACGGCTTTCTGACAGGCAGGACAGTCCTGTTGCTAACTCCAGAAGTACTTCTTGTGCATAGTTTTGCTTAAGCTGAGCTCGTACCCCCGAGGTTTCATTCAGGCTCAGGAGGAGTAACTTCTGAGAGACCTGGCCACGTATCACCTGACTGACTGCCCTGGAAAAGCAAAGGGAAACCCTTTCACAAACACGTCGCCCTCCTCAGAGACCCAGGTGAGGAGAGAGAGAGGACAGCTTGCTCAGAAGCCCATGAATACCAAATGGGAGAAACCGAGGCACAGAGAGACTGCCATTTATTCCAAAGGACCGTGAGAAGAGAACCAAATAGCATGTTTCTCTCTAGCCATCAGCAGACAGAAACTGTCCCTAGTCACAGGCTGCTCTACAAGCTGACTCGGGCAGGGCGTGAGACCACCACACAGTTCAGGTTCACAGCCCAAATGAATGAGAAAGTGCTTTTTAAAATGTCAGCTTTCTGACCCTTAGCCTAGTGGCTAAGGTCCCTGCCATAGCCCTTCTTTGGTCCGCTTATTCATGTGTATGCTTATTTAGAGCCAGTACAGTGCCCGGCACTGTGCCAAGTGCTAGGGAACAATGAAGATGAAAGACTTGGTCCTTGTCCTTGAGCTCAGTACAGTGGCGATGGATAGTCTAAGAGTGGTGACAGGAGAGAGATATACTGGGGAGCAGCACAGAGTCAGGGAAAGTTTCTGCCTCTTCCCATCTGAAGAGTCCTGTGATGCAAAGCAGGTCATGTGTCTTGGAGTTTTAAGTTTTAGTGCCTCTGAGGCTACTTGTTCTTATGACTGGGCTGAGGAAGAAACTCCCCCAGTTTGAATTCCAGACGTAGGCGCGGGACAGTGGAAGGACCAGCACTGACTGGGCCCCTGGGGGAAAGGCAGATGTGCCGGGCCCTCCTACAGAGGCGCAGCGTGTGACTTCTGTACTTCTCTCAAGCTGGCATGTACTGAAAGGACT
>NW_011888814.1:7935000-8006015 GCF_000151845.1 Pteropus vampyrus | reverse complement strand
CAGGAGAGGGATGGGAGTGGCAGACATCGCTGGATAAGGCTGCGGCCATCTGCACTACTGCGAATCAAGGTTGGCTCAGACAGAAGGCGCGAGGGAGGAGGTGCAGCTGCTGATGGCTCAGACAGCTTGGACCTGTCCAGGCAAACAAGCCGCTCAAGTGCAAGAACAGCCAGCCAAGTAGGCAGAGCACGAATAAGGACTTAGAGCTTGAAATATCTGACGAGATATGGAGGGAGGGTAGGAAGCTGTCTGGGACTTTAACTGGTATCTGGCCTTGCCTCTAACTGCTAAGGCAGACTCTTCTGCTAGCGAAGGGTGGGATGTGATGCTTGGGAGCTGGTGGGCTGTACCCAGGCAAGTATTCCTTGAGCCAGAATTTAAAAAAAAATCTTCATCTTAAACCGCAAAGAGTTCTTTCTGGATTGTTCTTCCTCACTAATGCCCTCAAAACAAAATCTAACCACTGTTCACAGATACCTATCTCCCTTCCTATCACCTGACCAAGGTTAAGCAGCAGTGGGCTGTGTGTGTGTACGGTGGGGGTGGGGACAGACGGTCCCATCAATCACAGTCTGGGAGCTGTGTCTCAGAACTGGCTAAGGAAGGCACCATAGGGGTGCCAGCAGAGGCAAACACATGCTCTCCTCTTCTATCTTCCTGGAGGGGGAGGGCGGCCAGCAGTGGGATGTTCACATGCCATTAAAGCTTCTAGTGAAGGCTCTTTAAGAGACAGTGGTTCTTGATCCCAAGTATGTATTGCCAGCACCGAGGAAGCAGTTAAAAAATACCAGTGTTCAGACTCTAGATCAAATACGGTGGAATCTTGTTAGGGGATTGGGGAGCAATAGGACTTTGATATTTTAAAAATACATCCAGGTGACTACAGGGCACACCTAGGATGACAGCCTCTGCTCTAGAGCCTAGAGGGAGCAGGGAGAAGACTAAGAGGTCAGACGGCTTTCTGACAGGCAGGACAGTCCTGTTGCTAACTCCAGAAGTACTTCTTGTGCATAGTTTTGCTTAAGCTGAGCTCGTACCCCCGAGGTTTCATTCAGGCTCAGGAGGAGTAACTTCTGAGAGACCTGGCCACGTATCACCTGACTGACTGCCCTGGAAAAGCAAAGGGAAACCCTTTCACAAACACGTCGCCCTCCTCAGAGACCCAGGTGAGGAGAGAGAGAGGACAGCTTGCTCAGAAGCCCATGAATACCAAATGGGAGAAACCGAGGCACAGAGAGACTGCCATTTATTCCAAAGGACCGTGAGAAGAGAACCAAATAGCATGTTTCTCTCTAGCCATCAGCAGACAGAAACTGTCCCTAGTCACAGGCTGCTCTACAAGCTGACTCGGGCAGGGCGTGAGACCACCACACAGTTCAGGTTCACAGCCCAAATGAATGAGAAAGTGCTTTTTAAAATGTCAGCTTTCTGACCCTTAGCCTAGTGGCTAAGGTCCCTGCCATAGCCCTTCTTTGGTCCGCTTATTCATGTGTATGCTTATTTAGAGCCAGTACAGTGCCCGGCACTGTGCCAAGTGCTAGGGAACAATGAAGATGAAAGACTTGGTCCTTGTCCTTGAGCTCAGTACAGTGGCGATGGATAGTCTAAGAGTGGTGACAGGAGAGAGATATACTGGGGAGCAGCACAGAGTCAGGGAAAGTTTCTGCCTCTTCCCATCTGAAGAGTCCTGTGATGCAGAGCAGGTCATGTGTCTTGGAGTTTTAAGTTTTAGTGCCTCTGAGGCTACTTGTTCTTATGACTGGGCTGAGGAAGAAACTCCCCCAGTTTGAATTCCAGACGTAGGCGCGGGACAGTGGAAGGACCAGCACTGACTGGGCCCCTGGGGGAAAGGCAGATGTGCCGGGCCCTCCTACAGAGGCGCAGCGTGTGACTTCTGTACTTCTCTCAAGCTGGCATGTACTGAAAGGACTATCTCAAGGATTCCCCAGAGTGGGAAGGAAGGCACCGTGCTCTCAGTACATACTGATGGTAGCAAAGCTCTGGGCTGGTTGGGTGACCTTGGCAGTCTGTAGCCTTCCTTCTACTTCAGCTTCCCTAAACAGCACACAGGCTCACTCAGGTTCGGATATAATTCACAAAGCCCCCTGAATAAACGAGAGCCCCCAGCCCGCCCCTGGATGAAGAGGTGCTAAGCGAGGGTCCTAAGCAAGGCTGTGGTGTGTCAATGGAGCATGGAAGCTTCTAGCCCAAGCTCCGGAGCTCCATTTAGTTTGGCTGCCGCAAGCTGCTGTTTGCCCTGTGAGCTGAGCAGCCAGAGCAGAATATTGCTTGGGATTTTAATGGGCTCTGAGGACACAGAAGAGCCCTCACATGCTTGCACACAGCTGAGAGCACATGGACCCCTGGGGAGGGAGGGAAGTGCAAGTTTCAGCCTCCTCTCCCCACCTGAGCTTCGAGAAAATCCCACTTGGTAAAGTGCTGAGCACCGAGGAAATCAGAGCTCTCCTGTGGCACGTGTCACAGCGCAGCTGCCTCTCTTTCCTTGGTTTGGCAAGAGAGGTCCTCAGGGTGCTGTGTGGAGTGCTGGCCAGTGACAAGGCAGGTAAACTATAAGGCACAACAGCTTTCAGGCCTGGGTGAGACTGAGGTCGTTCAGTAAAAGTCAAAGACGTCTAGTTGTCCACTCTGAACTCAGATTCTAGACACGGGTCTAATTTGTTCTTTGTGCCTAGTCTGTTCTTCACCTACCCAAGAGTTCAGGGTGGAGATTACTCATGGGAACTTACCCTGAAAAGTCGGTCTCAGGTTATACAAAGTCCAAAACAGAGCAGATCTTCTAGAGTGTGGGGATCCAAATTTAATCTCCGAAACCACTGGTTTTCAACCTTAGCCGCCCATTAGAATTACCTGGGGAGCTTTTAAATTTTTGAAAAAACATTTTTATTATTAAAAAAAAAAAAAAAAATTGGAAAATTTGAAACACTGAAAATAGAGAATAGTCAAGAACTCCTATGTACCAACTGTCCAGATTGAACAATTATCAAAATGGTCATATTTGCTCCATCTGTCCCCTATTCTTTGCTGAAATATTTTAAAGTATATCCCAGACATGATGTCATTTCATCCTTCCATACTTCAGTATCATCTCGAAAAAATACAGCCATTTTCTTGCATCACCACAATGCCATTATCACACCTAACGCAATCAACAGAATTATTCCTGTTATCACCCACCATAACTGGGGCACTGAAAGCTGGTACTCGCCGAAGCCAGAATCTTTGCAGGGAGGCCCGGGTCTCAGTACCTTTCTTAAGTTTCCCGCACCCATGGTTCCGATGTGCGGCCAGGGTTGAGAACCACTGCCTCGATCAATCCAGGTTCCTGCTATGGGGTCTGACACAAGCTCTGTGAATGTCCTTTAGCCCCTGATCACATCGTACAAAACAACAACAACGACAACAACAAAAACAAAGGAAAAGGTGACAAGCCATAGAACAGGATGAAGAGAAGGAAAACAAAAGCATTAAGAAGCCAGCAAGATACAGAATCCCCTGTGCAATGCAAGGCTGCCAGATCCTCAGGAGACGAGGCCCACTCAGTCTCCCAGATCCATCAGAGGTCCAAGGGGCCTAGGAGAGTTGTTGCCAGCTGCTGCCCGGGCTGCCCACGGGGCCTTCGCACCTCACACCAGGCCAGCCCGCATTATTCTTATTTCCAGCTCTTCTCGCTTCTGTACACGCTGTCTCTCTGGCCTAATATTCTGGCAGACTCTGAGCCTCAGCACCTGGTCTTAGGATTAATTAGGCCTGTAGTGAGGCGGGGTGTGCCAGAACTTGGGTGTTGGCACTGGGGTTTGGGATCATAGTCTTCAATTTTACTTATTTATTTCATTTAAAATAACTAAACAAAACATCCCACAAAAAGATAAGGCTGTATCACTGCAGCTAAAAATACCTCTACTGAGGGCGTCTGCTCACCAGCTCCTCAATTAGAGATGCTACAGGGTCCTTTGTGAGCTGGGTAGTGTTGGCAGCTCACGGGGGCTCTGGGTGGCTGGGGACAATCCCTGGAGCAGTAACTAGTGACTGCTAGATGAAGGGGAGCTGGTGAACAACCATTCAGCCAGCACGATTGGTATACATCAGATAATTTACAAACCCCTCTTTGCCTGATGGACCCACTGCCCAAGCCAAGAAGCCTCTTGCCTTCTTCTGCAACAAGCCAAAATGCCATCTCTGAGGATGCCCCAAACTAACCAGGGACAGTTCTCGACTCCCTGAGGTTCATACGAGTGTGATGATAACTAGTGGAGGTTAGGCCACCCAGTCTGGCTCAGGGTATGTTCGTGGTGCTGGACAGTTTCTAAGTGTGGGTTAGCGGTCACTGGACACGGGTCAGGCCTATGGTGGCCTCATCAAAGGGATGCTTTAAATGTAGGCCTGACATCTAACGGGGAAAACTGAGTGGCGGTGTAGGACATCATGGCAATTAGGGCCTCTGGATCTGTTTTGTAGGTCCTCTCACTACCTAGGTCATTTAGTCCAGCACATTCATTATGACTGGGGAAAATAAAGCCTCAGGGAGGTTAAATGATTTTGCCCGGGTCACAGATTTCGCAAATGGAGGAGCTAGAACTTAAACACGGGATTTTTGATTACAAGTGTTTCCTTCATTCCACTATACTGTGCTATCCCAATGAATGGATTCATTCCAAGCATTCAACAAGGGCTGAAAGAGCTGTGGGAAAAGACATTTTCAGATCAGGTGCCAAAGGGACCAAAGAAAGTCAGGTGAGTGTTCCCGGGATGACCCGAGAATTCTGTAATCCCTGAGGTTCGGCGGACTCAAGGGTCAGACTTAGCAACCAGATCAGTTGTTTGGTGGGAACAGTGATGACATCGCAGGCCTGTGATCATCCGCCAGAGAGCCAAAGACATTCCTTTCTCTGCCCCGGAGAGTGAGAAATAGCTGGTATTAGCCTGACTAGGGGCTGTCAGGAAAAAGGGGCAAAGATGAGGCCACTGCCGTCCGGCTCGATGCAGACATCGATCTTTTTCATCTCTTGACATTGTGTGTGACCCTTGTGAAGGAATTTAGAAGCTTAAGTCAAGAGCATGAGAGGACTGGGTCAAAAAAAGTATTGAGGAAAAAAACTCAGAGGTACGAGGAGAGGTGCAGATTACGTTCGGGGAGAGAAGGGTGCAATGCAAACCAAACACGTCCTGATGCTCAGTGTGGGGAAGGGACTGTTTGGAGTCCTGTGTTGTCCAATATGGTGGCCGCTAGCCACGTGCGGCTATTTAAATGAAAATTTGTTAAATTTCATTAAAGATTCTGTGCTTCAGTTGCACTAACCACATTTCAGGTGCTCAGTATCCTTTCGGGACTGGTGGCTACCATACTGAACAGCGCAGATAAAAACGGTTTCCATCACAGAAAGTTCCACTGGTCAGCGCTGGTAGATTCTGGTTGTCTTCTCTCATATCTTGCTGGCCACAACGAGTAATTTCCGAGACCCCTTGGGGAAGAATTGAACTTGGGGAAGCTAGAGGGTATCATTACCTACTCTCCAGTAAACCTCACCCTAGGAACTCAAAGGAGCCGAGGGCAACTAGGAGCGGGAATCCCCCCGTGCACCAGGTTCACCAAGGCCCTCTTTCCCCAGGGCCGTGTCTGAATGTGCACAGCCACTCTGACCTTTGCACATTTTATTTCGTTTCTATTTTACGCAGTTTTAATTGATGTTTAATATAGCTTAACTCTGCGTGGTGTTCCAAGCCCCTCACCAGGGGGCCGCTCACAGGCAGAAGCACAATTAATAGCAATCCCCGGAAAATTATGCCCTGTATCGAAGCTGTCATTGCACCATATAAATGCTTATTACTACTATTGAATTCTCCAGCCTTGACACCTCCCTGTGTTTACTAGGTAGCAGATAAACCTCTATGTTTGTGCCTTCCCTACTCTACCACACCATCAAGACTAAATATAGCCCTTGTGTGTATGTTTAGCTCCATTTAGCTGTGCTTTGGAAAAGGAAAAAAAAAAAATCAGAGTTAATAAAATTAAATTGCCGGAAAATGTGATTTGTTCCTCCTCCACTTGACAACCCCTTAAAAGACAAACAGACGTCACTGCTAACAAGATGGGTAACCAGCCTCAGCTACAGGGTGGGTGTAAGCCCAGATCCTAATAATATAGCAAGGCTTTCGGATCAGCCTCCTGTGAGAGTAGTGGGAACAGGGCTAAGAGCACAGGATGCTGGGAGCAAGAAATGGCGCCCGGGGTCCACCCTGTGCCCTGGCCGAAAGTGACCAGAACACGGTGCTTGAGCTGCAGTCCTTCCTGCCCAAGTAGCTCGAGGCACTCCCGGCCAGGAAATTTCACCCCCGCCCCCATCTCTCAGTAAAACAACAATGAAAGCTGCCCCCACCCCAAAGAAAAAGGAAGAAAAACCCCTCAGCTTAGAACAATTTCCATTCCTTGGTTGTTTCTTTTGAGTTCTTCTGAAACATAGTTTTTGGCATAAAAAGACAGCAGCTTTTCTACGACTGCATTCAGGGAAAGCAATGGAAAATTCCAGGCTTGTCGGACGGACACCTGCACCCCCGCCTAGGTCTTTGCAGAACGCCGAGGCCACAAATGACTTCTTCCTCTGACTTAGCCTCCTGACTGGCCTTATGTCCCTAAAATAATACGGCTTAGAGAATGCACATGTTTACCTCTTCTGTCTGCCACTGTCACTCACACCTACTCCCTTTTACATGCCACCATCAAAATCTCCACTTATTACTTGTAAGGCAAGTGGATGAACAGGTGGTGGCGGCTGTCGTCTGGGAGGCATGGTGGGGGTACAGGTAAGATCAACATCATGGGAATGTGGACACTTTAGCTCCCCCCTGAATTACTTCATGAAGGTGCCCAAGTGATTAACCTCTTCATGCCTCAGTTTTGTCAGCTCCTGGGAACTGTTTGGATTGGATAAATAACGTCTAGAGCCCTTACAGCTATAAAGTGCTCTAATTCTGTATTCTGAAGGTTGTATGCTCAAGTCCTTGGAAACGGAATGGGTCATGCTTATTTCTATTTATAATCCATTTTTTATTTTTGCACTCAATGCTCTATGGAGAAATGTAGATTTCTATTCTAAAATTTTCTAACCAACAAAGGATGAGCTCTATTTTAGGTTGTTTGACAGGGAAATGTTTTTAAGTAGATTGAGTTTCCAATATTACATTTGCTTTGCCTTCTTCCATCTTCCTAAAAAAGAAGTTTCTAAAAAATCAGAAATGCTTTCTGTACTCAGGCATAGCAAGAATGAGGCTGTCTTGGCTGAAGGAAGAAGATGGTGCCGATCTCGGGCCCCAGTGGAGCAGGACTATTTGCCATCTGCTGCATTCGCTGCCTCGTCTCCAAATCAGGCCTGGTCCATAGGTTGCTGCAAGTATTAGGAGCTAAGCCACTAGGCACTTCCCACCCATGGCAAGCCTTGACCCCTTTGTGCTCTGGCTGCCAAGACTATCTGAAAGCAGGGGGCCACTTTTCAGCTTAGGATTAAAACTCGTGCTCTAAATGGAACTAGACCGCCCTCCCCTCCCCGCCACCCCAAACCCTAGCTTTAGAAGCTTTAGACCAAAAGGGAAGAAGATCTGTCCGAGCAAGCTGAAGAAGGTGATGGAACTGTCAGAGACTTCCCCTGCCCCATCTATGCAGGCCAGACTGGTTTATTAATGATCCATGAGAAAAGAACAATGGTCCTGCTGGCAGCTTCACATGTAATTACCCGGCTTCACAGAGAGCTGGCTGCCTTCTCCACGTCTGGCATCTGCAGAGCGACCTAAGACAGTGACACTGGGTTTCTAGCGAAATCTCCCTACTGGGAGAGGTGCATCCAAAATACTGACCTTAACCCACTGGGCAGTCAAGAAACATGACGCGATGGCAGTCTTCTGGAGAAGCCATGCTCTCAGAATGACACGAAAGACTACAAGCTCCTTGAGGGCAGCCACCAACTCTGGCTGGAAACCGCTAGTTCCACTGGTCACCATAAACTGCCCATTCAGGTAAGTAGTTCCCTCTACTAGGTGCAGAGGTCATGGAGCAGGACCAGCATCCAGGTAGGCTTCCAAAGACTGCCTCCTCAGCCAAAACTCTACACAGACAGGAGTTTCTGGGAATTGGCTCCCGCTGTGCAAGGCAACAGACTTCAGCACAGTGGAGGGGCTGAGAGGGCTTAATGGCCCTGCTGGGCGTGGTGGACAACAGCTGCTTCTGTGTGAATGTGTGGGCTGAAAAACCAGCAAAATTCAAACTATGATATACAAAGAGAAAAGAGGCTGCGTTAACCAAGCTCTGCCTTTGTAGTCAGTGCTAACTTCTCTTTTAAGAGCCCTGGGACTCAAAGACCCTTGGTCATCCCAGCAGGTGAGTGAAGTAATAAGTATTTGCAATTCGAGACGCAGTTTTAAAAATGAGCTCTTTAGTGCACAGCACCTGAAATGTCATGAAGGGGGTCTCCATCACCTTTCCCAAGTAAGAATAAGAGGGCATTTACACACACACACACACACACACACACACACACTCCTCTCCTTTGTTTCTAGAGTTAAGCAGCTGATAAACGCTATTTCCATTCTTCACGCCCTGGTGGATACAAACCCCTCCTAAGCAAGAGAACCTTTCCTTAATCCCCTGACTCACATTCGACCTCAGGTACCCCAAATTCCCTACAGTGAGCCAAAGCTACTTGAGGAGGCTCATGTAGGGAATGACAAACCTTTGCACCTTCAGTGAAAACAGAGCTAGTTCACAGGGGTCATGGGCTTTTCACTCATCGCACTCAATTTATATTCTGTAGAAAAATAAATAATAAAGGCAGGCTGTGCCCTTTAGAAAAACAAGGGGGAGGGAAGTGCTGGGTGAGGCAGCAACGTCCATCAACTGATGCTAGGCTGTCTCTTCTTGAGAGCACAGCACATGTGGTGAACCCCTCCAATAAAGTCAGTCAAAGCACAGGCTGCATAGTTATTTTCTTGCTCATTACCTGCAGTCTCCTTCCTCCCCCAGCTCTGATTATAGGAGCCAAACACAGGGTTCTCTCATTCCCGTTAAAGCAGCCTGGCAACGACAGTAACCCCAGCTGCAGATCAGCAATGTAAGAGGCAGAGGGAGAGGTCACTGGTGGCCTGTTAGGAAATGGATAGCTTATGACAAATGAATTGGTACTGCCTGCTGTTTTCACTTGCTGTCACTTTAATCAATAAGGGAAAAGGTGAATTGCTATTGATCTCTTTAACACCTCTCAATGATACTGTACCAATTACAGAAATGCAAGGGGGAGGGTGAAAGAATGAAAGAGAAAGGACAGATGAAAGGAGTCTGGGCAGTGTGAGAATGCTCTATGTCCCTGGAGTTAGTCTTGCTGTCACAGGGTGTTAGGCACGCTTAGATGCACGTGTGAATGTGTCACGAGGAGCCCTTCCTCACTCCTTGAAGGGCTGGCCATGGAGAACAGTCTCGGGGTCTCCCTCTGCACTCCATGTGCTTGCTCTGCCTCGTCAGGGCAGCAGGGCACGGGGAACCACATGGCTTCTTTTGATGCAAGGCTAGAAGTCTGTACATCGGATTCCGAGGCCTGATTTTTTAAAAGTTGCCACACTTTAGTGGTGGTTGCCTGGACTATTTCAATAGCTGACTATAATTCTGTATGGGAAGGCAAGAATCTAAAGCTTCAAGGGCAATCTCTAGCTTCGCCTTTCTAACCCCACCCCTGGGTCAACTGCCAAAAAACAAAACAAAACAAAACAAAACAAAACAAAACAAAACAAAAAAACCCCCCAAAACCAGACAGGCAGCAGGTAAGCTGAAATTATCTTGCATCATTCTTGATAATAACAAAGCTCATATCATGGCTTCTGGGGTTCAAGTGTGTCCTTTGAAACACGCTGAGCTGAGAGACATGCCACAGAGATTGGAGGCTGGGGTCAAAATGTGAGAGATCTGATCTGAATTCTGGGACAATGACCACATGCGGACAGGGAAGATGACAAACTGTACATGTAAATCTCTAGCCTTACCTAGAGAACCAGGAGACGGGACACGTTGTTGTGACAGATGGGCGTAACACCCATAGCAGGAAGACATACACTGAGAATCTGATTCTCAGGGCTTAGTCCAACCTGTCGGCTGTAAGGAAGACCGAGAGAACCCTTCGGTACTCCGGGGCAGCTTCTGCTTATTGGCACCAAAGTCGTGTCAAGAATATGGCACCTTAACACAGATTTTATGGCAGAAAAAGGGAAAACTGACCAAAATTTAGCACAGTGAGGTAAAGAATAGTCGGTCAGAGCTTGGTGTCTAGGACCAGCAGTTCCGTTTCATCAACTGGGTCTAACTATTCAGATGCAGAGGAGGAAAACTGACCAGCGGTCCCTCTCCAAGTCACACAGTGCCTTTGGCTAGAGTGTGGTCATTCATCATCTGAGGCCTGGCAATCCTTTTCTACTGAGTAGGACTAAGTAACTGCAGGGCCCCTCAGGAACCTCAGCACCACGTCTTAGTCATCACCTTCCAGCATTCTCCGGGCAGAACAGGGCCTAATGCTCTCATTTCACAGATGCTGAAACCAAGGCAGGCAGTCACATGTCAAATATGAAACAGAATCCAACCTTAAAAACTCATGTGTGACAACAGTGAGAGCCCTTCAGGATGCTCTTGGCACTCTTCCTTAAACGATTCTCTAGAGACAATAACTCAGGGTATAACTGTGATTCTGAAACCAGTGACAATACGGTTTGCCAGTCTCCCCACCCTCCTCCCACAGATATCTGAAGGGCCAAAACGTAGAGCAAAATAAAATGCAAGTTACAAAGCTGCTGATGTGTTTCGAGTGGAAGTGCTGAGATTATGAGGAGGAAGTAGTTAAGTGCACCCTGGGCGTTTGGGAATGGCCACGTCTGCAGCCCTGTGAGCTGATGAAGGATGCGCTCTGGCTGTCTCTGCCAGGCAGACATAGAGGTTGGCCCTGCCCTCCGGAGGTGGGGCGTATGGCTGTGAGAGGGCACAAAGACAGGAAACAACTACTTAGCAAACACCAGTACCCTCCCCTCCCTCAAGGAATCTTCCAATTCCGAAAGTGACCCTATTCTAAAATTACCAAGTGGCACGTGGCCAGGCCAAAAATCCATATCCAATCAGTGGTAATGGACTATTTGTTGCATTTCCTCATATAAGGTTGCAGCATTGCTATAAAAATCCCGGGTCAGTAGTTTTAGATTTGTTTAACTAGAGAGGTAACAGCATCTGCAAACACTGTAGAGACTTCTGAAGTGAAGTGGCATATGCGGCCCCCGGTAAGGGATGGAGAGACCTGTTGGTCTTATTTGCATGATCATTCGCCTCTAGCTGTACATTCAATGCCAAGATCCTTCCCTAGTAACCATTAAATAGAACCCCACTGCATCAAGAAAACGGAAAGGGAGAATAGGGAGGCATTGTGCTAACCTGGGAAGAAAAAGTGAAGCAGTTTCCATTCAACTTTTCATTCCTGACTCCATGGAGAGCTTTTGTTCTCACTGCAGTGACTGTCCCAAAGGATTTGTCTTGGGGTCCTTTGCTTGACTCTGGTTAAGACCTGGACATTTCTTGAGAGCTTCTTCCTGATATTCTCCAATCCTCTAATTTAATACAGATCAAAAATAAACCTACGGCTGTCTTAGACTGCTTTGGTCATAGTAAGGTGGTACGGGGACAAAAAAGAGCTCTGCTATTCCATCAGAGGATAAGGATGCCAGGATCCAGATAAGTCATCCCTGTGTCCCTCATTTTCAAGTCACAGTGACACTGGGAAATGAGCAAGGTCAAAAATCTCGTGTAAACAGAGGGAAAGCATGGAGCGCCACTGGTATTGGCAGAACATCTCCAAATGCCACTCTGGCCGTCCGAGTGTATAGCAAAGCTACTCGAGACATATTTATTTCTCAGATGTCTACGCGGCATCTGTGGGGTCCTAGCCTCCTCGCTCTTGGTAATGGCTGGTTTTATCCATCTACATCAAGGTTAGGACTCCTCGGCACTACCTCCAGACCTTCGTTTTCCCACTGAACATTACACTGCCTAGAAAGAAGGGTTTTAACGTATAGGACTTTGCAGAAGTAGAGGCAAAGAGACCTTGTCTTTTATCTTACTTTGTAGAAGAGACCAGATGACCCCTGATGGTACTTAAATGTTCTTTTGAAAACTTAGACCAAAGATGGCAAATAGGTATCAATGCGAGTGTCAAATCCATTCAACTGGCAGTAGCTTGTAGGAGCCTTGTATTGAGAAGGTTCTGAGCCCCAAGGCAAAGTAATGCTGTGACTGGTTGGAAATGTCTTCCATGGACATAAGACTGGACGGGGTAGCATGTACGTATTTGCCATCACTGGCTTAAGACATGTTTGGGGCATGAGGAGCACTGGAGAGAACTAACTATTGTTCTTTGTTGATTCTAACATGAGTGCTACTCCCAACACACATGCCCAACTTACTTCCCTATTCTGGAGATAGTGGTTGGTCCATACTGAAATTCTAATGATAGATTTTAGCTAAACCCCGAGAGAACTTTGACTCATAATAAAAATGATAATGCAAGCTGTTGTTCACTGAGCATTTACTCTCGACCAGGGCTCCAATGCTAAGCACTTTACATATGTACACTATTCCCACAATAATGCTATAGAAAAGGTACCCTTGTTATAGGTGAGACCATTAGATTTGGCAGGATGGCTGCACTGCACAACCCCAGGGGCACCATTCATACTGAATTCTATTATGTACTGAGATCGCTCTGGTTTTAGAGAGGCTAAGGAGCATGTCCAAGATCACACAGTAAATGGTGAAGCTGCAATGAGAACCCAGGTCCGACTCTGCACACGTTACTAACAGAGTTCTTGTTAAGTGACCAGGAAGGGAAAGATGCCCTTACATGTTCTGGCGATGGGTTTAAGAATGAGCTTGTCCTTCCCGAATATGTGACACATGTTGTTCAGACCAGGTTAGGGTATCTCTGCTATTAATTCAAAAGCTTGCTCATAATCTTATTTCATGCACCACAGCATTTCATAACAGACCACTGGTCACTTTCATTTTCAAAATCCATTTAAGTTCAGCTGACCAGAAATTGTCACGGGTGGAGTGGCAAATGGGAAGTTCATCAATAAAGCCTGGTTTGGACCATAGAGGATCTCGTCCAGTGCTTGGCAACAGACACAGGGAGTGGCCATGCTAATGACAGGAAGAGGGCAGGGTTAAGGTTGGCTCATCTAGCAGAACAGTCACTCCTGTGTCCTTGGGGGAGTCACATGTGAAACACCAGAACGCTAGTATTACCTGGAGAGAAAATGCAATCTACAATCTGCTTACTCTTTGCTGGAAGTCTTGCTATTGTATATTAAGAGCTGTGTTCTAAAAAGATGTCAGCTGAATTATATAATTCCAAGGGGAAATTATTAACATTCAGGCAGTAGGCATGTCTGGGAATGGTCAGGATAAACAGAACAGGGAGGCACAAGGCCTAAAGACCCCCAAACATGTCAGCATCAACACTCACACTCAAGTCTACATGGGTGTTAGGGTCTTATGTGAAGCTCTTCCAAAGACAGAGAGTGGGCAAGTCTGGATGAGGTCATATTTTGTGTGGAAAGGAAATATGATCTGCTAGTCAGAAGATATTAATGAAATAGAGATCTAGTTTCCAAATTAGGCTTCCAGAAGGAAGTGGACAGACTTCATAAAAAGAGATTTCATTTGAAAAACAAAAATTCGTAACTTTTTCTTCAGCCCTTTCTTATTAAAAATTAGCCCCCCACCCGCCCCCCTTTTTAAGAGAACACTTACTTACCGAAGCTCAAAAAGCAGTGAGTATTCAGGATGATTCAAGAGGTAAGAGAAACCAGGAATTGTTGTCACTAGGGGCATCAGATACATCTAATTAAAATAAATGGCACCCAGCTCTCCTAGCACAATCCTCACCTCTGAGGAGCCCGGCAGTGTCTTACTCCTGACAGCAGTTCTCCATTTGTTCTGGGTCACAGGCTCTACAAAGCTATACAGAAGGTAGACCAGGAGGCTGAATGTGCCTGGCAATAGCTATCTTCCACAGGGATGGCTCGTAAAGAACATCATTTTATGGCAGCTAAGCAGACAGTGTAGAATACAAGAGGTGGCAGGGTTTCTGCTTAGCAAGGCTCTATTTGAAGGATTTTCATGACCTTGTATTTGTAAAGACAGTCTTGTGGTGAACTAGTAAATGCATTCTCCAATGGCAACCAGTGCCCACTGTACTCACTTCCAGGCCTCGCTTTAGATGAGGTTCAAACTAAGTACTGTGGACCATTCTAGGGGAAAGGCGTAGGAGGAAGTTATGTTTGGGACACTGATGTGGGTCAGAACTGAAAACGGGGCGGAAAAATCAGTGCCGGCATCTGCCCTGGCATTGCTGAGGCTTCTACTTGTGGAGGAAACTGAATTTGTCAGGTTTAAGGATTATACCTCTTATTTTCTTTTATTGGTAGGAACAGTAAGAAAAACAAATTGAATTGGCAGAGAAAACATGAAAGTCTCTCAAGGAAGAGTTTACAATAGTAGGGACCAACTCTCCAGGGAAAGGAAGAATCCTTCTGCTGAAAAGGATGTTCTTCCCCGGGATAGAATTATGTCCTTGAGACCTTCTTACATGTCCCGAGGAGGCCCAAATCTCTTGAGTTCCTAAACCTTATTCCATGTATTCTGCCCCCAACCCCACAGCTAGCCTAAGATGTGAATACCAGCCTCTGGAGGGCAGTGAGGCCTGTCAAACCTGTAACAGTCAGCTTGTATGACATAATTACAAGTAACGGGATCTTATCCAAGCCCAAGAAAAATTAGGCCCAGCAGCCATTTCAGAAGAATGGGTACAATTCTATGGTTGACTGGCTATGAAAGTTCCGTGCAGAAGAACACAGAAACAGACACTGGCCTAGCTGAACCAGCAGCTTTGCAGAGAGGAATCCCACTGGAGCGAGCAGTTTGTTGGCATCCATCAGCATATGCTGCGGAGATTGCTTGGGGAAGCTACCAGTGACTGGCTACCCGAGTTTAAAAGCTGAGTGGAGGGGTGGGGGGGAGGGAGATCCAGCTGCCAGGGAAAAGGAAACAAAGGGCAATGTGACAAGTATCTCCCATTCTTCCTTTCAATCTCACCTCTTCTCATTTGCATTTAGGGGCTGGAACAGGATTAGAGGGCCCTCCTTCCAGCACTTTTAGAGATACTGGGCAAGGGCAGGGAGCCCAGAAATGAAGGGGCTGTAAGTGGACAGATAACAGCATGGTATTCTCATAGTGCTTACAGCTTATCACTGAACAAGAATTTGTTGACTTGAACTTCAAAATAAGCCCTTCACCTCATTTAATAGTTTGATCCACAAAAGCAGAGGATGGGAAACATATTAGGGAGGGAAAGAGATGAGTAGCTTAAATTAGGAGAGTGATGAAGGGACACTAATGCTCCCTATTTGAATTTTTTCAACACATACACGTTATTATCTCATTACTATTAAGTATCCTGTTTGGACAAATGGGGGAGACCCAGGGAGGTCAAGGTCCCATGGTAAGTGCACAGTCAGGTCTTGGTGAACTTTTACAATGGAAAGTTATTGAATTAGTAGCTGTGTCTCCAGCCTCAATACTCCCAAGTCTTCCTCTCTGCCCCATTAATGCTGAGCTTTCCAAAAGAAGCAAAAGAATAGGTTTTCTTCCTAATCTCTAGACTTAGGTCGCAGGGAATCAGTTGATTTAATGAATATCTATCTATTGAGTATCTCATACACTAGGCAAAAATACGAAGAACACAAAGACAAAAGCATGGTTCCTGTCCTTGAGCTTAGAATCTAGTGGGGAGACCAACACAGACAGATCCCTTCAACGTCATTGGTCAGTACATGACAGCTCTGTCATGTACCCATAGGGACTGAAGGAAGGGCATCTTACCTAGCCTGGGAGATCAAGGGAAGGCTTCCTAGAAAAGGAAGTGTATCCTAAAGGACGGGTAGGAATAAGATGGCAGAGAAAGGGAATGGTTGATAAAGTACGTGGAGAGCTTAAGTTGACCTCAGGGATGGGAGGGATGAAATGGAATGATACATATGGAGAACTGTGAGTATAATAAGGCCAGTTCTGATGAGATACAAATCATGAAATGAGTAATGGGTGAGACGTGAATTTGGAGAGGTAATCAAGGATAAATGTAAACTAAAGACATGAGACTTTAACCTAGAGGCAGTGGGTAATTCTATATTTATACACAATATACTTGCTTAGATTTGTCTTTTAAGAAAGATTGGAAATAGGAATATAGATATATATGATCAAATTGAAATGAAGATAGGTTACAGAGGAAACGTACGAAAAGTAAGGCCCACAAAGGTCAAACCACACATGAAGCAAGAACCAGGCAGTAAACGATGTGAGAGCTGTGACAAGAGCAGAGTAAGTGTTTCGGGGCGGCATGGCCACAGGAAATCCCTCAGATCTCACGCGGTCTTGTGAGCATCCAGAGTCGGACTGCGGTTCCTTACAGGATATGAACCATTCTCAGTCACTGCTGGACCCTCGGGGAAGTCCTTCGCAAATTAACTAGCTCCTGACCCTTTGAGGGCTGTGAAATGATAAAATGGCCAAAAGAATGACTGCCTTCTAATAGCAACATTGGTAAAGTTTGGGGTAGAAAAAGAAATGGAGACATTTGAGTTTTGGTATTTGTTCTAAAATAAACTGAATAGACGCAGGTCACTGGGCATCTCAGTTTCCCGAACAGTGAAAAGGGGATAATATTTTTCTCATAGGTTTGCTTTAAGATTAAAATGAAATATTTTATATGAAAGCACTTTTACACCAAAAAATGCTATATAAACTGTAAGTTTTATCCCTATTAAGTCAGAGACCTTTACCTGAGCCCGTTAAAGAAAAGAGCCTTAAGTGGAAAACCATCAGAAAGACCACTGGTGGGTGATAACTGTCAAGAGTGTGTGGGGAGGTGAGAAAAGCCTTAGCTCCCACACAGCCTTTCACACCTGGTGGGCTAAGAGGGCTGTTTGGAGGACTGGGCTTACTGCATTCCCTCTTTCCCGGCACTGGTGGAGACAAGCTAGAATAGAGCGTCTGTGCAAATACGTGAAATACTGCAGGACAGCTGGCTGGCTTTTCCATCAGGTTATTATTTGTGGCATAGCACTCAGGGAGAGCGGGAGAGTGGGAGAGCAGTGTGTCACTGGCCTCGTCCATACCAGGTGTCCTTTGCCCTCAAAGATTTCCCTCTGGCTTGAACCATCCTCATCGCTTTGACCTAGAGATATAACTTTGCTACTGTTTCTCCTCCCATGTGTCTCCTGGACAGGAAAGGGCCTGCACAGACAGACCGGAACAGGAAGGCTGAGAGAGCATTTACCACAGGGCTTGAAGGGAAATGTGAGGAAGGGCAGAGGTTGTGGGGGGAAGCACAGATTTAGATCCACGGTAAACTGCTCAGACCAGATTATCGTTTTCAGACAAGATGTAGCACACTTGGTGCTGAAACAAAGGAGAACCACTTTCCTTTTATTCTAAGTTTTCTTTTCTGGACGAACCCCCTCCATAAATACATACCAGTACTCACTGCCGAATCCATATTCCCAGAAAGAGATACATGTTCTTCAAACAGCGCCAGCTGCTTGTAATGCTTCCGTGCATCACTGTTTGTAAAAATGCAGGGGGCGGTGGGAGAGAGAGAATCCAGGACTGTGCTCTGGCCACTGCAGCCTGCAGGATGAACTCCCCAGGGGGACACTCTCCCTTTGATGCCAGCAGGAAGAAGGGAAATAGGTCAGGGCAGCAGCCAGAATTTTCGGCTCGGACTGTCCAGCATGAGGGCGTCATTTCCCAGGCAGCAGCAAGGGACAATTTTTGAGATCTCAGAGAGGATAAGGGGTCATTGAGAAATGATCAGCAAACCTCTCTATATCTCTCCCCACCTGGCCCTAGGGAACTGCACCTCCTACAGCCTGGAACTGTGAAGACGGTTAAATTGTGGTATCGATCTCTTTTAATATCACCTTATGGCCCCCTCTGAAAAAGCACAGGTTTTCCTAACAGTGACCCCAGTGCTGCGTAGGCAGCAGCTGGTCAGTGAGTGCTGGCCAGCTGGCCTCCTGGCAAGGTGTGAAAAGATCCCAAATGACTGTTTTACCAATACGAAGAGCTCCAAAAGGAAGAGATGGCTTGGGATCCCTAGGATCAACGTTTTAGGCAGGGAGACTAAGGCAGGAGGGAATCACTTGCCCAGCACCACAAGATAGCTGGAGTGTGAAAACCTAGGAGCTGGCACTTTCCAGCTAGTTATCCACCCATCAGTTAATGCTACCTCTTACCACTGCTTCTGGGAAGATGCTAGCAATAGGCACAGTACCCATCTGGGAAATCACAACAGACCTCCCTGTCCTTGGCAGTGTGGCAGGGAACTGCCTGAACGAGGCAGCTGTATTTGGGGAGGGGAGGGGTACACGGCAAAGGGGGTGTCACCAACACATGCCATTTAAAGGGACACAGCACTCGGCTCGTAGTCACAGTTACAGCAACAAACACAATGATCTCATGTTGCGCGGTCCAGAAGCAGCTGGCCTCAAAGGCAGGGGACACAAGAGCAAACTCTCATTTTTGAGGTTATAACAAGCCACTTAAACCCAACTCTGTACAGCAGAGGTCGGCAAACTTTTTTTTGATAAAGGGACACATAGTAAATATTTTAGGCCACACAGCCTGTCACAACTACCCAACTCTGCTGTTATAGCACTAAAGCAGCCATCGACGGTACACAGAGCAATTAGTGTGGCTGTTTCAGTAAAACTTTATTTAGAAAATCTGGCAGTGAGCTGGATTTGCCTTCCCCTGCTAGACACCAACTAAGTCAGGCTGGAAAGAACTGTTGAGTTTATTGGATTTCCTCTGAGTAAAAGCAAGTAAAGTCTTTGAGAGTTCTGTGGCAGCTTTGGCCTTCAAGGTCACAGAGGGAATCAGGTAAAAGGTAATCAGGTGTCTAACCCGCTGTTCTTCTTGCCTGGGGGGGAAGAACACCAGAACACCTAGGCTAATACCAGAAACAGTCCTCCCAGACTCCCAACTCCTGGAAAAGGACAAAAATCAACGGCTGAGGAGCAGGACCATGAAAAAAGATGGAGAGAAAGAAAAAGTTCAATGAAACATGGCAGAGGAAACACTCAAGAAAATAGAGCTGAGTGACGGCGAGAAATGTCAATGGCTCCACGCTGACTAGCGCCATTGTAAAGCACATTTAAGGAGAGCAGAGCCATCAGGTTTCAAGTTAGTGGGGGGTAGGGATATCTAAAATGTCAAGAAGAGACTTGTCTGGGAGTGCCCAGGCTCCACATGAGGATATGGGATGGAAAGAATACAATTCACTCTTCACTCAAAGTACAGAAAGAGGCAGGCAGCAATTCCTGGGCTGGCTACCCAAAGCAATGTACTTCCATTTGTAAACGAGGGGTCACTTTCAGGACTAGGCACCTTGCATCCCAGCATTCTGTCCCTTCCCTGGTGACCCACGTGGAGTCCATTACATGGTCTCTCTCCCACTCCATGTCCTCCTCAAGTCAGTTTCCCCTTTCTCATGCGGGAGTCCAACGATGGCCAGGCCCTGTGGGACTCACATGGGGCCCAGGAGGTGCTGTGAAATCAAGAAATCTGTGTGCTTCTCCTATCCTGTATGATAACTAAGATTCATAGTAACTGGGAAAAGCATGCAGGGGGTGGAGAAACCTGGCCAAAAATAAGAAGATAAAAAGAAAAATTTTAAGGGGAGGGATAGGACAGGGTCAAGGACGATCTGAGCTAAATCTGATTATCGAGAGACCAGGTGCAAGGCACAAAACTCCTGTTCGACTGTGGCCATCACAGCAGCAGCTCGGCTCCAGGAGAGATTCTGGAGCAGAACGTGGCGCACTGGAGGCTGCCCTGAAGGTAAGCACTACCGTGAGGTGGGAGGCTGTAGACCCGCACTCAGGCATCCACCCAATCACACGACACTTTCTCTTAGGGAAGGACAGCTGCATCCAGGAGTACCAATGCATCAGGTTTTCTAGATCCTTGAGGAGTGAGGAGAAGAGGGCAAAGAGAAGAGATGTGCAGGACAACTTAGGGAATAGAAATGAAGGTACCATACAGGTAAAAGTAAATGAATAAACCTGTAACCAAACGAAAACCTCTCTTCGTTCCTACACCATTCAGAAAACAGTTTTCATATATTATATAAAGGAAAATACCCCAAAGAATAGGCTATAACTGGTTCCATTAGTCAAAATTCCAAGTTATCCATAGTTTAGGCCATACTTGTCTTTCCGCTGGTAAAAACCTTTCAAAACAGTCAGCTCAAAAAATCTTATGAGCAGCTAAGAAGATGCAGAAAGGTCTTCTTTATCAAGAGACCCCTTCCCCCGCCAACTTAGGGCTGTCAAAGACTGGGACACTACAACCAAGAAAGATAAATATTAACTTTGGATTAGGCTAAGGATCTGCAAACTCATTCACATGCCTGGGGCATCAAAGAAGACGGAGGAAAATTTTATCTTTTTCAAAAGTCAAATATCAGCAAACATACAGATGAAGGTAAGATCATAATAACCATGAGAGAGTAGAAGAGCTTTGGGCCACTCACTCCTTTTAGTGGTCAGTATTCTCTTTGACCCCCTTGTGCTTTTGGATATCACCAGCGGGCCAGAAACATGATCAGGAAGAAAAGTGGCTGGGGAAACAAGAGTTGAAAAAAAAGGGAAAGAAATTTTAGGAGATGAGAAACAACAGGACGATGACTATGGTGAGGGATGGGAAGTGAAACAAATGCGATTTAGGTAAGTGATGAGGATGTCACTAACGTCGCAGGCAATCCAACGTGGGGATTTCTGTCCTGTACCAAAGCACGACAAACAAAAACAATCATCTGTTGCTCTTTCCACTGTAATGTCTTTAGCTCATGACCTTGAATGGACTCACCTGCTTTCTCCAACATGAAACTGCTCTGTAGTTCATGATCCAAAGGCCCACAGAGAGGAAAATTCTACAACATTTGCCCCTTCTACCTAATCACTGGGCCACTTCAGAAATTGCAACAGCTACTGACAGACAACTAGAGAGCCTGGATTCTTGAAATACTTCTCTAGCAGGGGGCTATCTAATCAAAAAAAATTCAAGCCACATCGTGCAGTTACAAAATGGGGAAGCAGGGAAGGCGCCTTGCATGGCAATAGAATTCTTCTTCACAAGCATAAATTCAACTTACCAAAAACAAAATAGAGGGCAATGTGAAACTGATGAGACAATGGAGGGGTTGTAGCCCGCCCCGCACTGTACAGATGGCCAGCAGGGCTCATGACACACCCAGGTGGTTGCAGCTGATGTCTGGAAAATGGAATCCATCTCTCTCAAACTAAGAATTCAGAATTTCTTTTACCATATCACTTTCGTTCACAGACGAGAAGGCAAGTGCTAGAGAAATCCAAAGAGGTGCAACCAATGGCAGTACTACTGCTTAGTGAGGAGTCAACGTGGTGGTTCTCTCGAGGCCAGGGTAGTCCCTCGTGGGCACCTTGGGCTAGCCTGTTCTCTTGTACCTCGCACACCTGATGTAGTCGCTGGTGCGTCAAATCAAAATGAGATGCTGACGCTTATAAATAGGTATTTGTATCACTTGACATCCCAGAGAAGTCCACATGTCTGATCTCAAGGATCTACAAAGACCCACGAGTGAGATAGCCTCTAGGAGCCCACAATCCTTTTGTTCTGTGAAAATTACGATATTGCTTGAAAGCTGGAGGGACCCTATGGATTCCGCTATAAAAGAAAGGACACAGGCAGATCTAAAATCCTAAGCCTGAGCCCAGCACAGTCCCCTGCTGTGCCCACCCAGTAGGATTAGTGACTGGGACAGTCCTGAGAAGATGGATCCGTTGACTATGACTTGATAAAAATTAGCAGGTAGACGGGCACCTTAGCAGATGAGAAGCCTAACTCCTGTCTGTAAGAGCCAGCCCAACAGGCAGAAACAGAAATACAATTAAATTAAGTCAGAAAACCCGCTACAGAAAATGCAATTACTCAAAGATACAAATAAATGTTCAAAGAAAATTGGCCCCTGACAGGGTTAGTCAAGCTTCTAAATCCAGCTGGAGGCAGGCAGCTCAGGCTAATTCGTCAAGCAGGACCGCAGAGCTGTAAGCTCTCTGCATCAGGACCCTGGCTAGGTTGGCCCAGTGATCCCCACGCATCCCAGGACACTAATGGTGAGGAACAATTTGGGGGCAGCTAGCCAATGATTCAGGGCTCAAGGAAATAAGATGTGGGAAGACACAGAATGGATCATGGATGTGGAGGCTGAGCACCGGAAAAAGTGACAGACTGATCTCTGACATGGCGCGAAAGCCTCAGTCCGAGTGAGCCCCACTTTCTCACCCCTCTTCATACAAGAAGCAACTGGAAGATGTCCTACCTCTCGTTGCAGCACCAGTTCCTTGGTGAAAAGCGTTGCTTCTTCACTGAAGGGCTCTCCCTCTTGCACCAAGCCTGGGAGGTTTCGGGCTCCTCTGGGGCATTCGATGCCTGTGTCAGGAGAAAAGGAGAATTTGTGATGGAAAGGTCCCCTGACACTTCTAATGAGGCAGGCACTGGGAGAGAATGCCATCGTGTCTGAGATAAGGTAGAGGTAGTGGTAGCAGGGCAAGAGTTTAGCTCGCCCAGGTGGGAAAACCCAATGCTATCAGAGCAGCACAATGCAGAGGGGCCCTCCGTCACAGCATCTGGGAACCGTCAGGAGGATCCGGTAAGTTCCAAGTTAGATGTGTAGGAAACAAACACACACACACACCCACCCAGGCGTGAGATGAGTCCTCATCTTAGGCTCTTCGCTCCTCACTTACATAAATGGCGCACTCACCTAAATTACACTGATATCCATCCCCAGTCATTCTGCGTCCCGAGAGCCATTCCAGCTGACTCCCAGACATTTTCTCTTTACTATCTGACTTTTACATCAAATTCAAAGGTGTTAACTCTGTGTCATTTTCCTCTTCAAATAAGCTTCCCCCTCTGTCCTCTGGTTATATTTTGGACAATAGTACCATCAGTTTTTCATTCAGAATCAGATAGAAAAACAGAATACTGATGAAGTACTAGGTGTCTGAAGCCAGGGAGACTTGGATTCATATCCAAACTCTATCACTTACTACTTTGAATGGTACAGTAAGTAACTTGGTCAAGGTCACAAAGTCTCCGCCGCCCTATTTGTTAAAACTGGAATGATAATGTATCTATTTCACATGGTGGCTGTGTGAACTAGGAGAGATTATATATGTAAAATACTTAGCATAATGCCTGACATATGGAAAGGTTCAATATATTTTAGCTCTTATTATTTTATCATTATTATCATTATTACTCTCGGCAATTACCCATGCTTAAAATCTCAGTCATCTTTCATTCCACAACTAGCCCGTAAGATCCCCGAGGACAGAATCCCATCTCTCATACCTCTTTGTATCCAGGAACAATATTTTATACAGAATACGTGCTTACTAACCAACTTAGACTGTCTTTTCTTTTTTTCTTTGATCCAATCATTCACTTTGCAAATATATTTATCGCTAACAGTGCTCATCTATGAAAGGCCATGAACTATGTCGTGTTTTGATGTATAAATCAGATTTATAAATAGCACCCCCCCAATCATATTGCAGCTGTAATTATGAAGTAAAAAGTTAAACTAGGTTAGAATACAGGAAAACGATCAAATTATGGGGAGGATGCAGTTAGTGCCCATGTCTCTGAGTCACTGCTGGTCTTTCCTGCTGCAATAAGGCAGAACGGAAGGTGTAACCTCTTATTTACAAATAGCCTCAGGTGAAGGTAAAAAGAGATTTGGCATGGGAAGGCAAAGTAGGAGGGCATCTAGGCTACTGCAAACACCTGCTGTGGAGCCTTTGGGGGAAAAGGGACCATTGCCGGGACAGAAGGTACATCTCTTATGGATGAAGCCAGGTGGCTGGCTGCTCATGTTTCTGGCCCACAGCACAGATTCAAGGTCACAAAGCTCAGAGGAGAGGGAATGGTTTATACCTTGGGTTTTCAGAGGCTCAAGGAGAGAGCTTTCTCTTCAAGCCTCAAGACCTCACATCAAACGAAATGCGGGACAGGCGGCGCAGCATCAGGAGAGCATCTTGAGCTGGTGTCCAGGACCGTTCTCCCACCCCTGCAAACACGGAACAGCTGAAGGCCCTCCCCAAGGGTCACATAGGTAAGAAGATCAGCAGGGCTGCCTCATCCCCGGCGCCTTAGTGCAGGGCTGCACGGGGAAGTGAAACTTATTTTTGTATGATGGCAATAAACTCAAAGAGCCAAAGCCTGAGATTAACCTTGAAGTGAGAGATGGGGCTAGAGTAAACTGGAACGAAAGATAGCCCACGGTTTTTATGGTATCAATAGCCAAAAACACTTTTAATTTTGTATCTGCAAACTAAGTAATAATAGAATTGTCAGAGAGAAAAATAAACAATTCTATTGAACTTTTGGGCCACATGACCGGAGATAAAGCATTACTGCAGAAACAGGAAGAATGCTCACATAAGTGTTCAGCAGGCATCTGTCTGGGTGGGATTAAACTGGGGTGCTGTTGGTAAGGCTGCTAGAAACTGGGGCCTAGTACTGGGATGAGGTTAGGGCACTGACTGGAGGGCAGGAACTAGGAGAAAGAATTTTCACTAAGAGCGTACAAAAGATTTGAGCCTCGTTAGTTAAGTAAACATACACACTCTATTTCTCTGTCATTTTCCTGTTATTCTGAAATCTCAAGTGATCCCAGCAGCTCTCTCTCTGAATCCTGGGAGACCACTAAGTGATTAAATCCAGAAAACAAGATGGCTCAATAAGCCCAGGGAGTTATACAAGTCGAACTGAAATGTATTCAAAATATCTTTCAGGAGAGAGTCCTCTGGGCCTGTGGTGACCAAACCTCAAGCCCTCCCTGTAGAGGCGAAGGCAACGAAGGGCCTTTGTTATGTGCTCCTCTGCTTTCCAACAACTGAGCTCCAGCTGTTTAAGAGGAGGAAGCTGAAATAGGCTGTTTCACTGTCCTTTTTTAAGAGGGAAAAAGTAAACACATTCATGCGCATCAATTCCTCTCAGGCAGGTTGATAAGAAAAAGAAGAGGGAACGGAAAGTTGCTTGAGAATGAGCATTATGTCTGCTTTTATCATTTACTTCTTTTCCTCTGGGCTGACTCTTGCTTCTCTTGACCTGTCTTCTCTGAAGTCACCCCTTCCCAGTCAAAACCTGCCCCACTGTCACATCGCAGCTTGGGGTCAGATATGGCTTAGCTGACACTACTTATTAGGACAGAGATAAGTTGCATCTTAAAAAAAGACCCAGTGAGAGCAGGTACCAAAGAGTCAAACCGAGGAATAAGTGCTAGACGAATGAAGGGGGAAATAGACACATATACTGAGTATCCCTGAGTATCTGAGAACTGACATAAGGCCCTAGATCACAAAGCTAGTAAGTGGCCTATATGAACCTTAGATTGTCAGATGCTAAAGTCACTGGGAAAAAGGTCTAGTTTGGAGTTAAACAACGCTGTAACCAGAATGTGTCATGACCTACAATGGAGAGGTGGCAGAAGGCTCTGGGGCACTCAGTTTCTTGCTAGGCAGGTAAACAGAATCGGAGAGTCAAGAGCAGCTGGTGTTTAGACATAGAACGAAAGGGCGCTTGGCACTGGGGTCATAATGGTAGCAGAGTTTCAGGCACTGCCAGGAGTGCAGAGGCAGGTTCCATGCTCTGGGCAGGGGAATTCTTACATGTAAGGGGACCCTAGGCAAGGGGAGGCAGAATCATCAGACCGGGGGCAAAGTGGAAGCGAGAGTAGCAAAGGGTTTTATGATACTGGATGTCTGAGCGTTAGAAATCTGATGCACCAAGCTAATTCTGCAGAGGGAGGATTGTGCAGATGAGTGTTTCTCAAACTTCAATTTTTGGTATGACCCATATACACATTTACATATGGGTATATACACTTTATATAACAAAGTTTCCACAAAATAATGGTTAATCTTGACTACATGTGCTGTGTTCTGTCTCTTTTCTGTCCTATTTCTTAAAGAAAAAGAGATGGTTATGACACTGAATTAATTTAAGACCTCTAGTGGGGCAAGACCCATAGCCTGAAAAACACTGGTTGGTATCGGCTGAGGCATGAAGACCGAAGGCTGGCAGGGACTGGCAGGGATGGGCAGGCCCTGATGGCTTCTTGAAGAGTTCAAAGGCTATGCTGAGTGCTTATTTATCAGCTTCTGGGCTTGCTATTGTGTCCCAAGGGGATTAAGGAACAGGTCAGGAAACATGCTGTCCACTAACAGGAAGGCGAACAAGTGGTACCGTTCTAAAGCCAGAAAGATAGGCGGCGGGGCTGAAAACCAGGTGAGGACACGTGCTGTCAGCAGGAAAGGTTCCACTGCACCCTCCTTTCCCAAGGGCTTGGTCAGGAAGTAAACCCTGTGCATGCAGCGCTTTTACTCAAAGCTGGGCTGGGGTCTCCGCTGTGCGGCTTTGTTACCAATACAATGGACTTAAAGAAGAAAAGAAAAAGCTCAAGAAAACAGGGAAAGAAAGCTGGGTTCTCAGAAAGCAAAGCCAAGGCCGCAGCTGATGAGCTGGGCAGGCTGACAGGCAGCAGTGGAGTGCTCCCAAGGTGGTAAATGTGAAGTGAGATATCACGGGAGTTCCAGAAGCTCCCAGCCCGGTGAGGAAGTGCCCGTGGTTCCGGATTGTTACTATTATCACTAATAGCTGTCTTTTCTGATAACTCACCGGTACAGTGCTGCCTGCTGATAAGGACGTATTAACTCGCTGTGCCTCCAACATCACAGGTGCAGGTTAACTGTCAAGAGTCCCCCGACACTTATAAGCCATTCAAAGGACAGAAACATTGTGATAGTAATAAAAAAACGCTGTATCTAAAAAAACTCCCAAATATTCTCAAACATTTTCCTTCCCTATTACGGGGGTGTACCAGAATGAAGAGAGAGACTGGACCTGTGGGGCCTTCTCGCTGACTTCTGCCAAGGGCAGATGCGGAAGAGCAAGGCAAGACATGGCCCCCATCTGTCTGTTCCACGTGGCTCCCTGACCACTTCGAAGCCCTTCAAACCTATCTGCCTATAGCTAAAAACTCATCATTTTTTCACATCTTTTCTATGCTTTCTGGGATATGATGGTTGACCAAGACTATTTAAAACAACAAAAAAAGAGATCTGCCTGATTCTGTATGGTTTATAATTCATCACTAGCTATCAGCACATCATGGTTCTGGTTTCTGCTCTGCCACTGACAAGTCTGAAACCTTTCTAGGCCTCATGGTCTCTATTTACGAAATGAGGGAGCTCCGAGTCTCCCTGGCCAGAAAATCCTACAATTTTGGTTACGCCCTTTAGAGATTCCTTACCCAAGCCGTGACTCGTAGAGTACAGGGTGCCTCCTTTTAAATTTAAAATGCTGGACTACAGAACATTCTATTAAAAAGAAATTATACATTTAGAGACATTGACTAACTGGGTCAATTAGCACAAACACTTTGGTCAGTCAGCTTTGGAGAAGAAGTACAAATTCTTGTTAATGATACGATAATGGCTAAATAAGAGATTCTATTGATGGCTATGTGAGACTCTATTTCACTCTATTTTACAATGTATGTTGAGTTTTATGATAATTAAGCCTCCAGGTTCAAAGTGTGTTTGCTTTTTCCTTTATTGAGAGCTAAAGGGAAGTTGTGGCAAATCCGCCTAACTAGAAGTGACTGCTTTGCAATGGTACTTGGTCCGGCAAACAAGAAACCAGGCACTGGGTAAACAAGACTCTAGTGGAAACAATAACCAATGGGAAGGATCTGTCAGTGGGCGCACGCACGTTCACTGTGCACTCGCCATCACACTGGACATTACCAAGGGAAGGGCGTAGGAGGCACGCAGACATAACCTTTGCCTTCTGCCTACTTAGGATACTTACAAATGCCACAGTTCATTTCGCAGACCTTCTTTCTCTCCACTTTGTAAACACACATCAGTGCCTGCTTTGGGCTACGCACTGTGTTGGAAGGTGAAAACTCAGTGATGGAAAAGAAAGACTTTGTGCCAATGAAGCTTAATTACCAGCGTGAAAACGTTATTTTCCTCTACCATTGTGTAAGGTATGTTATCGGTGAGTGAATTCACCATTCAGACTATAGGTTGCAGGATATTAAGAAATCACGTGCAGTAATTAGATTATGTTAGGCAGATGCACGTGTGTCTAGGAGACCGTTGGTAGAATGTACCAGACAAATCACTACGGGGCTCACCATGCCAAGTCCCTTGCTAAGGGTCAGCCTCAGGCAGCTGTGTTTTCCTGCACACGACCCTGGCCTCTGACCTCTCCCCTCACCACAAGCTGCGGATGGAGGTCAGAGTAGAAGGTGGAGAATGACAGGAAGGGAGGCCGGGCGGGCTGTTGTTGTACCTGATTTGCAGTCAGGCTGGCAGAGGGAAAACAGCGCTGTACAAGTAGAGGTATCAGGTGAGAAAAGGAAAATATCAGGTGAGAAAAATTCTGGAATTTGAACTGGGCGGTGCACAAAATAAGCCCATCAGAGTTAGAGGAAGGAGGGGACTGACTTGCATCGATACTGGAGCACGAAGGCTGGATAACTACAGCGACGTCCCTGGAATAATCTCGGGCCCACAATGACCCTCCAGGTTCCGGAACCCGTGAGATCTGACCTAACCTTGGATCTTGTTAAGATTTTCATGAATGGGCCCCTAAATCTGCCCCCTCTCCTCACTGCTACCAGGAGCAAGCCTACGTGAAAAAAAAATCCAAACAAAACGAAGTTGCTTCTTAGGGTGGGTACTGTATCATATTCAGATTTTATTCTTTCTAGCACCCAACACATTGCCTAGCACACAGTGGCACTGTAGATCCTCAACAAATGTTGAATGAATGAATATCAGTGAGAAATACTTTTGAAAAGAAGTAAATATACAGAGAAGGAAATGGCTAATGAACTGTCAGGGCTATAGACCTTATGCAAATACCAGGAGAGGGACCGACAGAATCCCTAACTCCATACATCCCACTTTCCCATGGTTACATAACACTTCAAGGAAAAAAAAAAGAAAGCAAAGCTACTCCCATTCTCTTTAAATTAGCACACTTGGGAAATGCAGGTTAAATACAGAGAAATGGTCAACACTGACCCACAAGCGCGACCTGAGGCTGGAGCACGGCAAAGATGTTTAGTTCCCAGAACGACAGTGGAGGAAAACAGTTCCCACGTCTAACCCTATGTTCAGCTCCAGGCAGCTATGTGGCCACATGGAAATGCAGAAAACTGGAGCACATTTTAAGGGAGCAATAGAAAATGACGCAGGGGTGGGGAGGCCTTCTTTTAAAGGAAAGATAAAAGGTGCTAAATCTGTACAGCTCGGCTGAGCAGTGACTAAGAGGGGTGACACGATAACAATCTGCAAATATCTGAAAGGTGTAAACACAAAAAGGAGGGAAAATGCTTAGTCTGAAAGCAGGGGGTGTAATTATTAGGGGAAAGAAAATCTGGACGAAATACCGGAAAAACTTAGCATGGGGATGGCTGCTGGGTTATAAATAAGTTTTCTGATGGAAATGAGAACGCTAAAGCTGAAAGGTGGCCACTATGCCTACCCTCTGCTTACGTGAAAGCCGCCGAGCCCAGGGAACTGTGATTTTATTTGCTATATTTAGGGAAAGACTTCTTGGATAATATTCAGATCTAAATACCTCTGCTTTAAATACTGCTCCCTGAAACTTCAACGTAATTTTTGTTGCTCAAACCACAGAGAAGACAAAATTGGTGGTTCTGGTGGAACTTTCAGAACAAAAACAGGCTTTATCAGCTAGCGTGTGGCACATGCGTGGAGCTGAGTATAGAGCCAGGGGACAGACAGCAGGAGACACAGACCAGACTCTCTCATCTAGTGGGACATCTTCATCCCTGGTCTCTGAGACCCTAGGGAAGATTGCTGTAAGATGCAGGTGGGAAACTGTGGAAAGCTCTTCCTCCTTACTACACACACAGTCCCTGGAGTAAACATCAAGGACACGGCAAGGCACAGAAAGAACACCAAAATAAGCTTCCTGTCACACTGACTGCATTCCAATACCTTTGCCTGAGTTCCTCCTGCTGCAGCTAGACAATTTATAACTCACAGACTCTCAGCAGAGATTTTTACCCCCAGATTCAATTAGTTCCATTTTTATACCTTCTCTTGCCACCTTTCCCCCACCAAAAAAACAAAAAAAACAAAAAAAACAAAACAACCCACTATACCTAGAGTAGGATACTTAAAATTCTGTAGTCCAAGAAAAACAACACATTTAACTATATCCAGGTCAGTTTAAAAAATTCTTTGGCATTAACGATATTTAGATAGCTATTCCATCTTTCAGCACCAAGAACAAAATCCAGAGCTCAAACCACTGGCACAAAATGCAGAGGGCGACAGGCCATCTGCCTAATTTAAGAGAGTGGTCATCACCTGAATATATATTCAAAGCCAAATCGGTTTGCATTGTTGAACACATCTCACTCAGCAAAACCCTGCTTTTAGTTTATAAGTTTAAAACAAATAATTTAGAGGTCTCAAGTTGCAAATGCTGTCAATGAATCTGTTAACAACTGAGAACTGCAACCATCCCACTTTGGAGCAGCTGGGCCTACATTTTCGTGTTCCCAAAATGGCCCAAAGAACAAGGCAAACAGCAGACCAACTGGTTCCTAAGAGTTAGTTCTACATGGTACTAAGCCTCAATTTGTATTGAAAGAGTCGGAAATAAAATAAGGATTTGCATTGTCTCAAATTCTTTATTCTCTCCCTTGTTCTCTAAACCGCTACTTTTGTTATCTCGGGGGAGGTGGCGTCTTGTGGCCAATTTTGGAACATGTCATTGCTAAAGCTCTTTCAGTGATTGGAATAAAGGGATAAAAGAAGAATAAAGGGATCCTAATTAAAGGGATCAAACTCCTCAGGTAATTGTAGTCAGGGAAGTCAGAACTGGTCAAGAGGTGAGATTGATGCTATTTTTGGTACATAGTTCCAGTTGTTTAGGGGAGACATTTATTAGGTTATTCTGATTTGGTAATGTCTGATGTATCTGTTCAAAGACCAGAAACTGAAGTTAATTGGGAAGAGGAGCAATAAGGCCCAGTCTTCAAAATACAATGCGGCTCCCTTTAAGGAAAGGAAGAGTAGAGGGGAGGCATGTGCAGAAGGAGGCGCAGTGCTTGCCCTTAAACAAGCCTTAAGTTCCTCTGCTACGAGTCGTAACAGTGTCACCCAGGAGAGGGGTGACTTCTCATGTCCCTTCTCTAGTTGTTGGTAGCAGCCAGTTAATTGTAGATCCCTGTTTTGCAATAATTTGAGGGAAGGGATATATGTCAGTTCTCTTTGTATCCCCAGTACCTGGCACATAATAGATCTTCGACAATGATTTGCTAAATGAATATCAGAGAGGAGAAAATCTAGCAGAGATAGAGACGACAAACCTGTTCTAACATCGTCCTAGTCCAAGTTCTGAATGCATATCGGTTAACACTTGGTGAGTTAGTTAGGAATTCTAGTACCTTTATCTCCAGGACCAAGGTGAATGAGTGTTCAACACTAAATCCCTGAGCACTGAGGAGGAGACAGGAAGAGGTAGATGGCTTAGAGGCCTTATTCTGCATTTCTGGTTCTCAGTCTAGCCAGGCAGGATGCAGAACTGGCTTTACCAACTTGATTTATCATTGGCTTTAGACACCAAAGAATCATTCCCAAAAGGGAGAAACGTATTTGACTTGGCGTACCAGATAACAATCTGGCCAGCATCAGAATAACATCTTATAATTCTCCCCACTGCAGAACAAGATCTGAAAACAATGATTTTCAAAGGAAGAAAAAAACTCTCACTGATTAACGAGGACTTTCTCTTCCCTGGCATCCCAAGAGCATGGCTGCAAACAATCCAGCCAGGTGGTCTCTAGGGTGGGTTTGGGGAGGGGGTTGGAGATGGCAAGCTGTCTGCTTCCCAACACACGCGTTCATTTTTGGGTCTGCTACAAGCAGCAGCTGCAATAATATCAACATCGACCAGGAGCAGAATGAAACAACTGGGCAAAGGAAAGAACTGCGCCCTCCAAAAATGTTTTCTCTTGGGTTTCTCTTCATTATCCACATTAAAACAGCAACCTCGTATCTTCATTGCATAGAAAACAAAGTATGTGAAGTCAAAAGCTAGGGCCACAGTGGTCTTTCCAATGACGAGAAAGCCACATGGCTCGAGCTTTTATGTAACACCCTGGCACCATGGAGACAGCACCTAACAAGCGCAAACCCCAAGTCTGAGCAACGAGGGGGAGTTGGTTTCTATGAGAACCTCAACTTTTGCTTTTTCTGACTTATTTTAAACATGCAACTTTATCTTTGAATCAAGTAAAACTTAGATTTATATTTTTCCCCTCTTTCGCTTTTGGCACTGAAGAATTCTAATCATGGTCTCTTTAATTCCGAGTTAATGGATAAATAGAAAAATCTGAATCTACTGTCCAAGCTGGCAGAGTAACTACAGAATGGAGAGAAAGACATAGAAAATACCCACTTGGACCTCGCAAATACAAGCTTCCAGAAGGTATTCTGGCACACACCTGGCAGCCAAATGTAAAAGCTACTCACTCGCATAAATTTAGAGTGACTTTTTCTAAACCAAGCTGTGTTATTATCTGAACAAAATGGTTCTGAGATGTGTGGGGTGCACTTCCAAACTATCGCCTTTCTCGAGTTTTCACTCATAGGAAATTGCTGTGCACAAGTGAAACGCAAATGTCCAGCGATGAGTATAGTCAGCTGGCCCAGCTGGAGAGGAAATCCGAAGGGACTGGGAACACTAAGACCCCCAAACCCAAGAGAATGAATGACACACTGAGAGCTGAGAAACTCTTAGTAAGAGCTCTTTACTTCGCTAACTTCTAAACAAACGAACAAACACACAAGGGGTAGTGGAGAAAGAAAGGAATTCTAAAACGCCAAAGTACTTCAAGAGCACAGGCTGATCTTCAACGTGTAAATATGTCTTATCCTGGGCTGTGGATGAAGCATGGCGGTCTTTTCCTTTGTTGCTGTTGTCATTGTAATGTAAAGAAGTGAACAACTTCTGCAGGCTAACTCCAGCCCACTGACTGTTTTTACACAATCCATGAGGTAAGAATGGTTTTTACATTTCAGAATGGCTAAAAAAATTTATCGGAAGAATAATATTTTGTGATTTGTGAAAACTGTGCGACATTCAAATTTCAGTTTGCATAATAAAGTTTTAGTGGAACATAGCCACAGTCGGTTGTATATCTGTGACAGAGACTACGTGGCCCACAAAGCCTAAAATACTATCTGGCCCTTTATAGGACAAGTTTGCCAACTTTCTCACTCTAAAGAATACTGAAGATTAAAAAAAAAAAAAAATTCAGGCAAGACAGAGTTCAATTTCCCAGATCGAGAACATCAGTATAGGTGACAGCATAAATACATCTTAAATAATAATAAAAACAATATTTAAAATGAATATTTAAAAAGTTTATGGTCTCGTAATCCAGAAGGTAAAAGGAAAGGACACATGCCTCAACAAACTCTGTCTGGGGCAGCTGACACTGACCATAGGTGTGCGCCCTCAACCCTCCTCTCCTTCACCCTGTTTTAGGAATGACCCCTCTCCTGTACTTGTGATCTTTCCCTTTTATTCCCACAGACTCGGATTTCCCCATTCAAAACTTAGACCCCATAAGCACAAACTTTGGAATTTCCAGAATCGCCATTCTTTGTTCTTTACCATAAGTGCTTCCCTCTACTTCCTGACAACAGACCTTCATTCCTATGACTTTATACTCAGATGTTACCCTTCTATTAAAATTCTACTGGGAAAAGTAACCTCCTCACCGACAAATCTGATGATCTCTTCTCAGTGAGAACCCTACTACATTTCTGTGTGGCATTTAACACTGTGCACCAACCTGTTAGTGAAATTCTCTCCTCCCTTTGCTTCCCTCCACTGGTGTCCTATCTCTCTAGGCTGCTGGTCTTGTCTCCTGCTGTTGCCCTCAGTTCTGTCTCGGGCCACTTTCTTCCAGCTCTGCACTCATTGCCTCTTGGAAGGCCCATCCCTTTGCATGTTCTCCATCACTGTGATCAGGCAAAATCCACAGATATGACGTCTTTGACTGTCCTCTAAGCTCTAGACCCAATCAACAAATGTGCGACAGACATCTCCTCTTGGACGTCCTGCCAATACCTCAAACTTGACATGTCTAAAACCAAACTCATCTTCTTCCAAAATCTCCTCTTCTTCCCACGTCCCCTAGTCTGGTTTTAGCACTGTCAGCACGTTCTCTTATTCTTTCTGAAAACCTCACTTACCTTTGATTTGTCCCTATTTATCCACATAACCAAATGACTATGGCATCTTATCAATTCTATTAATTTTGCCTCTATAATTGTTTGTATTGACTCCTCTCAACCTACCAGTCAGCTTGTTCAGGCTCTGTCACTTTTAGCCAAGACTCTTCTGATCTACCTGCCTGCCCTCCATTTCCTTCTATACTGATTCTTCTTACACACAGCTACCAGATTAAATTTCCTAAACAAAATATTCTTCTCAAAAACCCTTCAATGGCTTCCCATAGTTTAAAATATAAAATCAGAACTCCACAATCTGACATTCTAGGCCTTCTAAGATCGAGTCTGATTCCTTGGGACCATATAAAACATTCATTAATCACTTGACGGCCCTTCAGATATTTGAAGACAGTACAACATCTATTTCCTCTCATCCTCATGTCTTATTTTCTCCAGGCTAAACATCCCTAGGTCCTCACAAGACATGGGTTTTGATTTGCAACCATTCTGCTTTTCCTCTTTCAGCCCACATAATATGAAAGGTTATCTTTAAATTGGATGTATCTTCCTAGAGTTAATTAAAAAGGTCTAAAGGGGTGAGGGGCACATGCAATGGGGAGCATCCCTTCTCACGTCTTTGAGAGCCGCCTTTGGAGGCTTAGGCAGAGAGAGACGCACTGCCTTTGGATGAATGGGGGAGGGGTGCACAGAGACTGTGCACCAGTCCTCCTTCCCCATGACCAGGCCGGTCAGACTTAGACTTTTACTCCAGGCAGAACGCTGAGGCGAGAGAGACAGCTCCATTAGAGCATCAGGAATCCCTGGGCTGAGGGAAAGGGAAGCCCTCGGGGGACTGTGTGGGAGAGGCGGAGCTTGTCCTGTGCAAGGCCGGTGGCCTCCATGGCCTGCACTCCGGCCCACTCCCATTCTCTGTCTCTCAGCAGCAGCCCCGGGCACCGTGGAGACCCTCGTGGTGGTGTGACAAGCAGTCTATTCATTTCCTCCTCTCATTCACTGGGCTCTCAGGGTAAAAAAAAGGAACAGCAAATCCAAACCCCTGCCTAGAATCTACTTTGCAGAATTCAGGGAAAGACTATCTATTGAAGTGATTATTTTCCTTGTTTGGGAGACCTGAGGGGAAGAAAAGGATTCCTGCATCCTTTACTTTCCACAGATGCGACACTGCAGAAAATGCAGAACCAACTATTTCAGTCACCATTGTGGCCAGTGGGACAGTGAAAGCATGGCTTGCACTTAATTGAGTCTTCTCAGCTCCTGTCACACTGTGCCAACAAGGCGCCAAAGCACCAGGATTTGAACTGTGATGCTATATACAAAGCTTCAGGGGAAAAGCGGGAGAGAAAGGAGAACAGCGAGGGAGAAAATAAGGTACTTGACAGACAAGCTTCCTGATCTTTTGCAGCCAAATGGGAGATATTAACCTCTCTCATCAGGCTGTGCCTGTCTTCAAGGGAGAGGAAAGCTGCTCTGGTGTGCTTACTGAACAACTGAAGGACAGCACCAGGCACAAGTCCCTGGATGAGAAGCTTGCCCCAAATCATGATTTCTAATAAGGGTGTGACAGGTGAGGAAGTGGTGAGGGGATGTCTAGGGAGGGCGGGAGCATAAGCGTCCCAACTCACCCAGCGATCAAACGCACTGCCTGATGATGATTCCCGGTGCTTGTGACAACCCAAGGCCGTGTGTGTGTGTGTGTGTGTGTGTGTGTGTGTGTGTGTGTGAGAGAGAGAGAGAGAGAGAGAGAGAGAGAGAGAGAGAGAGAGAGAGAGTGTGTGTGTGTGTGTGTGTGTGTGTGTCAGTCAGAGTGTCATCACTAGCTCAAGGAAAGAGGGCTGGGAGGGGAGAGGAAGGAGGCTGGCTAAGGAAACCGCAGTGGCCAACTCAGAGGCTGAACTCACATGTCCGCGCCTGTGGCAGAGACAGCAGCTGTTATAACCATCCAGATCAGAAACTGACATTAGTGGGAAGAATGATACCAGGGTTGTACTGTGTCTGAAGTGGCAGCGACCAGAGACAGGAATGGGGAGATCCCTTGGCATAGCATACTTGAGAATAAAGTTTCATTCCAGGGAAAATGGAGAGGAGCCACCCTTCCTCTGCCTCACACTCCTCACTTTTCATCTAAAGCCCTAGGCTGTCTGCCAGTTCCCTTGCCCTACCCTGAAAAAGTCCTGATGGCTTGTTTGTGCCTTCTCACTGACTTTCCTTCCTCGCTCATGCTCCATCATATCCTTGCCCCACTCCCTGCCTCAGGCCAGTGTTATCTAGTATCATAAGCAGAAAATGCCATTAGCTGAAGCCTTTTAGACTGTGGTTACTGGCTCCTCAGGGGTGCAAGTGGCGGAGAATCAATCTCTCTCTCTCTCACACACGCACACACACGCACGCACACACACACACACACTCTCTCTCTCTCTCTCTCTCTCTCTCTCTCTCTCTCTCTCTCTCACTCACTCACTCACTCTGGCAGAGCTTCTCCTGAAGTGTGCCTGCCTCTTCATCTTTCTATTATGCCCAGGCTGAAGTATACGAGGCTTGTGACAAGGTACCTCAATTAAAAGATAAATGTCAGGGTGCATATCCTTGTAGGGAATTTGGGGGACTCTGGGAAGCTGTATACTTTGTGGTTGCCTGTTTTATTTTGTGTCCATAGTTTCTGTCATTAAATTTAATGTCCTCTAAAATTATAAAACAAATGAAAAAAAAAAAAATAGACAGTCATGGCTAGGGTTCTTTTTTTTCTGTACCCTCTGGCCCAAAAGGTAATTAGATCTCCTGGCACAAGGAACTCTTGCACTATACAACTTCAGAGTCGCAGGGGGTGGGGAGGCCTTTTCCAAGTCGGACAGCCATCCTCCATGGAGGAGGACACACCAGCTCCTGAATGGCAAAGAGGACAGCTGTCAGCAAGAGGGTGGGGGAGCAAGGAGGCCAATTTCACAGCATAACGGCCAAGAGGAAAACAAAACCAGGAGAAGTGTTTCATACAGAGCCCATCACCCCTAATGTTGCTAGACTGGAAAATCCTTTATTCTGTAATTCATCTGCTCTTAGCAGACAGCTGTTCATGCCTGAGTCAGGAGAAAAGGTGAATGCTTTGGAAAAGGAAGGGGAGAGGGGAGTTCCTCTGAGCCAGCCTAAAACCTCGAGAAGCTCTATCACCTAAACAATGTCAGTATTTTGGGCTAACTTCTCTACTAGAAAACTAATTTGCTCCCCACGTAGTGAATGAGAACACAGAAGGGAGCCTGCATGTCCACTTCTAGCCTTCAGGGCAGACAGGATCAGAGGAGAATGGGGGAAGCTTGAGGCACCAAGTCAGTCCAAACCACTGAAGTCACCTTGTGTGGACTGAGAGAACTGGCATTTATCATTTGATGGGGCCCTAGCATTCTTATTTCCCTGTTACCAATGTTCCGGCTGAGACACCGTAATGTATTATCTTTGTAGATGACTGATGCGGTTTAAAATACTGCAGGGTTTGGCTGCCATTCCCTCTCTGGGGTCTCAAAATAACTCCACACAAATCATTTTTGCTAAACACTCACTCAGGCAGCTCTTCCCTGCCAGAACACACACATCTTATGTAAGTGAAGGAGCCACCTAGCTTGCTGGAAGAGGAGGGCGGTCCCAGAGAGCGGTACTGTTCGCTGCCCCAGGCTCTGCAGAGTTGGGTTTTAAGCCCATCTTCGTCCTCTGCCAAAAGGCAAGCACACAACACAACCTGGCCTAAGCTGCCTCAGCAAGAGAGCCCCCCAGGAAATTCAGGCAGGCAGGTCAGGAAAGGTTATCCAATTCAAGGCTGCAACACATGCAACCGAGGCGTTTGGGTACAATCTAAGCGAACCTGGAGCAGACACAGGGCCTTTCAAAGGCAGGTAGGACTCTCCAAACTAAGCTCTAACCACTGCCCCTCCCGCAGCAGACATGCCAGCCATATTAAACTATCTGCCCTTTTTAAATAACGATGGTTTTTCAAGACCCTCTCTTTCCCTGACTCTCTCCATGTATCTGGCATTTTCTGGAGGGAAGGCCCACAGCTTCCTAAGATGTGTAAAAAGGTCAGTGACCACCCCAAAGAGCAAAGAAACTGAACTACGGGGTAAAGTGACATCTAAACAACTCAGAGCTGAATTCCAGCACAATAATCTGCCTGCAAAGGGTAGCTTGGTGGGGGTGGGGGACAACGTGGAAGCTCAGTAAAAACTGCTGAAGGAATGAATGAATCTGAGCACTGAATCTTCTGTTTCTGTGGTCCTGTGAAAATGGTCACGTGATGACAGTCCATACTTGGGCCTAATCAGGATATTAACACCGAGGTGAAGACACTGAAGACCTACTTATATAATATCTATCAGATGAGAAGACACAAAAAGATTTAAATAGGCAAGAATCAGGGGTCAAAGTTAACAAAATAACATTGAAAAGGGATGATACCCAGTGCTCAAGAGAAGATGGGGGGTGTGGTGGGTGACACGGTTTAATACAAGTTAAAAACACATGCATTTAATTGACTACAGTTCTATGACACACAGAACCTAAAAGGAAACCTGGGAAAGAAAATCACACTGCCTAGCTTTCCTAGGCTTCCTTCCAGTCTGAAAAAAACGGGGGTGGGGGTGGGGAGGGAATGACAATGACTACATCTACATGTGCCACTTAAGCATTCACAGAATCATAATACCTTTCAGCTCCAAAGAACCTTAGAAATCAACGAGCCCAAACTCCATATTTTTTACAGAGGAGGGAACAGGAAATCAGAGAAGTTAAATGACCTACGCAAGGTCACATGCCAACTTGGTGACAAGTATAGATTATAAGCCATATCTTTTGACATACAGTTGTTCCTTCCCATCGTATCATATCAGTTCAGGGTGAATGCCCTTCATCTATCTACTCAGGCTGCCTAGTGTCCTGGGTTAGCCTACAGAAGTCTGTTTTTGGGTGTCTTTTCCTGAGGAGACAGATATTTCAATAGACTATGCAGGACTTTTAAAAAATGTATTAGGAAATAGCTGGTATTATCACAGCTAGGTTTACATATCATTAAAAGTTTCCTGAAGTCTATTAAGAGACTAGAGAGACTGGTCATGAGGAAAATTGTGAAATAATAACAGCTACCATGACTTGAGTGCTACTTCTGCCCCGTCAGGCACCGGAGTAAGTACTTTTTAAAAACATGCATCATGCTGTTTAACCCTTAGAGCATCCTTTTTTATAGATGAGAACACTAAAGCAAAGATAGGTTAAATACCTTGGCCGCGATCAGAGTTTATGAATGGCAGATCAGAACTTGAGCCTATTCCTGAGATTCTAAAACCCACGTTTGTAATGAACACATTAAAGTGCCTCTACCTCCCCAAGAGAGGGACATATCACAGAATTCCTGAAGCTGGAGTGATCAGGAGACCCTTGAGATGATCTCTGTTCACCTCTCCCATTTTATATATGAGGGAGGACTGCAAGGGTCAGACACCGAGTATCCTGTCTTTGAGATCATTTACTTTTTCCTGCACAGCACGCTGCTGTATGAGTCCATGTTCTGCCTGGACATGTGGTGGAAGAAAAAAAAGCTCAGCATCCCCTCTTCCCTTCCTGGCTCTAGGCACTCACGATGATTGCCTACGAAAGGGACAGTCCACACGGAAGCCTTCTGCAGGACGCGGCGGGGCAGCGGGAAATCGTTACCTCGCCAACCCACCCATGCGCTATTTATTGAGTTTCTACTACGTCCTCAGAGTCAAATTCCATACAAAGAAATAGCTACAAGGATTATGCAAGGATAGAGGCGGCAGAGGACGCCAGGTGAACACAGAAGGCGTGGCGGAAGACTTCCAGAACGTCAACTTTGACGTTCAGTCTTAAAGAATGAATAGTTACTGGCCAGAGGAGCATGCACCCAGCAAAACTGTGGGGGTGGGATACTGATGCCTCCAATGTTTACAATGGCAGAAGGGTGCTACGGCATTCGGGAGGTGGAAGCAAGAGTTGAACGTACACAGCTAGCTGCACCCCGGCAGGGCATTCGAGTGCCTTCTGAGAACCACAGCCCAGTTGGGGTACGTGAGAGCTGATGCCCGGAAGAGCACGATACCAAGTCTTCCTACTACGCTCGCTTTAAGTCAGAAAAGGAATTGGCTTAAACACAAACGCTTTCTTTCTCGCAACCAAGTCTTTTATAATTTCATTGACATCAAAGAAGGTAATAATCATTCAAACTCTCTGTGTGTATAACTACTATCTAAACACAGCTTTTTATGTTATCAGATTTCTTTTTAATTAAAATCAGGATCTATTTGAGAACCATTATCACAGCTTTCTTCTTACCTCTGTCAATATCTAATCATCTAACCTCTGCCTAGAAATTCAAAAGGAGCTAAAAGAATAAAAAATGGACTCTTTTATAATCCATCTGCGCTTGACAAAAATCTTTAACTTTATAATATACACACCATACGTTTGTGTATAACATACGCATATCAGGCAACTGTAGGTCTTTGATACTGAGACAACTTTCAAAACCAAGAGTGCAGTAGGTTAATGGGGGACAGAGATATCTGATTGACGGAGGTCACAATTTGTTGGCAGAGGAAAAAAGAATGTGTCTCAATGGAAGATCAGAATTGAAAAGCTTAAAATATTCTTTTAAAAAAGAAATTGTTCCGACACCCAAAGAGGACAAATCAAATTGGCTTTCTCCCTTGGTCCCTGAAAAGGAGAGGGAGGAAATGGTCGGGTGTTAAGTGTCACTTCTATCCTTAATTAAGCTGTGTGACCTTGTCCAGGAAACAACTTTTCTGAGTTTCAGTGTTTTTACTTGTTAAATGGCGTTAACAACATCCCTCTGTAGCTCCCAGCACTGTGACAAACAGTGCTGTGAGGGGGAAAAAGTACGTGAAAGCATTCTGAAAAGTATGTATTATTACACAAATTAATACATTCAGAGAATAAGTAAGTTTTAGTATATTTAACCATGGTCTAAACCACTGCTTATAAATGGCCGCAGTGCTGATGAGAGATACCTGTTAGATCTCTTGGAACTATTTTTAGGAACTTTAGTTACCTGGCAAATGCAGAGTGATCATACTTTAAAAGGATACTACAAGAAAAACTTAAGATGGACAAATATGATTCGAGAATATTTTTGGTTCTAATGAACATGGCAGGAGTTAAGGATTGGCCAGGAGAGGCATGGCGCTAAACAGGAAGAAAGGGCCTGCATCTCCCCAGGACCTGGTTCTGACTGAAGTTTGTGAAGCATGAAGAACAGACAACAGCTGGGAATGCAGGAAGGAAGTAAATCAAGCTGCTGTTATTCATGCTCCCGGAAAGATACGGCATGGATGGCAACAAGTGACAGTTATGTGAAAGCAGAAATTACATTCTATTGTAATTTCAGCAATTTTTTCCCACCGCCCCCATCCCCGCCACTAACTGGCGCATGAGGCATCAGGGTGGCACGGGAGTTCTCTGTGGATGCCACTGTCAATAAATACTGATCCTACTGAAGAGGAGACCGCTGACTCAAACCAGGAGAGCGATTTTTCAGTGTTCCCTCAGTTTCTACCTTCTGCCTTCTCCAACTCTGCTACCAGCCAACAGCTCTCTCACTTGGGGACCGTGCGAATCTCCCTGGGAGCATTTGGAAAGCTCTGGGAGGAGTTTATTGATGCTCCCAATGTTTCTGATACCAGAGGGGGCTATGGCAATTAGGGCTAAATGTCCTGCGACTCATGGTAAGTCCAGACAGGGAGGAATGTTACACCCCAAATGCCACTATTGCTCCCTGCTGAGCAATATGCAAATCAGTCTTACCTCCCAGTACCCCCTCACCCGGCATCTACACACATCCAACAACTTCTGCACCCTGTACATGCTTTGCATTTCACAGTTTCAAATCTAGCTGCTCCAATCTCCTTGTTCAGGTCAAAACATAATGATTTTGGCCTAAGGCTGCTGAACAACTTAGAGAAAAACAGATCAAATAGAATACAATCATCAGAATAAGCTATAAAGTAATTGTTGATTTGACCTAAGGTTCTAAGAAGGAAAACATGTTCCATTCCTAACTTTTCTACAGACTCCAAGAGATCACAGTGTTATTTGAACTGATGCTTAAAGTAGCTTTGGCTCTGAGTTGAGAGCAGTCTGCTCGGAAAAGGTGAGTTAAGTTAACTTAAGAACATGTTATGCTGGAGTGCAGGCTGCAGAGCTGAAAGACATGGGATGAAGCCCCTGCTTTACTACCAATATGGTTTGTGACATGACAACGCTGCTCCATTTCTTTGTCCCTCTGATTCCTCATCTATAAGATGAGAAGTTGGACTGTTTTCAATACTTGCTCCAAGAAGGCTGTGAGAAGCTGCCTGCAATAAGTGGAGGTAAAATGAACATACTGGGCTTGATGGTCGTGACCCACACCGTAACTTACCTTCCAGGACTGACATGTGCTAGCCAGGACAATGTTAAGAAATAAAACTTGCATATTAAAAACAATAAATAACCAAACAGGAAATCCGGGGATCCTTAAAGCCAGAAAGATAAACCATAAAAGTCCCACCTACTGTTTGCCAAAGGGCTTGTTTCTATTTGATAAAGATTACTCTCTGCTATTTGAGGAAATCTACTCTGTAGTTTTATGGATGGATGACACTTTTTGCCAAAGAGAGCTGAGAATATAGGAGTGGAAATGCAACAAATCTATACATGTCAAGAGAAATACACGCAAATGTACAAAAAGGCTGGTTCTGCCTCAACTGAGACCACGTATTCTTTAGCAAACACTTTTGTTTGATTTGTAGTCAATTTGTTTACACAGCACTATTTGGGTTTCGAGGTTTAATTTATTTGACTATATTCATTCCCTTTTCCCATCTTCCTTCCAGCATAGCAATTCCAAGTAGTGAGAGAATCCATCATACTCCTTTATGCAAAGAGTACTTCAGCTATACATTAGAACTCTCTGGAATTACTTTTTCTTCTTAATAACAATGAGAAAAGGCATAAATTATGTGCACCAATGTAGTTATGCCACCTTTATATACTCTTAATATCTAAGAGCTACGCAAAATGATCTTAATATGCTCACAGGATCTGATCTCTGCAACTCACAGGTTACGTGCTGAGAATGGTTGGAACAATCAGCTCTCAAAGGTGATGGTAAGATGCCCTTCTGCCTCCGAAGGGCAACCCTGTTGTTGCTGTTGGTTGATTGCACCTAGTTTGGTAAGATATACCCTTTTTCTTTCAAGTAGGTTTCAAAGGCCTGGCATGGGAAAGGACAGTAGCATTTGTGTTGATTTATTCTGGTTGAGAATGGACACATAGGAAATGGTAGAGAAGCTTGTTACAACCCAGGCAATCTTTCGGCTTTCATAAGCCCATAAAAGAAACTAAAAATGAAGCATCAGAACAAACAGAAGCTGATGATGTCAATAGAAGAAAATGAGGCTGATTAGACAATTCCACGTGGCAAAAGTGGTATTTCAATTTTGGTTGTTTTGGTTTTAGGTTTTGCTTTCTTCCCTCCTTTCTTGAAAATGAGCGCTGTTGCACGTGTTTGGTACAGTGGCAAACACTCAATCAAAGAATTTAATTTTATTTGTTTTGCTATCATCCTAAGGTTTCTTTTTATTCACGTTTCTGCTTTCTTTGCAAGCAGCTCAAAATGAAGATGCCTCATTATGTAGCTCCATTTGTTGGGGGAGGGGGAAGAAAAACCATTTATAAATAAACACCATTTGTAGTTACTGGATGATAAAAATTGCCATTGATTGACTATAACAAGATTATTAGGTAATATGTTAAAACTTCATGCTCCTTAATTAAGGACCTTCTTGGGTCCTTAATTACCCAAGGAGGTAATTTAATTCTGCAAAGTAGGTATGTATATATTTTACAATATCCACAAATTCAATGACTCCTGGGATAAAAAGCTATGGTTGTGAAAAAACCTACAGAGGACCCACATGAGCACAGGTTGATATGGTCTAAAAGAATAGGGATAAATGTAATGAATGCCCTCTCTTTCCAGGAAGGGGACTTGACTTTTTATGGTTTGGGGCACCTCTGCCAGAAACCTGCAGATGCTTCCCAAGTCCACTGAGAAGGAAAGGACACACTTGCCATTAGAAAATCTTCTCTCAAGATCTGACTTCCATCGGAATTCACCTAAACTCCATCCCAGGGTATTCCTGGGCAGCTGGCAGGCTACACTGAGCCTCTTGGAAGTTGAGCTTTCATTCCAATTTCTCTGTAACACTGCAGTTATCCGATATAATCCCTTAAAGGCTCTCAGAGTTTGGCCCTAATCTCCCTCCTAAAATATAACTCAGAGAAGATCTGAATATAGATGGCAACCTGGTCCATTTTTCTGCACAGATCAACACAGAAGGAACATGGTGAATAAGATTTAATGTCTATTTTCTCAGCAACTGATGCCCCAGGGGCTGCAGAACATAGCTGAGTGGAATAAGTCACATAACCGGGCTGATTTGACTTCATTATTAATTCATCTTTATTTAACCTCAGCTGGGGCCTCAAAAAAAAAAAAAAAAAAATCCCCAAAAGAATGTTACGCTGCTCAGCAGAACTTCTGCATCCCGTTCCATTTTCTAGGTAACTGTAATAAAATGTTTTCTTTCTTTTTCTACTTTTTCTACTAGAGATTAGTGGTTCTTAATCAGGAGCAGTATCAACCCCCAAAAGGGAGTCTGAAAACATGCGAGGAACATTACTGGTTGCTGCAATGGCTGGAAGAAGGCAACTCTTAACGGCACTCGGCGAGCAAAGACCGGTCCTGCTAACCTGGGCAGGCCTACGTAAGGCCCACGCCTCCACTGTGGCTGGGAATCAGCAAGGAGGATCCACTCTAGAAAGTTGAGAAAAACACGGTGTTTCCACCAGCGATTGTGATATTGGCCCAGATATTGTCACGTGGGACTGAGAACGGCGAAAGCAACAGAGGCGAAGGCACCGTTGGCTCTTATCTTACCACTGTCAGTTTCAGAGGACAAGTGGGCCACGGTGAGAGCAGAACTGTTCCTACTGCCCTCCCCACCTGGGTGAGAACAGATAGTAAATGGGGAGAGAACTCGAGGGAGAATAAACTCTTCTATTGATATTTGCCAAGTACTAAGAATGAAATGTAAATCTAATGTAAATTCACAACGTGACTGCCAACACACCTTTCCAGATCTCCATATCACAGGAATACTGTGGTTATTCGTCAGAATTCATTCATTCAACCATATTTACCGAGCACCTACTATGTGCCAAGCATAGTTGTACATGTTGGGAATACATGTACGGGGGCGGGGTGAGGTAGAGGGGCCACACTTGCGGGCCACAATAAGAACCTGGCTTTTGAGTGAAATGGAAAACCACCGATAGAATGGCACCCAGTGATGAATACATAGATAGACAGCTAAACGTGTAGGAATGTGTATATAAAAATGTCTACAATAGGGTCTGCCAGTGAAAACTCCCCATGACCATGAAGGTCTGGCTAGCATGCTGCAGAGTCCCAAGGGCCACTGCCAGCTGATGTCTAGAGAGTTTATCCCATTTCCTCAACGAAGAAAGACACAGGGTATGTGGCAACACCTGGGGAAGCTCTGGAGGGAATCACTCCACCTTCTCTTGAACTCGTGGGCTGCTGCAATTACAATCACTACCATTCTAAGATGGTGTTAAATTAGCCAATTTAACAACAGCAACAGAAAGCCTCACACGAATGTAGCTTCCAATGGCATATTCATTCTTATTAATTGGCTAATTTAACACTGCCTCAGAACTGTAATAAGAGCGGCAATCAGCAAACACGGCAGTGTGCGGCACGTTCTTTCCATCCCTCATCCCTCTACTCTCATCGCTAGCCATGTTTCCTGTATGTACAGAGAACCCAGGTGGCCACGACGTCCCTGGTTCTAGTCTGGGACTCTTCCTGAAGCCTCTTAAGTGCTGGCCAGGAGTCTGCTCTTCTGTGCCGCTCCCCGTGTACGCATTCTGCACAGGCCAGGGCGGGGGTGCAGAGAGGCGACTGCGGCCGCGGGGGAGCCCCACTTGTCTCTTTTAAAGTGGAGCAGACAGAGTTCAAAGGGCAGGATCAAGTGCTCTGGATACATAAGAACAGATGAAAATGAGGTAAAATAGCCAATCTAAGATGATGTGCTATATTTATCCAGTAGCTTCACATAGAGGCTTGAACCTCTACGGAGAACCTGAACACTAACCTTACAGGACTCGAGTTGTTAACATGCCTGCCAAGCTTGACACTCAAAGGTAAAGTGGTTCAGGTTTAGTCCTATTCTGCCTCTCAGGGCCAGTACGTGCCCTAATTGATTCCAGCGGTGCTATTTATGTAGCCAACTGGTCTCAGTTTCCTCATCTGTGAAATAGGGATAAAAGTTCGAGTGTGTTATAATAAGGTCGTTACATGTATTAAATCAGGTAATTTACTATAAGGCATCTAACAATGTTGGTGAACAGTTAGAGCCTATTAAAGTAAGCCACAAGAGTTAACCATTTCATTCGTCATAAGCCCCTAGGCCAGTGTGATTTGATAGCAAGTATCCAATAGGCCCAGCGTCACCTACCCCCGGGCTATGGACTGGTACCCTCTGTGGCCTGTTAGGGACCGGGCCTTACAGCAGGAGGCGAGCGGCAAGCAAGCGAAGCTTTGTCTGTATTTGTAGCTGCTCCCCAGATCCCTATCACTGCCTCAGCTCCACCTCAGATCACCAGACAGTAGATTCTCATAGGAGCACCGGTCACTGGTGTCAAAAAGGCTGGGGACTGCTGCAATAGGCAACTTGAATCTTGAATCTGGACTGGCCTTTCCGTAGATTCTCCTAGAGCCTATAGGTACACATAGCTCACCCTATACCCTCACGACCCTAGCCTTCAACACAGACCCCTGCACCAGCTGACGAAGCAGCCAAACACTGATCATGACCAATTATCAGCAACCATTTCTCATCACATAATTCTTAGTCTAAGAATCCTGAGCAAGCTTTCTCTGAAAGAACCAGAACCCCTACTACAGCCATGACTGGTAAGGACAGACTCAATCTTGTTGCTGTTTAAAAGAAACAGCTTCCCAAGGAACTCAATGGTCGGAAACAAACTTAGGAGCTCGTATGCTAGGTCCCTGTTTTTAATCAACAAGATGACAGCTGTGGCATAAGAATAAGCTGAGGGAATGAGTTCCAGTTCATCAAAGGCACTCCCACAGTGACATGGACATCTACCACCTACGTAGGACTAGTAGCTCAAAAGGACTGGGTTATACCAGGGCCAAGTTTCAATCAGGATGCTGGCACCTTGACAACAGAGGATGCCGGTTAGCGTGTTACCAATGGCTCCAAACGCAACGTCAGTGTGGTCCTAACACTGTCCCCTCTCTATTCCCTTGGCTTAGAAGCAGCAGAAACAACATGGCAAGATATCTCTGAAGAAAAACTGTACTTGCACTTACCTTCTTAGGGAGCTGGAAAGAGGACTAGGGGGTCATGCATTTTTAATGATTTCCAGTTCCCCTGGCCACAGAACAATGCATAGCAAACTGGTCTGTGCCGGGTTGCTGTATGGCCTCTCACATGGAAACCTGGCATGTAGAAATGCTAGGATAGTTTCCTTTTTTAGGGAAATAGTCCCTGTTGATTAAAGACCCAACTATGAATGAGGCAATGTCCTAGGTGCTACATTTCACTCTACGGCAATGAATGAAGCAGACTGGATCCCTGCTTTTGTGGATCTTCTATTTTGAAGAGAGGAAAAAGATAATAAACAAGTCAATTGTATAGTGTGATAAAAGGTGATGAGTGATATGCAGTAAAATAAAGTAAGGGAGACAGAGTGTGCCAGGGAGTAGACGACAAAAAATGTATGCACGCATGTGTGCATGTGAGTACACGTGTATCATCAAAGTACAAGACCTGGAGTGCTCAGGCCTAGGATGATGAGATGATTTGCCCTAAAATGTGGTTTGTTCCTGTCCCTGGAACTCAGCAGTAGGCCAGCGATAACTATTGGCAGACCAGGGAGAGCCCTCAGGACTCTGCTGAAGGTTCAGGCCCTCTGTAGAGCTTCTCCTGACCGCTCTTTCTCACAAGAACCTTAACAGACCTTCTGCAACCTCATCCTCACCCCGCCACCTTCACGATTTAATCGGATTTAACAAATACACTGTCCTCCCCAGCATGGACCTGTTACTCTTATGGATGCCATCTGATGAATCCTCTGTAGTTCTACAGCACGCAGTAGGACAACTGGGCTCTGGATTTCAGGGAGCACACATGATTATGAAAGGAGAAGGTGGCAGAGACCTGGCAGGTGATTACTGTATGAAAATCGTTGGGCACTGTTCTTTTCATTCAGTATACATGGACCTCATACCTGTTCTGTGCCAGGTGCTTGGCTAAAGGCTGGGCATACAGATGTGAACAAGGAACACAAAGGCCAGTGGGAAAAAGAAACATGTACAAAGAAAATCAGTATGGCAATCCGAGGTTTCTGTAAGAGCATACACCTAGCCCAGGCTCCTGGGGCTAAAGGGATGATGACGGAAGGAGCAAAGGGCCTAGGTGCCCTAAGCTGGGAGAAAAGAACATATAAAATCCTTGAGGCTAGCATGGTTGGTTCTGCTCATGAAGAAGGCTTAGTGGGAGTGCAGAGCGGTGAAGCCATATGATGAATAGGGCTTCGACCGCGGAAGGCCATAAACGCCTTATTCTGAAGGCAATGGAATCCCTGAGAAGTTACAGGCAGGTGAATGACTGAGTAGATGCACATTTTAGAAAAGGTCTCTCTGGGATATGGAAGACAGACCAGAAGAGTCATGAGAACAGCGGCAGGAAGGCTCATTAGGAGCTGAGATCCTGTCTGGGAAGAAAGATTAGAATAAACAGATTCTAGCAACATTATGGATACTGATAATAATCCCAAGAAATGGGATGAGTGTTGGTCCCTAAAAGGCTGGATCTCTTAAGTTCAAAAGGAGCCCTAAATTTCTGCTCAACCTCTAATTCCAAGGGCCAGTCTTAAGGGCAATATAACAACAGAGCTCAGCCTGTCTTTTATCCAGCTCTCTCTCCATTCAGTTTTCTATTTTTAATCACCTTTAAATTTCCCAGTCCTATATTTTAAGGGCAGAGAAACAGGCAAGTTAATCCAAGGTCCCGAGGGCTCTTGCCTAAGATTTACAGATCAAACCAGGTCTTTCCTGGCCCTCAAAGTGGGCAGGGAATAGGTTGAGAACACAATAAGAGTTACACGTACATGTTGGAGACTGTTTGGATGATGGAAGTATAAGTGATTATATCCATTTTTAATTTTTTCATTTCTCCATCTTTAGTAACTAGATATTTCTTTAAAAGAAAACAAGACCAAAAAAAAAAAAATCAGAGAAAAAGAAACCAAACTTAAAAAAAAAAACAAAAAAACCCCCCAATCTACGCAGCTTAAAAAAAAAAAAGTAAGAGAGGTCATGTCAGGGAGCAGGCCACCTGAGGAGAGCTTATTAGAAGCCGCATTTTCCTCTCTCCTGTTTTAAATCCTAGATAAATTTCCACCAGTCTCTCTCGTACGTATAATTATGTGCCGCCCTCCCCTATCCTGCTGGTAGGGGGTGAAATGGATTCCCATACTGACAGTCCCAGTGACCAGGCAGGATGAGTTACGGGTGTGCTCTCATCACTCTCTCAAGATAAGGTGCACCTCTCCAGGGGAGATGCGGGCAGATATATATCAGCGCTCTAACCAACAGAGATAAATGTCATAACTCCAGCCCCCGCCCATAAATACACGGTGGCAGGAACGACCTTACACAGCCCACTGTGCCCAGAAGAGGCAGGATTTAGTGGGCCTCCTTACTTGCTCATGTGCTGAAAAGCACTTTTAGGAAGATGTTAAATAGGCACATTACGCAAGCTCATGGACCCAAAATAAACGAGGCATTCTCGTTATGTGGACATCGCCCACAGAGAGGCTGAGTGTGCCCTGCTTGAAAAGAGAGGAAGAGACTTCACAGAGCAACCACTCTGGAGCCAGCGTCCCTCAAGCCAGTGCCAGCTGTGGCAGCAGGAGGGCAGGGGAGATTCTTGATCAGCATGATCTCACCGCAGATTATAGGGGTGCTCGTCCTGAACGAGAGCGTATGCTACCTCTTCTCTTCCCCTGCTGCCTGTCACCTCCTAGAGAGTTATGATTCCTTGAGTGTGACCTGTGGGCTCCTTGGTGCAACACCCTTTAAGTCCAGGCCATCGATTTGGCTTTTCATACAAAGCTCTGCTCCTAAACAAGCAATAGGCTCATCTCTCCAAATCGATGAAGCTCTCCGGCTCCCCTGAGAAGGATATATTAAGTATCAACAATGTGTATTATTTTACAATATAATTACTCTAGTGATTAATCCATAAGAAGTACTGCTCTCCAGATCTTAACTTCTGCCAACACAAACACACAGCTCTCAGAGAGTAGTCATAATGGATGGAAACTGAGTTTCCAGGGGAAGAGAGATAAAGCTGAAAACCTATGAGATTTAAGGGTGAGATGACCCTCCCCCAAGTCTCTCTCAACTCCTTGTTTTCTTGGGATGAGCAGAGCCATTGTTTGATCATGGAAAATCAAGAAATGAAGCAGAAATGTGGGTGTGACTGACAGTCTTGAGTAGGTAGTCCCAATGGCTCCTACTCTCACGAGGCTCATGTGGTGCATTTGGGGAGTGAAGATACTTATTTCCACACATCAGATCTTCAGTAATGCACCCTCACACAACACCCGTTAGCTCCACTGAGTTGAGCTTTTGTCTTGTTCACAGCCATGTCCCCAGAACAGTGTACATTCAATAAATAATTGCCAAAGGGAAGGAGGGAGGGAGAGAAGATGGGTTCTGCCAAATTCACTCCATCGAGAAGCACTCAGCTACTGGCCCTCCGTACTTTCTCATCGGCATCAACCGACCAACACTCTGCCCATAATACCAAGAGGCACGTACAAGATAGTAAATATTTAAAAGTCAATTCAATTTCACAAACCTAACTGTCAGTTTTTACACACTGCCTTACAATAATTTAATTAAAAAATAAGTAGCAACATCTACTGCTTAAATTTTATTTTCCCTCCCCTCCCCTCTCCTCTAAGGTGGAGGAGGAACAGTGAAAAGGCTAAGAGCAGCAGCAGGAGGCAGCAGAGAAGGAAGTGATAACTGCCAAATCAAATAAGCAGCCTCTGAATAAATGAAAATTTACAAGACTTGTCTTCCCATAGCTTTAAATCTAAGTGGAAAGGATTCATTGATGACATGAGGAAAAAATTTTATTTGATTCGAAATGTTTAAAACTTTTCTTGATATTTTAGCTACTGTCCCAATGAGTACCATTGTGACAATATGTAAAGGGCAGGTTGAGAGCGTTAAGAGAGATTAAACGGGTAATCCGTGTGAAAGCGCTGAGCACAGGCACTGGTTCACAAGCCCCACAAAAGGAATATTAGTCTCCTGCCTGCCATCCTTTCCTGTTAGAGGGAACAGAGAGAGAAATTAGAAGCAAGGGACAAAAAAGTAACTGGGATAAATAAAGAGGAAGTGCGACCGAAACTACAAAAGATTGGAAGGGGAATTGCTGAATGAGAAAAGTGTATGGTTGGTAAAGCTGGAGGGAGAAAAAAATTCAACGAGAGGGGAGAGAGCATTCTAGCACGTGGCCCTCTGGCCCCAGTAGCGTATCTCAGTGGCTTGGGGGTGAGGAAATGTGCGAGTCAAACACCTTATCACCGATGCTTTTTTCTCTTTTTACCGATGCTTTTCTTACTTGTGTTATCATCACCCATACTAGGAAAAAAAGGTCAAGATTATATTGAAAAAGATGTTTTACAGGCATCTACATAAATAAAAATGTTCTAATTAATCACTGGCTTCAAAATATCGGGTTTCTGACACTTTCAATTTTGATGAGCAACATCAGAAAAAATCTGGATTATTGTAGGCTGTCATGTCAAACATGAGTTACTAGCACGGAAAGCTAGAGCAAATGGCCATAAAATCTAACGTAGTTGGTTTCCTTGGTGGCTGATGGATCTGCTCAGTAATCTCCAGAGGCTGCTAAGGCCATGAGATCTGAAAAAAAAAATGAGGAAAGCTAATAGTTCTTAATTTTCAGCCTAGAACTAATAGTCACAGTGAAGTCTGCTCTCTCTGTTCCTGGGCTTATTCCATCAATGTGCACCCTTTATGGCTGCAGCCTGACCTTTGAAAATCAGTGATGATCTCTGTTTATGCACAGTCCTGGAGGTAGAATATTCTCTCAAGGGACTCATAGAAATGCATGTTGGTGCCATAAATACAACTACAGAACAAATTTTCATGAGTATCTTAGAAATGATATCCAAAAGAAACAAAGATCAAGAGCTGCTATATGATGAACTTGTATATGTACATACTTGAACATACATGCTCCCATTATCCATCTAAGAAGGCATGTCTCTAGAAGTCAATGAAATTCCCACTTATTCCACATGTATTTATTGAGTGCCTACTATTTGCCAGGGACTGTGCTAGGCACTGGGGATGCAATAGAGACCAGCAGGACAAAAACTCGGGGAGCTTAGAGCCTGCTGAAGAAGGCCTACATTCAATAAGAAATAGAAGGAAGCGCAAAGGAGGGAACTGTAGAAACTCTGGAAACACATATAACGAAGGGGAAGGGCTTACTCTAGTCCAGGGGGTCAAAGCTCCCTGGGAAAAAAGGAGAAGTTGAGAAGTGAAGGATGAACAGAAGCTAGCTACTTCAATGTGGCTAGTGTGGATTTTGCAACATGCAGGCAGAAAAAAGGCCAAATAAGGACTAAAGGATCCTTCTTTCCTAAAGAAAGTGGCCTTTTTGTTTTTTCAGCAACATGAGACAACATCTAAGACTACTTGCTGAAGTTCCCACAGTCCCTACTGAGGAGGGGACCATGCTTTGTGAGAGGCCCTGTGATCTCAGTCAAGTTCTTCATTTAACTCAGCCCCAAATTTCCATCTTCCACTTTTAACCACCACATTCTGTCCCAAACAAATTAGCTTTACTCCCTAGAAAGAGTTCTTTTCCAGTGCAGAATCTCTATTTTAAGAGTCTGTAACCTTACATACATCTGAGATTCAATCAGCAACTACCGTTGCTACTGGAAACACTGTTTGGGTACCTGGCACAGTGGGCTAATTGCCCCACTTTACTGTAGCACAGAGAGGACCCGAGTACAGGGATCAAGGTAGGCAACATCCATTACAACTCCACAAGATGTGGCCACAGTGACAGACGAGCCTACGATGCTCCAGTAAGGGCCCCCCACCTCTCAACAAGCAAGGGCTAACACAAGCAGGAGGAAGGCGAACAGAACAGTAAGACCTAGTTCTAGTTTCATGGATGGGACAGAAAGCCAAGTATAGCGCTGGTTCAAATATAGCATTGTCCCAAACTGTCATAAGGCTGAGGACTCCCTAAACAGAATTCAGATCATGAACAGTTTGGACTCAAAATGGCCATTTAGAGTTTTGCTTGTCACTAGCTAAAACACACCTCACAGGAATGATTTGCTGATCACACAGCAACACCATTTCGCTCCCACTTTATTGATGGGGAAATATTTAGCAAGTGGGAGAGCCTTAAGTCAGACTAGATGGGAACTGGCTCTAAAACCTTCTCTCTTAGCCACTAAGGCTTTGTGTGTGTGTACTAGATATTTCATAATTCTCAAGTCTAGAAAAAAAAGACAAAGGCAGGCAATCAGACCGTTTCCATGCAGAAGAGTGCTCTGCGAATCAGCAGCACTGACATCATCACCTGGAACCTTGTTAGAAATGCAGAATCTCTGGCCCCACTCCAGACCTACTGAACAAGTCTGAGAAGCACCATGGAAGAGCTCACTGGGGGTGAAGAGCTTTCGAGCAACACCTGGAAGTGCCAGGGACCAATCCCGTGACTCTAGGGAAACGCTACCATCCACAGCAACAAGTAGCCAGCAGTGTTCTGTTCATATCTGGGTCCTGCTGACCACAGGCCGTGTCAAACGTCTGCTCCAATCTGCAAATTAAGAATTTCTAACCCAGCATTCCAATTTTTTTTTTGAGTGCAGCAACAGGAGTAGGAATGAGGGAAGAGGAGGGATAAGTAAACACTCTTCATTGTCTATTCAGCATAAAACCAGGCCAGTCAAATGACAAGGGAAAAAAGTGATAGAGCACCACACACAGCTGGCGACTGGCGCTGACAAAGGCTGAGGGAAGCACCTTTTCCTTCTTTAGAGAATCTAACCCTACACTTAACCCTGAGCTGGGGTCAGATCTTGAGCAGGGAAGGAACTTGGTTTGGAACAGAAATTTCTCAGATGAGTTTAAACAAGTAAAGATGACTACTGAGCTACTTGTGTAAAGAGTGTTTTTTTTTTTCTTTTTAATTCAAGATTCTACACATAGGCACATGCTGTAGATGAGATGCTTTTTTTGCTCCCTCCACTCCCAAATCAATAACAACAACAAAAGAAACCCATGTAGTTTTTTGTTGTTGTTGTTCTTAAACGCTGCTGGGATAGTAATTCAGTTTCGAACATAATAGCTAAAGCTGCAAACTTATTTACTCACTGTGTATGCACACCTCATCTCCTTCCAAACATTATGAGATTAAAATCCACCTCTTCTAAACTTGGCTCATTAAAGGCAATCTTCCTGCTAAGTATTGAACTTGAACTGCTTTGAAAGCTTGATGAAAATAAAGGTCAAACTGTTTTACCCCCTTAAGGATTTAGGGAAAACAAACTTCCACGAGTGTACGAGGTGGAAGAACTGCATGAGCACTGAGAATTTACCATTCCCAACGATTCGAGAGAGAACAGAGTTTCATTTATTTGCCGGCTCCCTGTCTTACTGTCCCTCTCCTTTAAATCTCTTCACATTTGCATCGTTCATCAGTCAGGGAATGCAAAAGTTAAAGTTCTCACAGCAACTGTGAACAATCCCACACGAACAAAAGCAGTACTGGCGATTACTAATTGGGCTGTTGCTAAAGGGGAACCCTTAATATACCTCACACGTGAAGTGGGTGAACTAGTAATCTAACAGAATTTTAAACTTGGGTATTTCTCAACTTAGGTGCTTATATCTATACCTTTGAAAAATGGGCACGTGACGAAGAGAAACAAATCCCAGATAAAGCCAATGCTTAGCACAATGAATTTATAACCCCACCATGAAGAGAACAAGGAACATAAGACAGTTGCGCATGTAGGGGCCCAGGTCCTACGTGAACATCTGGGAGGTATCTGAGTAAAGGGTGCACCCCAGACAAGCACCTTTCTCCAAAGATGCTGGTAAGACATTCAACACAGCTCGTTGACTTCTCTCTGGTGCTATCCCAGAAGCCCTTGGTCCTCAGCTCATTAGGGCCCTAATTGCTCTTCTGAGAACTAGATCGATGGCATTAGCATTAGCCTTTGGCTAGCTCACCTTTGAGCTCAGGATACTTTAAAACTGTTTCTGTCATCTAATTAGAGTGTTTATCTGATGGACTGAGGGGAAGACACTGGCTGTCTTCTAAGCAGTCATCTTCTACTCATACAGATCATATTTAGGGCAGGGCAAAAATCCAATCAACTCAATTTACTGATCAGTTGACTTGATTTCAAACTCAAGTCAAAGGGAAGAGTTCATAAGATCATGGCATTTTAAGGCTTGAAAGAATGTCCGCTATCATTTAATATAATCCAAGGCCACAGAGCTAGACCATATCCCAGAGTTAACAGTTGCGGGGTAGAACTTACAAAGCAGAATTAATGAGTTGAAGAAGAAGGGGCAGCCACCTGCGCGAGCCTGGTTAGAGCCCATACATGAGCGAGCAGTAGTCTGGATGAGAAATAAGTAGGTCTGGAGTGGGGCCAATTTCTAGTCCAGTGAAGTTTCTATTATCGACTGTCCTTTAAAATATTTCAAACTCACCTTTCACCTCTTTTATTTCCCTATAATTAGGCTTCCTATCCCAGCTCTACTAAGCTGAATGTTCCCTGCTGCACTTAAAGGTTATAATCTCGTTGAAGTCCTCTGTAGGATCATGGAAAGCAACGGGGGCAAAATGCTTGACTAAGAAGTACAAATACTAATAACAGGGGTGTCATTATTGTGACAACTATTGCTGTCATAAAATCAAGGCCACTCAACAACAAATGAAAAAACAGAGCCTAGTGAAGCTGAAAGAGACTAAGAAGACAAGTATATATATATACATACACCAACATGGGATTCAGTGAAAATTCAGAAGACATAGGATGGAGTGGATGCAGAAGAGCAAATATGATAAGAATGTGCTAAGTTGAAAGAAAAAAATAATCTTTCTTTTAAAATTCTGGGCCATGAAACGTGAGGCAAGCAGTCAGGGCCTTTGAATGAGCTGTCGCGCTTTTTAGCTGGCACGTTGGGAAGCATCAGCCTTGAGAGTCTGCTTTTCACGGTGTCCTGTAGCCTGCAGCCTGCAGCAGGTGAGAATTCAGGTAAATTTGGCGCTCGTCAAGAAATCACTGAGATTCTCAGAGCGCCTTTAAAAAACAGAACCCAAACATGCTTGGAGATGTATATGAATGAATCATTTTGCTTTAATCTGATCCACTGTATACTGAAATCTGAAAGGAAGTAACATTATGAAGTCCTGACTGTTTCTAGGGGCCGCATGAAAACCTCAAATGGCAAACGTGCAGAGACCGGGGTGGGCTATAAACTACCTCGCTTAAGTGCTACTTCCAGGTCCTCTAGCCTCTGGAGACATTTGCGTCTGACAAAGCCCCAAAGCTGCTATAATGTTATCTTTTGAACCAAAAAGATCCACTGGCCTGACACTTGGCCTGAATGCTGAAGGGAGTCCTTGAAAGCAGGAGCTTCCCTGGACAGGTCGGGATGTGCAACTGCCACAGCTCGCCTTCCAGACCGGGCAGTAGTATCAAGGTTGCTGCCAGGGAACAAGTTTGGTAACGAAACAAAAAAAAAAAATTTTTTTTAAGTATATTTTGTATGAAATGGGAAAAATTATTTTATGCTGTTTCTTAAGATGTAAGAAGCAGTCTGGCAAAAATCTTCTAATTCTAAAAACACATTGATAGCAAATGGGGCAATATGTTAACAATTCAATACATGTAAACATGTAAACAGAAGGTCTTTGTATGATTCTTATAACATTCCTGTGTATTTGAAGTTACTCCAAAATAAAAAGTCATAAGAATTATTGAAAACCACAGCTTCTAATGCTTAAATGCTGGATAACCTGGGACATTTAGTCACCATAATCACGACACTGAAAGTTGCATCAGATGCAACGGTCACTGCAGGGAACGTCAGCAGGCGTTTCCTCAGAGAAAGCCTGTTAACCCACAAAGTTAACATTTCAACACCAGTCTTATGCATTATCCCTCAAAACTCTGCTCCGCAAGGTAGTTGGTTTAACCTTTTCAACTTCAAGTTAGAATGGAGGGTTCCTTGGTGGTCAGCAAATGTTCTGTCCTTCTAACCTGTTCTCAGCTATACTTAAGTATCATCACCAGGACTAAGAAAGTTGCTTGGCCTTTTATTAGTAAAGCAGCTGAATAATTTATAAGGGTCGCACAGGGCCCATTAGAAGTGCCAGAGCAGTAATAACTGGCTTAGGACTTTGCTTATTCAGGGCTGAAGTTTAATTTGTCCATAAATGCCCCAGCTCATAAACCCATCCCACAGGTCTGATATGCTCTCTCCTTCACACGTCCTAGCAATACCCTCATCTTAGATGTGGGGTCAAAAAACAAATCCAAACACCAAAACAACTAAAATATCATACCCCTGTTACTATAATCCCTAAAGAGGGCCACTACCATTGTCCTCTTCCTAAACTTTGCTTTAGGTCATCCCAAAAGAAAGGCAGCACCTGGCTGATCCCTAGCCAACCAGAGAGGATCGGTAGGTACAATGAATGGAGCGAAGGCTGGAGAAACAGAAGAGGTAAGACCTTTGTAACAGTATAGTCAATGTCGATTTGGGCGTTGCATTCTAAATGACAGCACCTATGCTAAGTTCAAGAAAATGTGCTCTGCTGTTTATTTATCAAGTTCATTAACCTGCCTAAGGTTCAATTTTCTCACCTATGAAATGGGGATGGTAATGGTATACACCAACAGGGCTGTGGCAAGGATTAAATGAGCTAATCCACGGCATATGATAGTCATTAAATAAAAGCCGTTGTTATTATGATTCAGACCTGGAAAAAACCGTAGAGAAACCTAATCCAACCTGCTCACTCTATGAAAAAGATCCAAGGCCGAGAGAGGCAACGTGACTTCGGGGGTAGTTCTAAGCTTGAATCCAGTTTGGTGCTCTGTCCGCCAGTTTGGGGCTGCTCTGGCTCTAGCAATTTCTCCATGGAAACAGCGTTGTTCCTTCGTTTTCTGAATTTTAACATAAGCCCAGTGTTAGCCCAGAACCAGTGTTCATTCATTCACCCAACTATCTAGCAAATGCTGACTCTGGGTCGGGCACTATTCTAGGCACTGGCACAGGGGTTCTGCAGTCACAAGAAAGACAAGGTATTTTACATTCGGTTGATTCAAAGAATAAATAAAAAAAGAAATAAACAAATTAGATAATTTCAGATAGTGGCAAATGCTAAAAAAAAATTAAAAGGTGACAGGAGAGCGTGGTGGCAGAGGTTGGAGCTGGGGGAGTGGAAGTCTCTTAGCAGGTGGTCGGTGCTGGGTCCTTTGCAGTGCAGTCTCTAGAAAGATGGCGTTGCAACTGGTTTCGGCATGCATACAGCAATATGCATGACTACATGTGAGAAGGAGATATTATGCAGAGAGGCATCAGCATCACCCTCTAAAAATTTCACTCCTGGGCAATCCTATCAGAAATAAACACACTAACGACTAATGACTTTGTCAGGACAGATCTTTCCTGGGCTTTGGTCTTACCTCCCCGGCTGGTGTGGCACAGATGGGTGGGTTAAGGCAAAAGGACACGAGGGTCATGCCGCTCTTTCAGATCATATCTCTACCCTCTGGAGGGTGGACTCTGAGCCCTTGGCATCTGCACTATGTGCCACGAAATTCCTGCCCCAAGAACCAGTTCAAGGGATCAAAGAGCTATTATTAATGTCTCAGTTTGGGCCAACTGAGGGAGGGAATGGCGGTAGAGGCAGGCCGCTCACCCCTTCATGCAGCCACCCTCCTCCACAATGGGGCCATTGAGCAGGCGCCACAATAGAGGGCTGAGAAGAAAAGGCCGAAGGAAAGCATACAGAGTCCCCTCGCACAGACTCGGTCATTCATCACCATGCAAGTGCCAATATCTGGGAACAGCGATCTCAATTTCTGCAAATCCTCCAACCTGCAACAGCTGCTAGTGACTCCGGTGGGCGGCTCTGCCGCTTACTCCAGTTTCCAAAACCCAGCCCTGGCCCGGAGCCAGGTAGACATTACTTAGGTTAGAGACACACTGGCTGCAGAGAGCAGAAACAATGGACTTCACAGCTTATAAAGCAACTTACAAAGGGCTCCCGTGTATTTCAAAAAGCACTTCAGATAGCTGGTGAGAGAAGATATCTGCACAAACGCATTCAAGCAGTTTATTCCTAAGCCATTTAATTCAAGGTTTCTGTCGGAAGCCAACGACACAGTGGAGGAAGACGCACAGGACTGCAAGAGGGCTGGGTGGCCTGGCAGCTGGGGGAACGCAGTGAACCCCATCTCCCTGTGATGAGCAGTGACTGGCAGCCCTTCACCTGGATAACAAAAGCAATGACAAAAGGAAAGCCAGTCTGTGGGACTCCTCAGCTCTTTAGGGAGATGTTTGTCTCAGCTGCTCCCATTAGCATCATTAGGTAGCATTTACGAATGCAACTGAGCAAGATAAACAGCACACTCCAAGTGCCATCTAGATGCCTGCCGCCATACAACCCCAATGCACCTCCATCCGACCCTAACACATGACGTGTGTCTTGCTCTGCCTTACCACTCCACAGTCTTCAGGGACCCAATCATCTCCTCCATGCAACCTATGTTTGACTTGTTAGGCATAGCTCAGTTTCCGGAGAACAATTTTGCCAGGTTAACAGGCAGAGAGACCAAAAGAAGCTAAAGACCAGAAGAGGACACTGAGGCTCAAAGCCTGCATTTGAAGCCTGCTGCTCACGGAGGCCACTAAAGGGCACAGCAAACACCGAGTGTGCCAAACGCAGACCATTTCCATGTCAGAAGAGAACACAGAGGTAGGTAACAATTCTTTATCAATTCTGTCTTGCCCATCAACTCTTGAGAAGAACTTCCTGAGTGCTTTTGTTCATGGAAAATGAGCTAATGTAGGGATGAAGGTGGAACTAGCCCTGATCTCTGAGATGCTTAAATGGAAAGACCCCTCACAGGGTGGCATCCCATTTGGAGTTTTTCCTGAAAAACTCTGAATTAGCAGATTTCAAGGCAAGAAATTATTATAAGACTAACAGAATCGAAGGAAATATACAGAGCTGTATCAAATGTGATGTAGGATTTGGAACTGTTCAACTGATAGCCTATTGAAAGAAAAATGGTTACCAACCCAACGCTCCGTCCAATTGGTAAGACCTATCTGCTAAGGTAGTAAGGAGTGAGAGTGGGATGTGGCGGGGTTTACATGAGACCAGGGTAAGGTCTTCTGTGAGGCATGAAATGGGTCACCATGAGAGTAGGCTGGGAATGCTATTACCATGTCATTTCTTTTATTATTGTATGAAATGTCATGTGTGGCAATGATATAACTTAATGGGATCAGGCTCTAAACCAGCACATTGTTTATACTTACTTAGATCATGAGCCTCAAATGCAACTCTTCACCTCCTGGTTATTCTAGCAGCTAATCAGGAGAATGAGGACTGTATGGGAGAAGACCTTTACTGAGAAGATGGGGCGGGGGTAGATGAAAGTTGTTCATTATCAATTGCAGAATTTTTGTTTGCTTATCTGAATATACATCTACTATTTCCAGTGTGACTTTCCTGGACTTTTCATCTTTTAAAGGCAGAATTCGCCAAGAGGAAGGGTGTCTGCGACAGGCCTCAGAGAACCAAAATTGAAGATCACAGATAAACAGCACAAAGGCGTGAACACAGTCCTATCAACCAGAGAGAGCTCTGCCTTCTGCCCCCGTCTGCACCAGAAACCAGCCAATGACGACCTTATGCAGAGCTGGGCCCGCCAAAGCGGCATTTCTGATTTGGTTCTTGTGATCTAGGTGCTGAAGTCACCATCTGCTAAGAGGAACAGTTCCCCCAATAGGACTTAACTACTGGCAACTTGCATTTAAATAGCCCACCTCTAGCCTCTAACCTGGTTTTACACTTTAATCTTTAAGCACGTGCTGTACTGTAGTGCAATCTCAATGTTTCTTGTCAAAAACAAGCTCCTTGAAGGCATATACTTTTTCCCACGCAGTGCCAAGAGATAACAGGTATTAATTAATAACCACTGACTAATCAACTGTGAAAAAAAATAAAGATGTGAGCACGAATACAAGCAAGAACAAGTACCCGTTAACATATCTTCTCACCAAACTATGGGGGAGAAAATGCCCTCCTCTCTCATCGAAGCAGACTGCGTACCAGGGAACACCACGTGATAGGGAAAGATGGTCACTCTACGTCATATGTCTATTTTGATATGAGGGTTGGTCTGTCATTAGCACTTCCCAATCAGTAGCACTCACAAATAGGTCTAAACTTGGAAAAGAATAAAAAAATTCCCTATCAAACAATGAGAATCAAGAGTAAAAAAAAAATTAGCAGTTTGCTGAAAAAGAGACTAAAATACATCGGGGCCTGAGAAAAGTTATTTCTGCATTCTCTGCACATACAACATCATTCATGAAGAAGGCAATGGTACAAATATAGCATAAATGTCGTCTGCTCTAGCTGGTAATTTAAAATGCAAATGCTAATGAGCGAACTGGTGTATCAGTGGAGTTAATAACCGCATTCCTAGCACAGGGGCTGCATCCAAAACATAGAGAAGAGACAGACACCATGTTCCAATTTAAAAATAAAAACACCCAAATTAACCCTAGAAAAATCACTAGCAGATGTACAAGCTCAGGAAAAGGAGGCACACCAGGGCAGGCGAATGGGAACCTCTCTGCCCATCGTGGACTAACTAGGTGATTTAAATATCTTCCTACATATTCTGAAGGTAAGCATGGGAGTTACTAGGGTTTATTCAAGACTGCAATTGGAAAGCATGAGTATAACAAACAAAAACTATGGGGAATCCAGAAAGCTTAAATAGAAAGTTTCTCCAAAGCCCACTTAGAGGCTTATAAGCCAACCTTGCAGGGAGCTGTATGTCCAGAAATCAAAGGCCACTGAAGAGAGATGTAGATCTCATTTATTTTATCACAGGCAAAGAGTGGTTTAAAAAACTCCCATATCTACAAGGTCTGGATTAAGTGGGTAATCTAAATAAACATTAAAAAGTTCTAATGATGGAAAAACATGACAGAATGTGGTCATGTCTCAGACGACTTCCAAATATGGAAGGAACTTCTGTGAATTGTTCTTGTTCCTACGAGGTCTGTGGCTGGCGGCCCTGTATCAGAACCTGGGACCAACCCCAGGGCACTGAGGCCGGGAGCAACAGCTTGGGCTTCCTCAGAGGCCATTGCACATGAGGGCGTGAGGAAGCACTTTCTGTGGCCAGTGGCCCTACCGCTTCCTTGAGTGAAAACCCACAGAGTCCCATCAGGGGCAACAGGAGGGTATGCTTGGGCTGGCTGCCCACGCTGGATAGCTCATGTGTTCTAATTCCCATATTACTGCCACCCTTTCAAAATTTATTTAAAAGCCAGGAAGAGACTGGCAAATCTAGCCCATTAGTTTGGGAGAAGCCTCAGGAAAACTTTGAGAATCCAAGGTGAGCAAAGACCTGGGGCTTGGGGCAAAGATACTTTTTCAATGAGGGGGAACTATTTTTTTTTTTTTTAAATCCAGTCATATCTCTTTGAAAGCGGGATGTGAGAATAGTTCCCATAGCAACCAAGATTAAGTCTTATAGGCAGTGTACACTGTTCACCCCAGGGCTACCCATTACCTGATTTCAAAGCATTTCTCTTTAATTTCAAATTACCACACCGTTTACACTCCCTCTCCTGCATCCAGGTCCTGCCATCTTCTACTATTAGGCTGGTCAAACAGACACCCCCACGGGGCAGAGACAGTGGAGAGCAGCCCATCCTGGATGATGGTGCCTGCCACCATTACTACTAAATGGTTGCTGGGAAATGCCAATAGGTTGACAAGATGGCACTGGAAAATCAGAAAGCCACAAGAACAGGATTAGAACTGAAACATCTGGGCACAGCCAGAGACAGGTGCTGGTACTGGAAACACTCCAGCAGAGAGCAGCCATCAGATTACTGTAAGCTTCCCATCCCTTCCCCCCATGCCCATCAGGCGGAAGGCAGCCTAGATAATAACCTTTAAACAACTCAGAAAGAACCTTGAAGTAGGAGGGGAGGAGAAGGAAAGGAAAAGGAACCCTGGGGAAAACCCAGAGTTGTCCAACCTACTGAACCACACTCTACTGGGTTTCATTAGCTCTGCATAGAATAGACCTGATCCCTATCCAGGATGGTTTTCCCTCATCTCATCGACATTAAAACTCCAAAGCAGCTAGATTAAAAAGCAATGGTAAAAGGCAGGGAGATGAGGATTCTTCTCACTTGCCTTTGACCTATCCATCCAGAGGCAATCAATGGGCCTATCATGCATGTAACAGCTGAGGATAAATCAAAATTTTTCTTTTGGCACAGAAAACCCATCTGAGATGGTGAGGGCTGAACATCCCAATTAGGAGGGCGGACCATCCTCAGACTTTCTCAGACAGAAGGTGGTGCCACCACTAGGACTATCTCCCACTCAGCTGCAGGAATATCTAGACGGGCAAGCACAGAACTGCCACATGGACCTTGCTGTCTCCCTCACGTCTGCATCCCAGCATATTACACCAAGATATGCAAGCTGGTCTAACGGAAATAATTAACGAGGAAGCAGGAGAGCAAGAATTTATCGTTAAGTGTTCTAGCTCCAAGGTCCGTGACTGCCATTGAACCATGCCGAACGAATCTTATTTTTATTGATGTCTTTATTTATTACTCTGTCTCAATCAGAAAAATATTTGAAATGGCTATTGAACATCAAATCTCTGCCTCTTTTACCCCCAAATCCTCCATTATGTCCTGGATGTCTCCTCTGAGTCCTACTACTAGTCCTACTGGCATTGGGGTCTCTTACCATCCTGGTCACTCTCCTCTGAACCTTCTGCAGTCTGCTGATGTCCTTCCTAAAAGGGTGGTCCTCAGAGGGAATACCATCCCACGGCCCTGCTCTCCAGATCCTGCCCTTCTGGCTATGGACCAGGACTGTCTTAGTCTTTGTGACAGTATCACAGTACTTATTATCATTTTGTAAAACTCTGAGTTGTTTTCATTTGTATGGTATTTAAGGCATGTTTCTCTTACTCTTGCCTGTCTTAAAAATGTATGTTTTTCTTCACGTCTATACATTCTTTACTTCAGTAGACGCAACTACTTTGCTGGAAGGCTGGAACTCTAACACATTTTTATATTCTTAGTATAGTGCCCAGTGGAAATAAAATAAATTAAATAGCCATGTGACTGAATGACACACAAGCACGATGAGGCTCATTCTGGGGATGATTCGTGATCTAAAGATGGAACATAATCAGGCCACAATGGCAGGCCTGCACTTTCATCCACGTGGCCAGCGGGTGATGGTATGGTAGGCCTACAGACCGGGATCTGAGGGCAGGGCACTGGACACTCAATGACAAGAGAGCTGAGGAGATGACAGGCCCATACAGAAACAGAAAGAAAAGTGACTGATGAGTACATTCACTTCTGTTAGGCCACTCTTTCTGTGAACTAATGACATAGGCTAAGTTGTTCTGCCTCAGACAAATTACACCCAGAGCCTGCCAGAATAAAATGTTCCAGATCTTCTTAGATCCTCAAATGCCATCTCCCTTGGGACATCTTCTCTATTCCCCAATTAATTGTTCTTTCCTCTGTACTCTCATGATGGTGCATATACTTTTCATAACTCCTTTTTATTTTTCCTTGTTCAAGTTTTTCATACGGCTGTCAACACTAGACTAAAAGCTATTCAAGAAAGAAACTATCTTATTAATTTATGTATCATCCATCATCTATCAAAGATTGCCTTTCCTTTTTGGCTTCCAAAAAATCTTGGCTTCATTTTAAAAGGCTCCCCGAACCTGTTTATTGCACTAATGCCTACAAATGATGCTCTAGGATCTCCTGACAAAAACATAATTTGTATAATTCATATAATGATATCTTTAACAGGGAAGAACTAGAGCAGCCCCAGAAAAGTCTCACGTCAAGTTGCTGCCCATTTCCGGTAATGGGACCCAAATGAAAGTAAGTAGGTGGTAGAGACAGACTCAAACTGGGAAGTCCCAAGAGAAAGAATACCCCACTTTACAAATATCCATTAAGCTGCAATTCAATTAAAGCACCTGAAAGGAATTCATAAGCATCAGCAGACCCTGTAATTGCTTAATTAAGGATAGAAGCCCAGCAAACATAACCACAATAGCAGCCTGATTCATTAGCACCTCTGCGACAGCAGAATGGGATCTCTCACTTAAACATGCATTGGCTTTAATTATGTAATTTGGTTAGGCGCTGGTGATCAATGGGGATCCACCATTCCTGGGGCCAGGAGATGAGGAGGATATTCCTGTTCGCCTTCCCTCTCCTCCCTCATTAGAAGTTTTTTTGGTCTACTGCATAAGGCAGCTAATATTTCTATTAGGACTGGCTGGAGAAGAGACAGTAAAGAGAAAAAAGGAAACAAAGTACTTTATTCAAAGGTATTCAGGGTGGAAGGGCACATGGCCAAAACTTTAGTTCACCATGCACGTACCCACCGCCACCATTTATCAAATCCCAGACACCTAGAACCTCATCTCATTGCCTCCCTTGTCACATTGCAGCTCCAGAGGGGAGCTATGTTCAAAGAGAGAGAGAGAAAAGTATTGGAAAATGCCAAAGAGCAAAGAGAAATCTCATTTTCTAGTTTTGTTTCCTATGACTAGGTAACTGGTTAACTATAAGTCACCTGCAGTGATGCACATGAGCACCCCTGCCAAGTGGCTGCTGCCTTCTTGGCTGGTCTGAACAAAAGCTCCACCTAAGATGACTGACAGCTACTCCCCCGCCCCAAATCTGCCTTGGTCCATAATTTCTCATACGTATTGCTGTCTCACCTTTATAACATGGAAATGCAAATGGGGTGGGCCCACTCAGTGATTTAGCAGAAGACTCCACATATCTGATATAAAAACTCCTTAGATTGTTTTGCATTGAAACCTCAAATTATTCTCTTCCATTTTAGGCATTTGGTCTATAGGTACTAACTTGACACCCGCTATGCTTAGCCAACAGGCCAACTTCCTGAACTGTGCTATGCCCTCAGCATGACCTAGATACTCCAGAGCTAACAAAGTAATTCAAAATAAGGAAATGTAATAGAAAGGTCATAACAATAAGACATGCTCCATGCCGCTGGTGCTACTAAATAAAAGCGTGAATCAAGAGCCAAGCCATTTGCCAATATGTGCCTCAGTATCCCTTTAGACAAGAAACTAAGTAAAATGCGACACATTTGGCAAATGAAAGTAAACCAAAATAGAGATTGTTGGTAAACTGTTTTTGTTCTAATGGAAGGAAATGTATGGGGCTCACTAACCGCTAGATGAGGAAAAAGGATGCTTTTAAACAAATGCATGCTGCCTGGGGATCTTGGCTTCCCGTTAACTCAGGACAGGAACTGAATGATTGCCTCCAAGGCTGCGGTAAGCACGCATAGGAGGAGGCCACAGCAGCAGGCGGAGAGACCTTGAACAGTCTCAGTTCTGATGGTGTAAGGTCACCTGCTCGCCGACCAAACGTAAGCCAGGTGCTCAAAGGACTAAAGGGCAAGAGCCTTCAGGAGGCGCTGACCTGTTAGCTACAGCTGACGCTGCCCAGCCCCACCTGCTATCCCATCTGACCAAGCCATCATTCCACATACAGGGGTGCAGGAACCGTGACAGAGAGGCCAGCTGGCTTGGGCCAAATGCCACTCCCTATCAAGCTGTGGGGCCGTCTGCCCAAAAAAGGCCACATAAAAATGGAAAGTGTCCACCCCATCTTGAAGTCCAGAGGGCTCTCCAAAAGGCTGGGATCAATGACAGCAGCACATATGGGACTGTTGAACAATTATCTTGACTTTCCTCTTGAGAGTCACAACTCCAACTCCCTCCTGGCTGCAGAGACATCATTTCTAGGAGAATGCCATTTTTCCATGATGTGGAGAGCAGCCCAGAGAGAGCTACAAAGCTGTGCCATGAGAACCACTGCCCAGGTGAATATCGTGCCTGTCTCCACTCATTCTCATCTTTGCAGGTGGTCTCAGAAGACCAGGGGCCCCTTTTCTAAGGATGCTCCCTCCACCCACATTCTCTCTCCATCTCAGTCACTCCATCTCTTCCAAGTCACTACCCTTAATCATCTCCATACATCCTTTCTTAGTTCCTTCTCAGAAATCAGACCAGTAACTCTCATGTTCCCTATGGTATTTTCGCTCCATCTTTTTTATATTCTCATTTGCCAAGAAGATTTTGTTGAGTTTTACATTCTGTAATTGGTATTCTGAAAACAATAGATATATTGAATAGCTTTCCCAACTATACATGCTACATTCTGTTCCAATCTCAAGAATTAGTTATAAAAGTACTCAAATGCTGACATCCTTAAAATGTTACCTTGACCCTTTAGCGTTCACTTTTCTGCACTGTTTCCATCCTCTGTTAGATTTTTGTGAAGAACAGTCTATTTTTAATTCTGTTCCTTATTTCTCACATTTTCCCCCAATTGCCTGTAATCTGCCTTAAGGCTGAATCGACTCTGATGAAACTACACTGACAAAGGTCATCTGTGACTTACTAATTGATAGGAAAATCCTTCATAGTTTTTACCTACTTGATCTTTTAGGTAAAATCTCACACTGCTAATGCCTGGGAATTCTAACTTTCCCTTGGCTTCCAGAAGACTACTCTCTTTGGGTTCTCCTTCTAATCCTCTGACCATGTTTTCCTTGCCCATGTATGAATACTTGGCTTACTCCTCACAGACTGGAATTTTCCGGGGTGCTTATTAGTTCTAAACTGGTCCTCTAGGCACTGAAACGGTTTTAACTGTTGTCTATATGCTGACAGTTCCTCCACCTGAAGAATTTGCCTAGGTCTTTCTGCTGACCTGAACATTCATTCCTATGGATACCTCAAATATTACATGTCTAAAACCAAACCAACGATCTGTTCCAAAAGTCTATTTTTACTTTCTGTTGCCCTTGGACATGACAATCTGACCAATCACTCAAGCCTTGGGTGCTTTATCGCCTACACTCAATATCATCTCCCATTCCTGACCAAAAAAATCCAGTCATTCCCTGAATTATCAAGTCTTCCTCCTAAATACTTTTCAAATATCTTCTCCACTTCCAGATTTCAGGCCTCTAGTCCTCTTGCTTCTTAACTGCTCTCCCAGCCTTCAGCCTCATACAGTCCAATGTATCCACCAAAATAAGCTTTCTTAACCCAAGAAAGACTAGCTCCTGTCTGCATTTCCAACTTTATCCCAACACCCCTCTCTTCACTATATTCTACACACCCAAAGGGTTCCTGGTTGCCTGGACACATCAGGATATAACATACCTCACACCTTCGTACATGCTGTGACCTCTACCTACAATGTTCCTCTCTATCTCGTCCTCTCCCCTCCCCTCCCCCAACACTGTAAACTCGTATTTGTCCTTCAAAGCACAGACAGCTCAGATATCAGCTCCTCAAGAAGGCATTTCCCGATCCCCAGGTAAATAACTAATCATTTCATCCTTTGTTCTACTTCTGCGCCTTGTAAATAATTCTATTATTTCACCTAATGCCCAATACTGCAGTTTGTTTACATGTCTGCCTTCCCTCTAGAGCTTCTCGAGACTCAGGACGCAGTCTGATCAGGATGATGTTCCCTGCTCCAAGTCTCAAAAGGAAAAGCCAACAGCCTTCATTTCAGTCCGGAGCAGATGAGAACATCTCCTTTTCATAATTTATTTCCATCAATAGATAACTATAGCTCTACCATGGAGGCTGTGACCCATGCATGCACACACTGCACAGTCTTGTATGGCCACTGCATACAAGAGCGAAGGAAAGCTCCAGTTATGAATCCGGTAAGTCTTTGTGAGGGGAAGGGGAAAGAAATATATGTATTGATGACCCACTCGATGGCAGGCTTGTTCTGAACCCTTTTCTCATCTCGTTAAACTCTCACAGCCTCCCTGAGAGGTATGATACTCTCTCCAGTAAACCCATGTGTAAACTGAGGCTTGAAGAGGGTAAATAATCTCCCTGCCTGTGCGGCGTAGAACCATGACTCAAACTGAGGTCTGCTTTCTCCTATTACTTTTCAATGTCCTGTATCTTTGCCAAGTTTCTAAAGAAACCAGAAGATACATAATGTAACCGCATACAGTATGGCAGGAGAAAAATGTAAAAGCTTATATTTTTATCATGTATTTGCTTCGGTAATCTATCTTTCAGAATGTAAGTTAACTCAGGAAATGCCTCGTGAATTGCTAAGCTCAGAATAATGCCAAGTAGACAGAAGAACTGGCTGATGCAGAGTCGAGTGATCAGACTGGCTGTGGTTAAGCGCAGAACAACCGGAGGGCTTCTCTAGGAAAACTCAGCCAAGACAGGTCTACGGCTCCCAGCCAGTTCCATTCAGGTAGCTTTGAGTTTAGCAGCCAGAACTGTGGCGTTTTCTTTCCCCTATAGATCTGTGGCCAAGTTTTCCAGAAAGAAGAATAATACTGTTTCTCTTTCATACCTCTGGGATAAAGCTCTACACTGTCAAAAGGACGCCTTTGTTTTGCAGGTTTCGAGCAAAGGATGAAATAAATACACACCTCAGACTCTGTAACAACTAGAATTCACTGCTAAGGTACTTCTCCGCTACGGAAATCTTAAGAAAAGGGCAAAATGGCTGCATGAATGGACCCTCCCACACACTGCTATGCCACCCCTTCGTTTACTGCAATTCTCATGCGCAGAAACACGCACAGCCCTCCACGCGGTATGGGTTTGCTGCGGCCCTTCTCTCCTACAGCTGCGCCTGAGCTTCGTGTCGGGCTTCAAGCAGCCCCTTCAGAAAGGCCGCAGAGCTGTGCAGTGACCATTAACTTTCTTAACAGTGTGTGAGTGTGCCTCAACCAGAAGTGACGGCCCGCAGTGGCAGTGAGCTTCACAGTCATGTGTTCAGTGAGTGGTTTTATCTCACATGATAACAGGTTTAGTTGGGGCCCGAGGGAGACCCTTCTCCAGAGAAGAAACTATCAGTGCCTTCCTTC
>NW_011888814.1:7924814-7934950 GCF_000151845.1 Pteropus vampyrus | reverse complement strand
CAGAAGATACATAATGTAACCGCATACAGTATGGCAGGAGAAAAATGTAAAAGCTTATATTTTTATCATGTATTTGCTTCGGTAATCTATCTTTCAGAATGTAAGTTAACTCAGGAAATGCCTCGTGAATTGCTAAGCTCAGAATAATGCCAAGTAGACAGAAGAACTGGCTGATGCAGAGTCGAGTGATCAGACTGGCTGTGGTTAAGCGCAGAACAACCGGAGGGCTTCTCTAGGAAAACTCAGCCAAGACAGGTCTACGGCTCCCAGCCAGTTCCATTCAGGTAGCTTTGAGTTTAGCAGCCAGAACTGTGGCGTTTTCTTTCCCCTATAGATCTGTGGCCAAGTTTTCCAGAAAGAAGAATAATACTGTTTCTCTTTCATACCTCTGGGATAAAGCTCTACACTGTCAAAAGGACGCCTTTGTTTTGCAGGTTTCGAGCAAAGGATGAAATAAATACACACCTCAGACTCTGTAACAACTAGAATTCACTGCTAAGGTACTTCTCCGCTACGGAAATCTTAAGAAAAGGGCAAAATGGCTGCATGAATGGACCCTCCCACACACTGCTATGCCACCCCTTCGTTTACTGCAATTCTCATGCGCAGAAACACGCACAGCCCTCCACGCGGTATGGGTTTGCTGCGGCCCTTCTCTCCTACAGCTGCGCCTGAGCTTCGTGTCGGGCTTCAAGCAGCCCCTTCAGAAAGGCTGCAGAGCTGTGCAGTGACCATTAACTTTCTTAACAGTGTGTGAGTGTGCCTCGACCAGAAGTGACGGCCCGCAGTGGCAGTGAGCTTCACAGTCATGTGTTCAGTGAGTGGTTTTATCTCACATGATAACAGGTTTAGTTGGGGCCCGAGGGAGACCCTTCTCCAGAGAAGAAACTATCAGTGCCTTCCTTCCAGGGGGCGGCGGAGGCAATCTTGCAGGGACAACAAACATGGCTCCCATTTCTCTTCACCCACGGCAAATTCTATTCAAGAATCCAAGAGAAGCAGCGCTGAGGCAACAGGACAGCCTCAGAAAAGGCAGTGTGCACTGGGAGAGCACGCAGCATATGTGCTTTGTGAGTGAGCGAATATTTGTGTGTACGGAGGTTGGGTGCAGGGTGCTGAAGTAAAATGACACTTTCTCCCAAAGACCACCGTTTCTGTGAAGTCCTGAATAAATAACTACTATTTGCCAGTAGGGAAGAAATAAAGCAATTTGTTCCTTGAATGCATAAAAACTGCTCGAAGAGCACAATTCATTCATAGTCTTGCTGGCTTGTGAAATCTTAAGCTACTAGAAAGGATAAGATAAGAAATATGTACATTAAGCCAACAAAGAAAGGAAGGCTTGCCCTAGTATGCCAACTTTAGTGCAACAGAGAAATACTATAGATGCAGGAGCCTGCGAAGGTAATGTCATGTCTGGGGTTTCATATAGGATTTGGATCCTAATGACATTTGAAAAGAATGAAAGAGAGACAAACAGCACTGCGTGGGGAGCTACGAGGGCAGAGTGTCTCGGCTCCTCTGAGGCCTGCCCACGACGAACGCAGCGGGGGTCACCTATCCTAAACAGGAAACGCCAACGGTGAGAATTCCCTTTACTCAGGCCATGTGAAGATATGTGCTGTCTTTTCAGCAACTCTACTCCTACGTCCTGTGAGTGGTGGAAATAAGAAGCAGGAAGAGGGCCCAGTGTTGGGTCTGCAGTGACAGAGAGACCAAATCTAGAAATTTTATGTTCAGATCTCAATTAGAGATGAAATCACCTAGATGCCCTCCAGCTTCTGTTTGAAACACAGCGGAAAGGAGGGCACATGACCTCCAGGGAGGACCTCCGCGCTCCGGGAAAAAATTTCAGAGTAACATAGGACACATAAGACTTACCTGCGAGCAAGAAGGTGATAAGGCAAGTTTCCTTTGGCAAATATAGCTTGAGACGAGAACCACTGAAGACATATTCCACCACAGCTTCAGAACGGCCTGCCCGCTGGAGAAAGGGCAGGAACTGCTTTGCTTTTTGGGTATCCTGGTGGAGAAAAGAAGAATCTTTAGAAAGGTAATAAGATTTAGGTAAATGTTTCTTTCTCTGTGGCTTAGGACAGTCTAGCATACCACAGGAAGCTAGGCAAATAACCCTATAAAATTTCATTTCTAAAACCATGGCAGACACCAGATATCCATGTGACTTCCACAGAAAAAACATAATTAATCAAAAGTTTCCAGAACATTCTCGGTGACTCTCCGCTTCTCTCTGTTCAGTTACTAAGCAACCAGTGGATATATGTTAGGAAGGTGCTTTGAAATGAGAATTTCACTTCTCTGGGATAGGAAATAAAAGCTCCCCTTCCGTCTACAGGAAATTGAGAGAAGACCAACACTAACCTTCAATGGAGGTTTATTTAACCTGTGATTTTCAATGGGAAAAAAAAAAAAAAAAAAGTGACTACCAGGCTGCATGATATAGCCCCTAGAGCCCTTTCCCAGGAAACCCAAAGTCGTTCATCTTCCATCTTCAATAGGTATGTAGATTCAGAGCTCACAGTTTCTTAAGGAGAAGAACACAACCTTCAGGCACTAGCACAGCAAGCCCTGCTCTGTGAGCTTTTCGGGGATGAGCCAGGATGGCACAGTGCTCCTGTTCCCAGTTTGGGAGATCTGTTACAGCAGGACGTGCTCCACAGGGACCAATCCCACATCGCATCAGCATGAAAAATTATGGAAACAATAAAAACATACAAAACTGCATAGCATTTTTAAAACTTCTTTTCACTCATCCACAAAAGGGCATGCATTCTACCTCAAGGGTATCAAATCATGGACATTTCAAACCTCAGAGCTCTAAGCTACAGAGCAGCTAAGCCAGCCTTCAAATCCTTTCAGTCCATCAAGCTACTTAAACAGATAATAGAGTAAGCAAGCATCAAAACATCACATTGCATGTGCTGGGGGAACAGTCACTGGATGTCAGAATTTCCAAGGCTTTCAGCCCAGCCAGCAGAACTGTCAACTTCCTCCGAGGACAGCAAACTCTGTACACCTTCCTGACGCCTGCAACACAAGCACTCCACCAAGCTCCTCCTTGCTAACTCTGCTCCTAGCAACAGAGCTATTGTATCTAAATTAATGCACATTAGATAATGAAAATTTAACAAGCCATCAAGAATTTGAGAGTTCTCACAGCAGCCAAAGGGGCTCCGCTCATTCAGAAGCAGTGAGGTAGGTTGGGATGAAAACAATATTTATAGTAATGAGAGTAATCCTTCTCTTCAAACAGTTTCTTGGAGAAAAGGAGAGACAGTCATCTGTTCTCTGTGTCTCTAATGGAACACTGGTAAAAGGTAATGGCACAATGAGCTTTCGTGGGTTGGAAACTCCCCCCAATGAACACTTAAGCTATTCCACTGTCTATATACAGTAAAGAAAAGGCCTTTCTGGAAGTTGGCGGAAGTCCAGAACAGTCGAGCAAGACAAATGTTCTGTGAGAAAGAAAGTACTACCTGATTAAAATCCTTTTTCCGTACAAGTCTAAATCTGGGACATTATTCATGAGCTGAGCCAGTAAGTCAACAACAATTATCAAAATGATTATTGCAAATCATGAGGCAACTTAATGTCTCCGAAGAGAAGGCCTTTCCACTTAAGACTGCAGTAATTTATATTTTTCACAGACTTTTGCTCATCATTATCTTCGGCATATATTTATCTGGAAAAAAGATGCTTACAGGAATAACAAGAGCACACACAAACACAGGTATGCCTTTAATGTTAATAATAAAAAGGATGTTGAAGCAGACTCTTCCTATTTTGTTAAATGATTACCTACTTTATCAAGAGAGAGATAGTTGACCCTTGACTGACATTGGTTTGAATTGCATGGGTCCACTTATATGTGGATTATTTTTCAATAAACACATGCATTATTATGATTTTCTTAACATTTTCTTTTCTCTTGCTTACTTTCTTGTAAGAATACAGTATATAATACACATAATATACAAAATATGTGTTAATCAACTGTTTATGTTATCGTTAAGTGTTCTGGTCAACAGTAGGCTATCGGGGAGTCAAAAGTTATACACGGATTTCGACTACGCAGGGTGTCGGCACGCCTCACCCTGCACAGTTCAAGAGTCAATTGCATTTACTCAGGCTGAGATCAAGGAGAAGCGAAGGTACCTTACTCTTAGCCATGTAATTAAAAAAAAAAAAAAAATCAACAGATGTTCCAGATTTCTCCTAAGTCTCAACGCACAACTTAACAGTCCTATTCCAGAAACAACATGGGAAGTCAACAAAGAGAATGTGACATGCCATTGATTATGATAAAGATTATAAGTGAAAGCCAACTATGAAAATTGAAGGCACAAAAGCAAATTTTAAAGGCCTACCAGAATTGGCCATTTTTATTTCCAGAGGCAAAATTGCAAGAAAGCACATGGGGTGCCCCCCTCCAAAGGCCTGAAGATGATGACATGCCCATGGACCATGAGTTAAGGGAAAAGATGGAAATTCACTCAAGTTGACAGGTTTTTAGAAATAAAAAATTCTTATAAAGTCAATTGAATGGAATGTATTCACCAAAAGATGTCAGCTCTTTCAAATCTCAGTCAGTGGTCTGTTGTCCCTTGTCATCTCAAATGCTTCCTTCGCTTGGCATGATCCTTTGCAATACAAAACCCCTTGAAACCTTTAATTTTTGTTTCAGTGGCTCAAATGAAAAGACTGGTAAGGCCGACTGACAGGTTCCCTCAGGTGATGTAGCCTTAAATCAGCCCCTGCTAATTTAGCTATAGAAATTATTCATGTTAGTTTTGACTGTATTACTATAAAATTGACTAAATGTGGTTAAACAATTTGACTTTCAAAGAGCTGGTGCAAGTATAGTGATGTGCTTCATTCTCTTACCCTCACTTCTAAGGTTACAAAAGAAGTAACTAAGAGAAAACTTGATTATGAGAACTAGTATAACAGAGGCCAGTTTAGGAACTACGAAGGAGCTGAAGATGCCAGGTAGATCTTAAGGATGATGGGAAAGTGATAAAGTTCAAAAAATGTCATTAACATGACATTTTAACAATCTACCAATAATCCTGAAGGAAGACCTACTGAGATTTAGTGAAATTAACAATTTCTTTACAACTTTAGAACTCCAAAATATACTTTAAAAAATAAAATTAAAGGTCTCACATTTAAAGAGATAACACTGAGACATGATAGAATGCTCATTTTAAGGCGAGACTATTAAATATCAAACATTTCTACTTGCAAGTCTAGCTGCAGACTCTCGCTTATTTACAGGAGATCTGAGCATCTATCTGCCATAGTTATCTGGTACTACATTGGCTCAAGGCTCTGAGAATCCGAGTAGATAAAGTGGTTATAGTTTTCTGTTGTCTGTACCAATATTCCCCTCCACTGGTGTAAATAATCAAGAAGCAACTGTACTTCTGCGCAGATAAGTCTTTTTTGTTACACTGATAGTTTTCACATTACCTGTGCTCCAAAACAAAACATAACTATTTTCCTGTACTCTTAGAATAGCTAATTTAAGGATACATTAGCTACATTTAACCTGCTATTGTGGATGGCATCTCTTTAAGGAATGTTTCTGCTTCCTCGATGCACCTTGAAATTGAGAAAGTAATGATGCGACAAATGTGCCTGGGGTGACTTCATTTCAAAGGATGTTAATATCTATACCTCACACTTATAAGAGTAGGGTTTTGAATGGCCCTGAAGACAGGCAGGATGGTCCTTAGAAAGAGGAAAAGGTTATAAGGACACATTCATCAAACACTCCTACTTGACCCTCACTTCTGGCTTGTCAGGCCACAACTCTTCCAAATGTGGATACATGTATCAACACCTGTAAGAAATGCCCCTTCCTACTGAGACTGCAACTTATCTCTACAAAGTGTCTTCCTTTGTAAGAAAATGAAATACCAATTTTGGGAGAGTGGGAAAGTTGGGGGTGAGGGGAGGGAGATCAGGAGAAGCAGAGTCCTTGTGTGGCTGGCACAGGACAGAGGTCCACAGAACACATAGAGACAAGTCATCTGCATCGTAGAAGAGCGTAACTCACACAAATCAAAGTTTTGTGAATTCTGGAACAGGGTTTTAGGCTGTCAGTTTGTACTAGATGTTAGCAAAGTGAATGGATTCTATGATTTTTCCACTGAAAATACCCATTATTGTAGGCATTAACATAGTTAGGACCGGTGAGAGGGGGAATATCACAACATACAAAACAGCATAGGGAAATGGGAATCAGAGCAAACCTATTAGTTAACAATTAACCACTCAGGATTATCATGTGCAAGTCTCAAATGGGAACTGTTAATAATGAAACTCACTAATTAGTTCTCATCGTCACAATCACTCTTTGATTAACATCACAGGAAAAAGAACTAAAAACAAATACATGTGGGGCTTAGCATGGTAGCACGGGAACAGTCCACCAGCACTTGAGAAACTGAATTGGAACGAGGAACATCAAAAATGATGGAGCTTCCATGTCCTGCCCACTCCAGCAAACCGGGCAGGTGTCACTCCTGTGAGAGCTGACTCCCCTGTACCTACAGGGCTGACCTGAGGCTAAAGGATTCTAGAGCACAATGCTGTTTGGGTCCTACAAATCCTAATATTGCAGCAGCAAAATGTGGATGTGTACAAGAGCACAGACACAGAAAACAAAGCGTGGAGATCAGAACTAACAGCTAAGAACACTGAAGCAAACGCACTCTCATTTCAGGGTGCACTGTGAGAACTTACTGCCATAGTTATCTGTTTTTGTCGGGCTCTCCAGACAGGAAGAATTACTTCTACAACTACAAATCACAAGTACATCCCCCACTGGAAAGGCAAGCATCAACACTCCATGCTCTTCCTCCTTTCCACAGCTCAGGCACTATATGGCCCAAGTGATATTTTAACTCAAAGAATGAGATTATGGTTTTCTGCTAGGAACCACTTATACGGGCAAGATAATCTCTGAATATAAATGGGGCCTTGCGGGGAGACACTTGGGAATCCTGTCTAGCTCCAACAATACCACAAAGCACTAAAAAATTTGAGACAAATCTTGCCTAGCTGGTCATCAGTGTTTCATGGTGATGTGTATGTGAGGGGTACTAGGAGAGGGCGTAAACTTCAGTGAGATACAAGTTTAACAGGAATGAGTGAAAACAGGAAAAAACCACGCTGAAAAACAAATAAAATTAGGAGGAAACGGAAAAAAAAAATGCTGAAGCTAGGCCATCAATAATTTTTCATTAAGTGCTGTCTGTAGTTTACAGTTTCTTACACTGTTTACTTAGGTGGCACAGCAGCTCGCTCAGGCCTCCAACATGTCAGGGTGTAGGAGAAACCATGCTTCAGGCTCTGGGCTCCACTCCTGAGAGCATGAATCAAGAGGACAGCTGTAGGAACACTGAACTGGAAGCAAGCCCTGAGCTTGGGAGGCTGGGCTGGCATGTTAACCTGTGGCGCCCTCAACACTGAATACAACCTTCCATTTTCTTTCCTAATTCTAATCCTTTATTAAGGTAGGATAGTTTGGTTAAGCGGTTTTCAAAGCGTACAAGGAGAGACTGAAGGGCAGAAGGAGCTGGCATGGTCTGCTCCCCAAATGGGAAGAAGGAAGCTGCAGAGCACGGCAGTGCGAGTATAGCTTCATGTCCCAAACGTGGAGGAAAAAAATTTCTCTGCGCTTGAACTTGAAAAAAACCTAAATCTGCCAACACTTTAAGAATACCATTGCCCTCAGGAGCCCTGCAAAGGATAGGCATCTATAAATATTTTCATTTGGTTGGTCTTGCTCACTATCTATCTCCTTTTCACAAGGTATAAAACTGAGAAAAGAAACCAGGACTTGGTAAATCCTAAGAGAAGGGATAATCCTGTATTTAGAATGAAAATATGCAAAGCAGCATTCTGACTTACAATCACGGCAGTCCAATTAAAAGAAAGTCAAATCATGTTACAGTAATAGATTAGAGACCCCTAGAATATGGCCTGGCATTCATCCGTACTCACCCCAAACTGGAAGTAACCTAAATCTTCTTCAACGAGGGAATGGATAAACTGTAGCACGCCCACATAATGGAATACTACTCTGCAATTAAAAGCGTATAAGCGGCAACATGGATGAATCTCAAATGCACGATTCCATTTATATAACACTCTTGCAAAAGTTAAACTGTAAGGACAGAAACAGACCAGTGGTTGCCAGAGGCTAAGGGAAGGGCGGGGGTGGACGCCAAAGGTGACGGAGGAGTTTGGGGAAGATGATCCAACAGTTCCATTTTCTTGGGTATGGGTTGGTTCCAAGTGTCCATGGCTCTCAAAATGTCCACACTTACTGAAACTCATAGAATTATATATTAAATATGATATATTTTACTGTATAAATTATGCCTAAGTTTTAAAGATAAAAAAATTGACCTGGATAAGTAGACTATGTAATATTTTAATTTTTAACTTAAGTATTTCCTAGTCAACTAATTTATAAGTAGCTCGGAGACAGTAACAATTTCAAAATTAAGCACTCCAGTAATCACATTTTAGATAAACTACTTTAATTAACTAGTCAATGCATTAAAGTGTTTAAAAAAATTCAAGCAGAAAATAGTTTAGATGAGAAATCATGGGATTAGAAGAACAAAGAAAAAAAATTTTTTTATATCAGTTTCCCAAAAGCAGCGTAAGAAAGTATCAATTCTAAAGGCAATGGCTAAAGAAAAGCTTGATACTGTCCTCGCCTGGCTACATGGAGGCAATGTTCTGTCCCAAGAAAGAAAACAGTACTTCTGAGGACATTTGCCTGTTGACATTTTTATACTACCTTGAAATAAAATCATGTGATATGGCTTACTGCGAATAAAATATATTCAACTCTTAATCAAATGAAAATTCTACACAGGCTCTGAGATTATTTTTTTATTGAATGACTTTCAGTTTTCCAAATTTAACCAGCTGAAATTATGCTGTAAGAACGATTCAATTTAACCTTTAAAATCACTGCATTTTAGTGGGAAAATCAGCATTTCATCATCAACAGGAAATACAGTGCCCTTGGCTTATTCTACAAGACTTTTTTCTGTGCTGTAAGTTTAGCATAGAAAACACAGTGATGGTATATGTGTTTCATATAAAAAGGGTTGAAATATATACCTAAAGGATAAGTATATACCTAGTTATAAGAAAGCATCAGCCACACAAGCTCACTCTCTTTCTATAGCAATCCTCTTTCTCTGATTTGTTTGAGGGATGTCGTTCCTCAGGTCTGCCTAGCCACGCAATGATCTGAAAGTTATGGCTCATAATTCATGGGAACCAGAAAAATGTCCACAAATAAAGTCCGCCTTCTTCCCATTTCCTCCTTCACCCCCAAACTGTCCATTTTTCCACTTCTTCATACTCTAACTTCTCAACAGATTGTTAACAATTTTTCATTAAATTGATATTCGGTGTTTATAAAATTACGACTTTGTAAATCGTAGCCCTTCCTGGAGCACCCCCCACTCCTGCCGACTTCTGCACGGTGGTGTGTGAGGCCTGCTGCACGACGGATGACCCAGCCTCCTTTCACTAAAACCCTGGATATTCCCTGCACATCCTACCCTGGATCATGTTTCCCAGGTCTTTGCTTTCCACTTTCTTGGTTTACTCCCTTTTCCTTTTTCAAAAAACATCCTATTCCTATTTCATGGAGAAAATGTTTCATCTCTTTGAGGTCAGGTAAGTAAAGATAGAATGGATACAGAGTGGCTTTTGTAGTTTTATTCTGGAGAAAGACTATCCTTTGAGTACTTTGAATCCAACAGATAAATTCCTTTCATTATCCATCAGCATAATAATACACTAGTTTTTTGATACCAATGGCTACTTTAGTTATTATGTGAAGAAAATTTATTTTATTATAAAACTAAATTGTAACTACTCAAAGATACAGCCATGAGAAATACTGGCTCAGTATTACCAATTTGTTAAGAGAAAAAAGTATACAGAAGAGCTTAATATACTGGAGGGCATACCTTACAATTATTTTCACATTAAATATTTCTCTAAAAATATGTAATTTATCCAAATTTTAGACATCTAATTATAGCAAATAAATCATTAAATTGATAAGAAAATAG
>NW_011888814.1:7883610-7924029 GCF_000151845.1 Pteropus vampyrus | reverse complement strand
GTCCACACTTACTGAAACTCATAGAATTATATATTAAATATGATATATTTTACTGTATAAATTATGCCTAAGTTTTAAAGATAAAAAAATTGACCTGGATAAGTAGACTATGTAATATTTTAATTTTTAACTTAAGTATTTCCTAGTCAACTAATTTATAAGTAGCTCTGAGACAGTAACAATTTCAAAATTAAGCACTCCAGTAATCACATTTTAGATAAACTACTTTAATTAACTAGTCAATGCATTAAAGTGTTTAAAAAAATTCAAGCAGAAAATAGTTTAGATGAGAAATCATGGGATTAGAAGAACAAAGAAAAAAAATTTTTTTATATCAGTTTCCCAAAAGCAGCGTAAGAAAGTATCAATTCTAAAGGCAATGGCTAAAGAAAAGCTTGATACTGTCCTCGCCTGGCTACATGGAGGCAATGTTCTGTCCCAAGAAAGAAAACAGTACTTCTGAGGACATTTGCCTGTTGACATTTTTATACTACCTTGAAATAAAATCATGTGATATGGCTTACCGCGAATAAAATATATTCAACTCTTAATCAAATGAAAATTCTACACAGGCTCTGAGATTATTTTTTTATTGAATGACTTTCAGTTTTCCAAATTTAACCAGCTGAAATTATGCTGTAAGAACGATTCAATTTAACCTTTAAAATCACTGCATTTTAGTGGGAAAATCAGCATTTCATCATCAACAGGAAATACAGTGCCCTTGGCTTATTCTACAAGACTTTTTTCTGTGCTGTAAGTTTAGCATAGAAAACACAGTGATGGTATATGTGTTTCATATAAAAAGGGTTGAAATATATACCTAAAGGATAAGTATATACCTAGTTATAAGAAAGCATCAGCCACACAAGCTCACTCTCTTTCTATAGCAATCCTCTTTCTCTGATTTGTTTGAGGGATGTCGTTCCTCAGGTCTGCCTAGCCACGCAATGATCTGAAAGTTATGGCTCATAATTCATGGGAACCAGAAAAATGTCCACAAATAAAGTCCGCCTTCTTCCCATTTCCTCCTTCACCCCCAAACTGTCCATTTTTCCACTTCTTCATACTCTAACTTCTCAACAGATTGTTAACAATTTTTCATTAAATTGATATTCGGTGTTTATAAAATTACGACTTTGTAAATCGTAGCCCTTCCTGGAGCACCCCCCACTCCTGCCGACTTCTGCACGGTGGTGTGTGAGGCCTGCTGCACGACGGATGACCCAGCCTCCTTTCACTAAAACCCTGGATATTCCCTGCACATCCTACCCTGGATCATGTTTCCCAGGTCTTTGCTTTCCACTTTCTTGGTTTACTCCCTTTTCCTTTTTCAAAAAACATCCTATTCCTATTTCATGGAGAAAATGTTTCATCTCTTTGAGGTCAGGTAAGTAAAGATAGAATGGATACAGAGTGGCTTTTGTAGTTTTATTCTGGAGAAAGACTATCCTTTGAGTACTTTGAATCCAACAGATAAATTCCTTTCATTATCCATCAGCATAATAATACACTAGTTTTTTGATACCAATGGCTACTTTAGTTATTATGTGAAGAAAATTTATTTTATTATAAAACTAAATTGTAACTACTCAAAGATACAGCCATGAGAAATACTGGCTCAGTATTACCAATTTGTTAAGAGAAAAAAGTATACAGAAGAGCTTAATATACTGGAGGGCATACCTTACAATTATTTTCACATTAAATATTTCTCTAAAAATATGTAATTTATCCAAATTTTAGACATCTAATTATAGCAAATAAATCATTAAATTGATAAGAAAATAGCTAAAGATGGCACTTCTATTCTAAATTGGTAAAGATAAACACAACCAATGATGACAGAAAGAGACCATTTAACAACTGTGCTGTTACTTTTCTAAGAATCAAATGATGACTCTTTATAGGAACATAGTTAGGAACTGCCTAATGATGTTTTGGTCAACAATGGTCCCATAAGATTCTAGCAGAGCTGAAAAATTCCTATCGCCTAGTGACAATATAGCTGTCTTACTCACGTGTCTGTGGTGATGCTGGTGTAAACAAACCTACTACGCAGCCAGTCATGTGTAAGTATCTCACAGACAATTGTGTATCGTACATAATACTTGATAATCATCATACATGACTACTGGTTTACATATTTACTATACTACACATTTTATCATTATTTTAGAATGTACTCTTTCTATTTACAAAAAAAGTTCCTGTAAAACAGCACGCCGTGTGATGCCTCATACATCTTGTGTTACTGTCTCTTGGTTGCATCATCTTCTCTTGCGCTTGATTTAATGTTTTTTATCAAGTTAGTGTAGACTAAGTGTGCAGTGTTTATAAAGTCTGAAGTTAGTGCAGTCATGTCCTAGGCCTTCACAATCACTCACCACTCACTCACTGACTCATCCAGAGCAACTTCCAGTCCTGCAAGCTCCATTCGTGGTAAGCGCCCTATGCAGGTGACCATTTTTTATCTTTTAAACTGAATTTTTACGTAGGTTTATATATTCAAATACTTACCATCATGTTACAGTTGCCTACAATAGTCAGTACAGTAACACGCTGGATAGGCTTGTGAGAGCAATGGCTATACCGTATGGCCTAGGTGCAGTAGGCTGCACCATCTAAGTTTGTGTGTGCACTCTATGATATCTGCACAACTATGAAGCTGCCTAATGACACAATTCTCAGAACGTTATCTCCATTGAGCAGTGCATGACTATACCACAATAGACATTTTAAATATTTCTGGAAAAAAAGACATAAGACTGACTGGTCTAAAAACACAGCTTAAAATGGTAGGTGACAGTAAAAACATGGAACGAAACACATCAAGAAGAATCTACTGCTCTAAATATCAATTATAAGGCTATGATTAAAAAAGGAACTAAAGGTCTGAAATACTATTTATTTCTTTAAAAGTTTTAGGTCAGTTTTTATCACTTTCAAAGTCTCTATAGACAAGAGGTAAGAATTTATTACAGAAGCAGAAAATGATTTGGGAGATAATTAAAATAATATATGCAGAGTAAAGAATTTTAAGATGATCTGATGAAGCATAAGTTTCATTTCAAGGCAAAACCAAGAAAGAAGGGGCAAGGAAATTGATGTCATGCTAACCTCTATTCCACCTGAGACATGAACACAACTTCAGAAAAGGATGAAAGAAAAAAAAAATCAGCAAGCAACCTATGACATAAAATTTAAAAATCAAAAGAATTATAAAAGGTTAGATGACTAAAATAATTTCCAAATCCCCTAAAAGAACTGTGAACATTCATTTTTCCCCGCAGTCATACCAATTTAGGTCCAATAAATCTTAAATAAAAGTTTTATTATGTCTAATTGGTCTTTTTAAAGCCCTACATTTTTAAAGAGTTAATAAAAATAGATAATTACAAAATTTGGAAGAGAAAGTTCCAGCTTTTAAGATATGAAAAAAAATGATAACTATTATGGTAGAAAGTTATTATTAAGAAAAAATGTGGTCAGTGTTTTGAAGAACAACAAATATATCAAACTAAAAACCTAACATTTTACTCAATAAAGATTTAGAGAATGATGATGCTAAAAAATTACATTATCCTTTGGCATATATTACTTATGGAATTATTCTAAAGAAAATAATTAGAGACTGTGAATTAGCGAAAGGAATCAGTGTGGTTTATGAAAGGAAAAAAAACAATCCAAATCACTTCACTATCCAACAGTGGGAAGCTGATTAATCAAATTATAGTACATTAATAAGACAGAATACTAGGCAGACACGAAAAGTGTGGTTCAAGGAGACAAAAGCAATTTAAGCACCTACTACGGCGCCAGACACTGTTAGGCACTAATTGTATACAGAGAAAGTTCTTGTCCTGAAAAAAAAAAAAAAAAGCCTGTATCACCACTTAAAAAAAGAGGTGCCGGGCGGGGTGAGTGGGTGATGAAAACAAAACAAAGCAGAACCCCACATTCTGGTAAGTAGAAATATTTTTATTGAAAAATTTCTGGTGGTAGTAGTAGAGATGGTTTTATTTTCTTCTTTTGGCTTATTTATATTTGATGCATTTAAAAACAAAACTTGTGGGAAAAGAAAGTGTAAGTTTTGGTTTTTAAAAGAAAAAAATAGATTAACATTCAGTGCCGATTCTGCTTTGTCCAGATAAACTTACAAATTATTCAGGTCGGACAACAATCTCCAATTTTTTAAAGCCAAATTCAACATTCTTCAGAGTAAATTAGTCCTTTACCTTTACAATTGTTCTGTGTATTTTGAGACAGATAAACATTATGGACACTGATAGTCTGCAAACTGATTTGGAAAACATCTCGACCTGAAACTGGAAGTGAAATCTGCTCTACTACTCCTTCAAAAACAGCATCTGATGAAATCAAACTAAGCAGCCCTTTTCCTAAGGAATAAAACTTTAACTTAATTATGTCAGAGCCAAAAAGAGTATCGACAATCAGCAGAAAAGAAAAATCACATATATTAGCACGATATAAGAATAAGAAAAATGAATTCCGAGTAAAGCAAGCAGCATGATATAAACAGTCCCATATTTGGTCTCAGAAATTGACTGACTAAAAAGTACCCAGAATTCCATGCGTATGTAAAAAATATGTGATAATCAACTTAAAACATAATGAAACTAACCTTAGAGAAAAGCGTAGTTAGGAATGTAGTGTTTTGGGTGTAGACATCCTAATATAACTCTGGTATGATGTAATCACATGTGGATATTTGGGGTTCTAGAAGTGACACTCTAAGGATCTAGCTTATCAATGAAAAACCATGTGCCCCAGGATGCATAAATGATGGCAGAGAATTTAGACAGAGATCTGGTCAAGATAACATAAGAAATTTGTTTTTCCAACAAGGCACTCATACTAGAACCCCAAAACAATATCCACATGTGATTACATCATACCAGGGTTATAAAATCGCAGTGGGCGGGAACAGGGATAAATCTATACGTTTCCTCCGTCAGTGCATATGTAGTTATGGATGCGCTGAAGATTTTTCACTCATTGACAACTACAGAGACATTTATCCAGTTACTATTGCCAGAAAATGGCTAAAACTGAAAGTATAGAGATGTAAACCCGTGATCCAACCCGTCATTCCACAAAAACTGCTCTAAAGTCACCAGTAATCCATGTTGCTAAACCTACTAGACAGTTCTCAATCTTCGCCTTTCTGAAGCAGAAGAGTCAATGCTTATGTTGTGACGCTCTCTCTCCTCTTAGTTTCTATGATTTTCCGGATATCCTAGGAAGTGCCTTTTTAAGTTTCTTTGGCCAGTTACTCCCTATGTATGATCTTTAGATTTGAGATAAAGTGTTTGGCCTAAGGACTCTTAATATTCCGAGTAATTTTGTACACTCGCATCTAAATGTTCAATAGTCTTAAATTCATGCCAGAAAGCCCGAGCCACTTTTCTGGGCTATGGACCATGTGAATGGCCCATGGGTACCTCAATTTTAACATGTCAAGGCATTCTTAATTTTCCTCCCAAATCTATACCACCAAAACTGTTTATCATATGAAAAAAGCAGCACCACCATCAACCATTATTTTTACTCAGACACACAGGATGCTCACACGACACCTGAGTTTCATTCCCCTTCCTTGACCCGATGCAAGCAATAACCAAATTCTACCAGTTCTACCATCAAACTACCAAACTAGACCTCAAATTTATCTTTCTGCATCCACTGTCACAACCCTAGCTCTGGACACCATTTTCTCACCCAGTGAACTGCCATATCCTCCCCTAACCAGTGTCTTAAAGCCAGTCTTGCCTCAAGTCTATCTCCACAGAGCAGCCACATAGCAGCCAGTGGGGAAGAGGGCAGGAATATGTATATCATATACAGTATATGTAAAACGCCAACCTAATTATAATTACTCCACTCCCAATGATTTCTCATTGTTCTTCAGAAAAGCTTCAAAATCCTTATCGAAGACTACAAAGTGTAAATGTTTCATTCATTGACTTATTTCCAGTCACTAGCCTCATTTATCTCTCATTTGATATTTAAAATATGCTATCTGGTATACATCTCTGCAGAGGAAGAAGTATGATTTGAGACTTGAATGAAGAGTTTGGAATACTACTGAAGATGAAGATGGCAGTTATCATTTATAGAGGACGTCCTATGTGCTAGACAGAATGCTCAGCAATGTGGTAATAATCGCCACTGCCATGCGAACCACTGTTCTCTGTTGAGCTCTTATTATATCAATTGTTATAAATACTTTGCATATATTACTCATTCGATCACCACAAACCTAGTGAGGTAAGGGCCATTATTATTCATTTTACAGATGGGAAAGACGGTGGCACAGAGAGGTTAAATAACTTCCTCAAGGAGACAACGTAATAAGCAATAAAGCAAGGACTTGGGTGATCTGATATTGCAGCCCATGCTACACTCCATATTGCTACTGTATTCTAGAAAACACGCACCCCTCCTGCTGCAGGTGTCTGCACCCCTCCTGCTTCATGTGTCTATTAGCCTGTCTACTTCTAGTTACTACCAGCACAGTTAGCCCTGTTGCTAGGAGCAAGGGTCACATTTTTTCCTAAACAGTATCACACAAATTTAGGTCATTACTTAGCAAATCAAATCTAAACTAGGATCCGAAGTGATACAAAAAAGATGCCCCTTTATTAGCTTAGAGACCAATGAGAAAAACCATTGCACACATGTCAACCTGAGAACAGTAACCAATCAATACATCAAGAAGTGCAAAATCATGGTACTGATTATGTAAATACTGAAGAAAGGCATGATCAGAAGGCAGTGAGGATACAAAGGGGAAACTGCTGGAAGGAGAGAAATGTCCTGGAGGACGAAGACGGGATGGCCAGGAAGAAGTGTCGGTGATCCAAGAAGAAACGCTACTTGAAAAGAGCTAATTAATAATGTAGTCATCAGAACTGAGAACTTGAAACAGAGGAATAAACTGGATATGATGTAGAAGAAAATAGTCTCTAAAGTAGATAAAATGTCCGGGAATGCTGCAGTAACAGACTATCGAAAGAACGTAAGTCTTCCTCTAGATTCAAACCTTGGCAATTGCTTGTATTCTCAGACATCTCCCAGATCTGATATTGTGTTAGAAATTTTTTCATTCTTTCGGAGAACAGCATTTCCTGAGGAACTGAGGCACAAAATTACTAGATAAATCCCATGGCGACCCAGGCCTCCTATTCCAGGACATTTAGCTGGACATCAACACTGCAAGGAGTGTCCAAAATTCTGCACAACATATTCTGTAGGGAATATGTTGGAAGCAGGCTAAATAAAGCCTTAAAATATGAGTAAGCAGAATGTCTACGTTAGTAAAATGACTTACTTTGAGATGTTTATATAAGCAATAGCCACAGGATAAAATGAGTTCAATCTAGGACTAAGTAGTGTTATGATGGTGAAGTGGAGAGCAAAGCCAGGGCTGGGCAGAAATATTTCAAATTTTATCACATCACTCGGCAGCCATGGGACAGATGAGATAACCTAATCATATACCTGAACCTGAGAATCAGGAATTTTATCAACTGCCTTCAAAATACCCTAACATTCATTTCGCCAAGGCTGTAATGGGCTCATTTCACCAATTTAACCCATGAAATAGACTCGCAGAATAATATTCACATGCAAGCAGAGAATGGGAAAGAGAACTTAAGAGCATGAGCCAGCAATAGCAGAATCTATGCTGCTAGAGGCAAACCACTTTGGAATAGACGCTTCTGGACTCCTCCAATTTTTCTTTTTCTTTTTTTTTTTAAACAAATAATGAAAGTCAAAAACCATTATACCCCAGGACACTAAATGAAAGCTGGGACCCTGTATCTGAGGGGCTGATGTGCATACATTCCTGTGTGTGAAGTCATAGCTAAACAAGGCATCAGAAAGAAACTAGAAAAATTGTGGCAGAAAATTTCCTTGAAAACAGAAAGCACTCTGGTGACATATCGAGCCTACTGATTATTTTGGAAAGATGTTTCCTTATAAAAAGCAACAAATGAAGAATCGCTGTCTGTTAGTGCTCCGCCTCCGGGCAAGTCACCAGATCAAACACGTCTTCAGAGTGCTGAATTGCAGAGACGACGCAGAGCTGGGACACACTCACCAAACGTCAAGACACTGTGCCTTGTCGTCAATGTTTAATCCCTCTACCTCAATCTGCTGTGGGGCCTGAATTTTCCAAAATAAAAGCCTATTGGTAAACAAAACGGTAGACCAAGTAAGGAACAGGCAAGGAACCAGGCATTTTGCAGGTAACAGAGACATATTCACTTTAGAACGATTTATTTTTTAAAGGACACTTACAACCAAATGACTCTTCATTTCCAGGTATAGAGCAGGCAATAAAATGAAGATTTTCAAAACATATAATTGCATGATCTCTTATTGCCCGATGTTATAAATGGTTTCGTACTGCTCTCCTTTCTGCAATTCCTTCCCCTCTTAAAGGGTACTTTTCAAACAGGTGAAATCATGACTTTTATACAAATATAAAACAAACACATGTCAAAAATTTTATTTGAACTCGCTAATTAATGAGGGTATTGGAAAGATATTACAACCGACTCAAAGGAGAATCTGAAGAACAGACATATCTGTATATGCAACAAGAAATGCTGAAGTGAATTTGCTAAAGATGCAAAACTCTAGAGCAAACTATAGAGTGAAAATGTAACTTCTGAAGTCATCTCTTTCACGGGGCAGAAATCTGTACGGGGTCACATCTGTAAAACAGGAATCATCTGCATCACCATCAGGCCATCACGAGTTAAATTCTTTCTCCACAGAGGTGCAAGACAGCCCAGGTTAAAAACTAAGCAGCACTTCTGATTTTATTTATTTGACTCCTCTCTCTTTGTTCCTTGATGAGTCTTGTTAAGGGTTTATCAATTTTGTTTATCCTTTCAAAGAACCAGCTCTTGGCTTCATTGAAACAATAATTCGTAAAGATCTATATACCTCTATGTTCATGGCAGCAGTATTCACAATGGTCAAGATATGGAAGCAACCTAATGCCCATCAACACATGATTGGATAAAGAAGTTACATATGGTTCATATGTGCAATGGAGTATTACTCAGCCATAAAAAAAAAAAAAAAAAAATGAAATCCTACCATTTGCAACGGCTGAGCAAACTAAGTCAAAGATAAATACCATACTATTTCACTTATATGCGGAATCTAAGGAACAAAAAAACAAACTAATAGAAAACAGACTCACAAATACAGAGGACAATCTGGTGATGGCCAGAGGGTTGGGGAGGGGGAGCTGGGAGAAAGCAGTGAAGGGCTAAGAAGTATAAATTAGTAGTTGATAGATAGTCACGGGGATGGGGAGCATGGCATAGGGAATGCAGTTAGCAGTAATGTAATGGCTACGTGTAGAGCCAGAGGGAAGACAGAGTAATCAGGGGGATCGTTTCATAAACTATATAAATGTCTAACCAATGTACTGTATACTTGAAACTAATAATAAAATAAAATACTGGGAAAAAAAAAAAAAGCAACTGAGCAGCAGTTTCCCACAGAATCAGATAACCCCAAAGGGTTTACTAGGCAGCACCCAGCATTCCAGTGAACGGGTGGGTACCCAATAATCTCCTTGCCAATTCCGAAGACTTTAACAATGTCTCTTGATACCCCCAACTAAAGAGGTCAGACTATGTTCTAAATTTATTACCTTATAGCACAAAAAATTTACAAAAGGAACAGAACTCAGTTGAAAAGTGGATTAAATGTGTAAAAAGAGGTGCTCGAACACAACCACTACTGTGCTAAATGCTGAAATATAATCTTTAAAAAATTCCAGCATTTCTTTTTAATAATCATTCAGAACCTGATAAAGACAAACCTGATAAAGACAAACTTCTCTTTTATTCCCATGGAAAGCATAAATGCTTTTGGATTTTTCTAGAAGAGGGATGTTCCTGCGGCTCTGGGCATTTGAATAGGAGAGCTTTACAAAACAAGAATACGCCACACAGGATTCCATATGGGCCCCAGAGCAGACTAGGGTAGAAGGACTGGACACTGAAGACAGGGCATAGTGTCTTGACCTTTGCTGAGTGTGTCCCAGCTCTGCAATTCAGTGCTCTGAAGACATGTTTGATCTGGTGACCTGCCCAAAGGTAGAGCACTAACAGAGACAGTGATTCTTAATGGACAAAAGACAATAAAGCAATGACCTCAACCATTTGGGAGGGCAACCTAGGGAGAACCAAACTCCTCACACAATTGAGGGCTCCTTACCAACATGTGATTCTTTTGCAGAGGTAGAGGGAAAGGAGATATGGGAGGACAGTGGGGAGATAGGAGAGGAAAAGGGGCAGATAAGAAGACAGGAAAGTGGGGGAGAGGGGAAAGAATGAAAGGAAGAAAAAGGTGAAAGAAATGGGAAAAAAAAAAAAAGAGCCTGGGCGAAACTTCCAGGGTAGTAGCTGTGACTTTGGCATCACAGGAACCTTTGTGTTACAGGGCTGAACTGCATGTTCTGCACTATGAGGACACAAGTCAATGAGATTGCACAATGCAGTCTAATTGGAGCTCAAGAACTTTTGGGTGGGGGTTAGAGGGAAAACAAAACAGAGAGAAATACTTTCTCCTAAATTGGCAAAAAACTGAGCTGCCAAATGCAGGGGAGTTACAAGAAAACAACCATGAGAACCCACCACGAGCACTTACCATGGCTTCCTTAAAAGGCACCAACCATCATATTACGGAGCATATATGCTTGCTCTAGAGAGCAAGGTCAGTAGACAGTGAGTGGGCTCTTGCAGGCTTCCTTTGGGATTTTCCCCAAGGTATCGAATGCAGAGCCTGGCCGTGGGGGCCAGCAACTATGGTGTGAATGGAATTCTAGCACTAAGCAATCCTTCCAGGTCACAGAAACCCACCAGGCAGAACCAAAGGCCTATGCCTATGTGATCAGCACAAAAGAGACATTAGAAAGGAAGAGTAAGACAGGGAAGTACTATTAAAACAAACGAATCAACTAAGAAGAAAGGAGCATTTGTGCCACCATCAAGTTACCAGGGATTAATAACAACAGAAAGATAGCTGAAAGGAACTTTAGAGGATAAGATGAGAATCCAACCAAGTGGGCCAGAAGACACATCAGGGAAACAACAGTTGAACACAGACCTAGCTTTCAAAGGCCCTGGGTGACTGTGCTGCTTTTACAACTTCCTCACACTTACTGGGTAAACCACTTCTTACTTACCCTGGCAGCCCAAAATAAAATCTTTTAAATTCTTCCACTGAGGCCCAGCTCCACTGGAAGCTAAAGAAAGAGAACTTCTGTAAATGTCCCCAAGCCTCTTGTAGAAAGAAGGACTGCTTTAAATACCCTGAGGAAAAGGGGACAGTGCTATTCAAATTCAAGAAGGCACTGAAAAACCAGGAACTAGAGGAAGAGGTCAGGAGATGCTAGAGAAAATCCTACCTATTTACTTACCTATTTATTTTAAAGTAATACTTCAACCCTTTATGTATGCAAGTTAGAATCCAGCTGGTCAATTTTGCAAGTCTTCATTTCAAGATATAATGGAATAAGAGGGACCTGGAAATCTGAACCCCCACCCCCAGAGCTAGCTAGTCTTTGGATCATTCTAGGCCATGGTTTAAGCACATCCTTAGCAGTAATACGCTGCATTCTTCAATAAAATCAGCCATAGAGAGAGGTGCTTACAAAACATTAGTATGTAATATGAGCAAAGGAAGTAATATTCAAGAGAGCACAGTAGCAGTTAACAGAAAAAAGACAGAGATTTAGCGAAGGCAAGGAAGAAGAGCATAAGAAACAGCAACGAAATGAACAGACAAGTTGGCAGGACGCCGTATCACGAAACGGCAGATGTTCAGAAGGACAGCCCCATCATTCCAGTAATCTGTCCCTTTCTGGGACTTTTAGACATATGACTGGAGAGGACAGGATGCTGGTCTAGGCTCTATCTTCTCATAGTGTCATCAATAAACAAACAAACAAACAAACAAAACAACTCCTCATGCACCAGAAAGAATAGACGCAACAGGAAATAGAGGAAAAGTGAAACAGGCACCACCGAATGTGACTCACGCACAAAGAAGAGGAAGGGGTGCTGGAAGGAACAGGAAGGAATCGGTGTGCGCTGACTGCAACCTGAGGAGTGGGGAGCTCTCTCATCTCAGAACCATAATTGATTTGTCTGATTTACCGGAACAACAGTAAGCCGCGCACCAGCCCCATTTTATTGCTTGTTTTACACTCTATATCTGCAGGAGATTGTATTTTTTACAGAGCAGACTACAGCAAAAAACAATAATAAAGCCACGATAAGCATCAGCCTTATATTCCACTGACATGCACATTCCAACTTTTTGTACTCCATTGAGGGAGTGAAGACAGGATTCAGAGAAAAACAGAACCCACTGATAACGAAACTGGGTGTATGATGAGAACCAGTCACCACAGAACCATCCTCCAAATCCAATCAGACCCAGTGCCAAGTTGGTCACACTCATACATTCACAGGAATATCCTGGCCTAAAGGAAACCAGACGATTAAGAAAGGACAGCAATGACCAGAACTTGTAGTACCCCACTTCCTTCACCTTGAAAAATTAGAAATAAAGGAACTAGTAACTTCTTCAGGATTCAGATGACCAGATCGGCAGTATTTTCTCCCTTAGCGGTTACCCTGAAAACAAATGTTAAAGATGCAAAAGAGCTGAGTTTAATAAAGCCCTAGCCAAAAGGCGAGGTTCATTCAGTTGGTGTTACACAGACGCTGTGTGCTTTACGGAAAAAACAGTTGATGTTAATGTCAAAAATCGTTTGTATTAACTGACAAATACTTGTACTGAGCTCTCAATATGGGGGACACAAGAGGCTCAATTGGGCTAGCAGAACGCAAAGCTAGAAAGCATGTTCAGTAGCCAATAAATGACCAGTCTAGTCCCGGGGAAGCTGATGAACGGACATAAAAAGGTCTGCTGGTTTCATCACCGCAGAGGCCAGTGTCTCAAAGCAGGCGGTCATCCTTTTACTCCTATGCTTGGATCGCTTACTTTCCATAACAGGAAGTCAGCCAAGCAGACGGTGCACTTGCTAAGTCTCCATCAGAGGCATTTTAGTGCACTCTGACCCTTATCCAATGAAATCATTTTTAAAATTGCAAGAGAAGAGATATGGACAATGGGTAGAGACTCGACTCTAAAAGCTGGAGGCCACTAAAACAAGAACAACTTTACAGATTACTTGTCTCACAATCATAATATAACCTTTTCCTTACAGCACATTTCTTGAGGGTGTTTAGACTGCAGTATGAGGAGCTTATATGTGTCTCCTCCACCCTAAGGATGTCTATTCAGGTGGAGAGAGGTATTAGGTACAAATACCAGTTCATAGTCTATTATTTTGGCAGCACATTAAATATACTGTCAACTTAAAAACAAAACAAAACAAAAAAAACCTTCCATTTATCATGACCTGCAACTAAGAACAAGTCAAAGAAGGGAGGGGAGGGAGGGACACAGAGAAAGATACAAAAAATTTAAGAATCTTTTATGAAACCATTATATGTGTGTATTTCATGGCCTTTTTCCATTATATGTGTGTATTTCATCTTCATCCACCTGTAAGCTATTTCCCTGCCTGACTCCCACATATCTATCCGTCCCTCTGGCAGTAACTTTGCCAGGATGCTTCAGGAGGCTGAAAACCCATATGTCTCACCTAAATGACACACGGGCACCCATCACACACAGACTTAACATGACACTGTGCCGGAAAGAAGAGAAGGTTAGAAGGGGGAGATAAAGCTCCTCTGTCACAGAAGGCGCCCTGCTCCCACTTTGCAAAAAAACCCCTGCAATCTAAGCTGAACAATGGGTGATGAAGGTAGACAAGGAACAGCTTTCACTTTCACTCTCTCGCTTGCTCAAGCTTTCCTCTTTTATTTATATTTGGCAACTGAGGGGGATTTAATTGGCATTTATTTTTAAATAATGTAAGAGCAAACCAATTCTTCAATATCCAGACAGAAAAGAGAATAAAGATATGCATGAGATGGAGATGCATAAGGGACATGGGAGACAAAAAAAGGGAGAAGAATATGAAGACAAGCTTCCTAAGACCCGTTGCTACCAAAAAAAAAAGAAAAAGAAAAAGAAAGAAATGAAAAAGGAAAAGAAAAACCCCACAATGCATTAAGGTAGGGAGCAGCACAAGCCTCACAGAGAGCAGTCAAGAACGTTAGGATAACACACTGGCAGGTGCTAAGAGGACAGCTCTGAAGAAGGAATGCTTCTACCTCGAAAACGGGCTGAGGACTTCACCTTGCTGCAAATGGGAACAGCAAGAAAATGAACTCTGTAGACCAAAACACAGTCCCACCCCCGAGGTTTCATTCAGCTTCTGGAAGGCCCTGGAGTGTGAGCCTGATGTGAGCTTCTGGGTGGGCATATCTGGCCCCAGTATGGAGGAGTCACCATCGTGTTTTCCAAACTAGGTATTTATAACCATTCCCCCTGCAGTTGAACAGCCAAAAACTGCCCTTCGATTACCCCAACTTCACCAATTAACATTAGAAAAATATTGTTGAGAATGCCACAGTAGGTATATGTGTGTGTGTGTGTGTGTGTGTGTGTGTGTGTGTGTGTGTGTAAATAATAAGGTAAGCCACAGAGAAAATAGGGCTGACAGCATCACACTGTTAACAATGAGCAGATACAACTGAGTCACCTGTGGCTCACAGGCCATTAGCAACAGGTTCCTGGGCTTCTCAGGACTCTTAGCTCCGAAAAATGCACATCGATGTACCTTACTTATTAAAGAGAGGCATAACTTCTTGATGGAAGTCCAACTAATGTGGGTAACACTGTTTAATGTGTAATCTGCCGTGATTGGCTAGAGAGAAAGAAAAGCTAAACAGAATCCCATTGCTTAAACAACGAGATACCGCGATCTAGGCAAGGGTGAACTGGCCAGACACATTTATAATGCAATCACGAGGACCAACAGGCAAAGCCTCAGCCAGGCTTGGGAAGACAACATAACAGGAAGATAATATACTCTAATTCATCACTGCTGTGGGCTAGGCTGAGCTCTAGCAGCTTCTGTTTATAGTTGAGTTTACTTTTTGGTTCCCCAGGCAAACTTCCTGAGTGTCCAAGCTAAGATTTACTAGTCCTTCCTCCATCGCCATGCCTGTGCTATATGGTCCTCACTATACATGGCCTGAATCCCCTCCTTAACATCAGCGACTATGGGAGTTGAAATGGATGGCGTGAACCAAGAACAGAGGGTGAATTAATGAGCCAGCGAGCCTTCCCTGGGCAGCTGACCAAAATCAACACCTCAAATGCTCACTATCCCCACTTAGTTTTATTTCTCTTCATAGCAGTTGCTGCTACTTGATTTTACTATTGTTTCCCTTTTCCACCTGCACATAGGGACTTTATCAGTTTTGTTCGTTGTTGTATTCTCAGTGCCTAGAGCAGCTGTAGACACAGTAGGCACTGAAATACCTGTTGAATAAGTGAATAAACCCTCTCAAATAACAAAGGTATCTCTTCAGTGTGCAAGGCAGAGTCCTGATCACTGAACAGTCAGTCATTTGGACACAGCCTCTGGGAATGTACAAGTCTCTGCTTCTTCCATTCTTCTATAGCACCTATATTCATTATCTCAAAGGATGCTCACGTGTTTCTCCCACTTTGAGGCAATAGCAGGAAAAAGAAGTCATAAGGAAAATACAATTCATCCTTAAACTTGTCCTAAAAGCTATACCTGAACTTTTCCCACTAAGACTTTACAGTCATACTCAGAATTAAATGGGAATTTTAAAAAGAGGTAATTTTATTTTAATACAACTGGAAAGAAATATCTTCTAAGTCATAGTAATTAAAAAATGGAAAAGCAACACAGTAATAGTTCAGGTGACAGGATAGAAGGTTTTAAGCTCGAGTTTCAATTCTGCTTTTCCAGAATATAAAACAGAATCTCTATAGATGCATAAGCAGCAGTCCTGGAAAAATTCACATTCAGTGCCTGAAAACAAACAAGCCACAGAAAATACATAAGCTAAAGTCCTTTGGCAAATTAGCAGCCAAGCGCCTGGCGCCTCTGTGCCACACAGCTCTCTATTCAGGGACACAACTCACCCCAGATATGTCTGCGACGCGGTGGATAGGCACTTCCTTCTTGCTATGCAATCCTTTGCCATTCTTAATAGCTCTGTAAAGGAATAAAAAAAAAAAAAAAAAAAACCAACCTATTAAAATACAAATCACACAGGGAAGGTGGGAAAATGGGGTGAGAACAGAGGTCATTCAAATGGGGGTCTATCACTACACAAGTCACACTGCACACTACCAAGTAGCCAGCCTCTGCCAAGAGTGCTGGGCGGAGGGCAACAGAAGTCTTCTCTCCAGCCCAGTTACTAGGACTTAGGACTTGGCTGCTGGTTTCAGCTAACAGTGCGCCTGGTAATGAGAGGCCCCAGAATTTGTTTCCAAATTAGAGGCATTGTTCCAGGCACAAAAGAAGAATCAGTTGGAAGAGAACAATCCTAAGAAACAGAAGTAATAATGTTTCTTTCTGTGTTTAATTACATGAAACATTTTAAATGCAAAATATGTAGCTAGAGTTCCAATTCTAATGGAAATAAGTTCCTCCCAGGTAAAAGGATAAATTGCCCTGAATGAAGCAATGTTGTAAGGAAAAGTCATTTAACAGTAGGGGGAAAAATTGGCAAAGGCTACATCACTGACATTAAGCTCATTTTCAATCAGTCTCAGGTTGTAATAACAGTGGATTTAGCAGGGGACTCTGGGACTCTGTCACACATCCGAACACTGTTTGGTTTGCTCCAATCTCCCACCTTTTATCTCCTAATCCCTTAAATGGAAACTTCAGGGACAGAAGCCTCAGCATCACTGGGTATGATCACTCACCTAACAATAAAAAGGGCCAGGGAATAGAAGCTGATGGGTAAATCACTAAGTCACTAAGCCATTAGATAAGGCCTTCCTGTGTCCTGCCAGCCTGCAGACCCAAGCATGGAACATCGCTGAGTTTAGTGAATGACAAAGAGAGATTCTGAGGTGTATCCACTCTGTGGACTGCCCTTTTTAGAGCTTCTGAATTCCAGAAAAAGTGAAAACTGCCCAGAGCAGCACTAAGACCCTCACACTGGCAACCAATCAAATGTCTACCTTCGTCCCACACAAGATCTCACTTAGCAACGAGCAGTAGAGGACGCTGCTTTGCAGGGGTTACTTTCAGGTCCCAACTTTCCAAATCAAACTCACATGAACCAAATGAGCGGGTGTTGCTCAGTGCAAAGTGGAACAGTCATATTTCTTATATACGTGGGCCATTACCATCCACTCCTCGTCTCCTTCCAACACCCCAGGGGATCTATCCCTTATTCAACAGATTTTAAAATGCCTCCTGTTCAGAACAAACAAACAAATGCTTTCCTTTCTATCTAGTCTCCATTCCATGATGAGGGTAAGAAATGAAAGTACAGTGTTAACAAGAAAAAAAAAACATACACTCGCTCTGATCTAAACTGCTAACTGAAAGAATTTCCAAGTTCCTTGAATCCCGTGGCTCCTTCTGAATTTGAATCAAGGGCTTCAGCTTTAGAAATTGCAAATGGGTCAGAATTTTTCCTCTTACAATTTAGTCCAGTGATTTATCATCCAGGGAGTCTACTAATGATCACAGACCAGGGCTGATTCTCAAGGTTTGTCTCTGGTCCTTTGAGATTTGCAAGCTAACATGAGAGGACTAGAGAATGGTTTATATGAGAAACTAGTGGCTGGAAGCCACAACAGATCTAACTCTTCCACCTCACATCCTCTGCCACCAACAGGCTCTCCAACTCCCCATTCTGCTATCATTAACGCAAAGGAGCAGCCTTGGGAAAAGCATGGCCTCTGTGAGGCAAGGCAAGCTCACAGCCAGCCTGACTATAATCGCCTTCCTTCCTTCAAGGCCAGGCCTGTAAGCTTCCTGCAGGTCCTCTGGGGGCACGAAATGCCTACAGCCTTATCCTCTCTTACCAACAAGGACAATTAGAATAAACGAACCTGCCCCATGAGCAGACTGGTTCACGTGAGCATACTACTGACCTTGGGAACTCTCTTGGGGGCTGGAGAGCATCTCATACAATAAGAAAAAAAAAAAACCGCCCCAGAGCGAAGTTAGAAAATGGGTTCTCGAGGCGAGGGAGTGAGGTGATAAATTAAAATTCTGCTTTCTTTCTGGGACCCCAAAGTGGCTTTGTGCCGTGAGCAGAAATCCAGGACTTAACCAAGATTAAGCATGCTACCCAAGGGAAAAATAATAATACCTCAAACCAGAAAACACGAATAATGATGTGCATAAGACATTTAAAAACAAACTAACCAGAATTAAGTCTTAAAAAAAAAAAAGTTATGGTCTACCTTGTTCTTAAAAAGGATATTACCAGATACTTATTTACATTTAGGCATTAATTTTGGAAAAAACCTTCAAAGACTTAATCTTTTCATACTTAAAATGTAATTGCTAAATTTAGATCAATTTCAGGCACATTCAAGGGGCAAGAGAGAAAGTAGTACTGTAACATATACAAGCTGAGAAATAGTTCTTCTCATTGTTAGTTAACAAAATAGAGGCATAATTGAAAGTTCATAATTTGTAAACACTAAGCACAAGTCATAGCCACCTAGGAAGCACACTGAAGTATAAGTGGTACACGGGTCCCAGGCTGCAAAAGGATGGGGGCTCTCTGGGGAATTAGCTAAATAGCATATAACTCAGCTTGGGTCTCCTTCTCTGAGCCAAGGCTGCTTTGGTTCTTATTCCCACATTGCTACAGAAATGACCCAGGGTGACCCAGTCCCAGAAAACCTCCCTCAGCCTGACACAGGCTAATAATGCCACAAGCAAGAGCTTCTCCTTAAGGCAGTATCTTGAGGAAGTGGCCAGTGCAGAAATTTATGCACACATTTCAAAGAGGAAAGGCGCAAACACCAAGAGTGGCAGGCTTGCCACAGTTCTCTGCAAAAAGGAATATGATATACGTCTTTGTTCCAGAACTATAAGGATATAGGACATGACTGCCTACTAACAGTTGTATGGATGGTAAATAAAGTGGAGACCAGGTTCTGTTGCCTTGTCACTACTTCTCAGCGGGGCGCCTCGTGCATCTTATATAACCCAGTTTCTCTGGGGCAGGTTTGGGGAGCTCTGTCTTTGAAACACTGGCAGGTGGTCAGGCAGCAGGTTTGTTTCCACTGATAACCTGCTCTACAGAGCAAACGCTGACACCCCTCCCCACAGTCCCTCTCCCTGCAGGCTGCAACCACAGCTCAACATCCCTTTTCATTAGGCAAGGAATGAAATTCCTGACTTCTAAACTTCTCCTGCTGTGTCTGCTTAATAGCCGCTTTCTCACAAAGGAAGCTGGTGCTCCGGCCAGCCATGAGAAAGGAAGCAGAGGGGCAGAACGCCGCCTGCTCCACTCACAAGCTTTCATTTCCGAGAAGCAGTGGTACAAAGATGGCAAAGACCAGTGGTGTCGATAATGAAGAGAAATCATCACCATCCAGGAAAAGTGAGTATACATCCACATACATACAAAGGGGTCAAGGGCAGAAGAGGGATAAAAATTCAGCTTTCTAGGATGCTGCTCCTAGAAGCTTCTAGAAGCTACAGTGTGGAGGCGGAATCCCATTCACTGGAAATACTCTTCTTTCTTTAAACAGCCAAGTTTGAAATTCTCACACATGAGATGCTACTGCCTCCCCACTAGATGATAAAACCATCAACTGTTAAAGAAAGATTACCCCCACTGCCTCAGCATAACAGGGTTAGAATCTCAGCACTCTACGCAATGAAATAGAGTCTGCCCTTAGGTTTTGGAGTCCCTTACTCACACAGAAGAACCTACAGACCAAACCTTTCCAAGGCACCATCGACACATAACTGTTCGTTTTGTGCCAACAAACAAGCTATAATCTCAATTTCAACTTAATGATGAAAGATTGTAATCTCACAAAAATAACAAAGAAAGTCAAAGGATCTATAGTTAGATCTGACTTTATTCCAACCATAAAATACTGTCACATCAGGCACCCTTACCCTGGAGACGTAAGCAAGCTTCACACTTAGGATGCTGGGAGTATCTATGAACTACCTTAAAATAGTAGAATTAAATATGTGAATTTATCTGGGGAATAGGAGCTTCCAAGAGTTTCACAAAAAGAATAACTTTCGTATGTAAAAGAGATTTAAAGAAAACAGTGGTGGAAAGCAGGAACTGCGTATGATAGAGTTAGCAGGACAATGATGTGGCAAGGGACTCGAGCTGAGACGCATGCATCCAGAGCCCCCAAGTCCATGTCCCTTAAACAATGCTTTCTTGGTAACTAGGAACCAAAATGTCCCTTAAGTCTGTTTCTGCTTCATTGCTACAACCATACTTTCTTCCTTCCTAAATGTACTCGCTTGGCCCTTTTGTAATGCTACAGAGCTAGGCCCTCACCAGTTTATTCCAAGATAACATCAGGAATATTTTCACTGAATTCACTCAATCCCTTTTGATACTGCACGCCACTGATTTCGACATCGTGCACCACGGCTACATGACTTTTGCAGAAAAATCTTTCACAGCATTTTGTCCCCTACTTATTCCCAAAACAAAGACCACCAGCCTGTGACATTAAGTGAATTATAATGCTTGGCTTTGTTGGGCCAATACCATGTGGCCCCAGTTTATAACTTCGCATGATTTCCATATTATTCCTTCTAATCCAATTAGGCCCATTTTTTCCATGTCTCTACACACAAGTTATCCATGTGCGCCCCTCTAGGTCCAGACCACAGAATTTTAAAAAGAGTTATAACATCCATAGCAACAACCTCATCACAATCATAAAGGAGTTATCACATCAGAAATTCTTAACCTGGGGTCCTAGGTGAGCTGCAGTTTGAATGCCGGGAGTATCTGCAAACGACTCTGAAATGGCAGTGGAATCACATAAATATGTACATGGGAGGGAGGGCAGTCTCGGTTGGGCATGTAATTGTAAACTGCAATGTATTACTTTCAAAGTGCATCACATGTTAATATTTATTTCTATAGCTAGAATTCAGGCCCTTTGAGGGTTAGAATTCTGTCCTTAATATCTGTTATTGTATTTAATAGAGCTATGTTTACATAGTTATATAAACTCAGGGCCATCTAGTTCAATTATTGTGTGCCTAGTAAAGCTGAACAAATGACTGGTGACTGACTAATGCAGAATGCTGAAAATGTTTCAAATCGGAGACATGGATAATGCCAAAGTGACTGTAGGGCAAAAGAGTGAGCTTTGCTGGCCTCCCTAGATGCAGTTTCACAATATATGCTCCAGTTCTTAGGCATACTAGTTTTACTACTTGGAATGGTATGGGGCACAAGAGCTTAAAGCCTGGCCTCTGACCAGAAGCAGAAGTGCATCAAGAACGAAAACATCACATTCCCCTCAGCAAGTCTCCCGGAATGAGGGAAAACGGGCAACGATCTGGACGGCAGTAAGGGGGAGCAAAGCTCTGACCACTACAAACGATAAAACAGAACCAAGTGGCAGGATTGTATGAAACTCCTACTAGACAATACAGGAAAAATGACTAAGGAGAACGGAAAATAATTCCAACAGAAAAGGTTAAAAAGCAGAACAAAGTGAATAACTTGCTAAACTTCTAAAGCACCTCTCACTGTGTTTCAGGTCCCATTGATGAATACAGTGTTTCAGAATGAACCAAATACAGGTATCAATGAAACACAGCAGCAAAAAGTCATTCCTTTGGCCTCTCTACTGATTCCTTGGCAGCTGGAGGAAGCAACAGGGTCCTGACACTCAGACAATAAGATAGAGAACAGGCACAGGTGCAAAATGGTAGGTGGGGGTGCTAAGATTATGTAGCTGCATTTTCAAGGAAATCAGAATTATTGATAAGAAAGACAGAAAAGATGGAGTGTAAACAGACTGGAAATGAGGAAATTGAGTCTCACGGTCAAGGGGAGGTGGGTGGACTAATGACTCAGCAGATATTATGAGGCCGTGAAGCAAATAACAAAGAACTCCAGGCCATCATTTCATCTAAAATTAATAGAAGAAGAAATGAAGACACATGCTATTTGTGCCGGGTATGACAACAGATCTGCAGTGCTCAGGTAAGAGAGAGAAGGAAAAACCGTGAGCTTTATGGCAGAGAATCATAGAGAAGAAGCCTCCCAGTGCTAGATAGGAGACACAGGCAAACGAACTCCATTGTCCCAAACGAGGACCACAGGATTATTTGAACTAGGTAGCAATGGTCGGTATCAGCCTAAAAAGTTTTGAGAGGACAAGGCCTCAGAAAGGTGAGATCAGATGCAATGATAACTCAAGAGAGCCTCAACAACATTGGTTTTATAATTTTTCCTGTCTTGATTTTAAAGGCAATAAATGGCACAAAGAAAAAAAATTCGGTGTAACAATGATCCCTAATTCCGTTAATTTCTAAGTGCTTATACACACACCTGCCCTCTTACACTTTAAGAAAACTATGGGAAAAGTTTTTCAGCCTGTTCCCCCCACCAAGAAATAATAACTAAATGAACACTTCCCTATGTTAATTTTTCCACATCATTTTTATAGCTGCACATAAATCCATCATGTGGCTTCAAGTTCCATAATTTAATCAACTGCCTCTTGCTAGATAGTTATGCGAATATAATACTTCTAGTATTATAAATAATTATAAAAGTTATGCCCTGAGGAATAATTTTGAAATAAACTGCTGGGTGCTTTGCTAATTACTCCTTAGGATAAAGTCATAAAAGTGTAACTGCTGTCAGAGGGCAACAAAACACTATTCTATTTGCCATCTCCAGGTAGAACATGCCTTGCCTCCTGGGTTCTATTTGTGGATAACCAACCCTTTGATTTAGGTGCTCCTTCCCCATGCATTCCAGATACTCCCTGCATCTCCATTTTTACAAAGATATTTGCAATTATTCAACTGCTTATCCAAATCTCTACTGGACCCTATGTTTTTGTTTTTTTATCCCCAATGCACCTGTTAATATAATTGTTACTGTAACATGATCAGATCAGACAAAATTTTAATGCGTCTTGATTAAGTGAAAAACAGACTTACTATTTGGAAAATGGTTTATCCGATGTGAGCTACATTTACTGGGAACTGCTGGAAAGACTCCTTGCCATCTGCTACAGATTTGGCTCTCTGAACTTGATGCAGAGGAAAAAGGAATGAGAAGTTGCCCATCTCAACTTCTGGGCCCAAGGCTAGAGCTGGGGTCAGGGGCAGCTCAGGATAAAACAGAAATGCATGAGGGAGTTCATAAGAAAATTAAATGCAAAGAATCCTGCAAATGAAAGCTATAAAGTGGATTTCCCCTTCACCAGCAGCTATAAGATTCTGTGCATTGATGTGTCAGTGATTAATCAGTCCAACTATGGTCCTGTTGAGAGATTTCTAAGGTTCAGAGCAGAAGAAGGATAGGGACATATCTATAACCAAGACTCAGCCCTCTGATCCACTCAGCCACCTCACACTGGAAATGAACCAAATCAAGCCAGCAGAGCAACCCTCAAGATGATTTCACATTAAATTAGCCAAGAGCTGGTGAAAGCTACTCAGAAGGAATCGAATTAAGGAGCCGTGAATGCAGAATATGAGGAAGGGGATAGAGACAAGAGTCAAAAGGAATAAGCTGTTCAACTGGCTTGGTGGGGAAGAGGATGGCTGTGACCACAGGGAAGGCACCACTAAGCAGAGACATCCAAACAAATCCAAAGCCTGTGCATTCCGTGCCTTGTTCTCAATTACTTACAACCATGATTATCATTCCAATTGCAATAAGACTATTCATCTGCCATAAAAGAACACATATTTTGATCTGTTTTACAGTGCTCAAGAACTGTTTAGGGCAGTGGTTCCCAAAATTTAGTATGCATCAGGATCACCTAAAGAACGTGTTAAAAGAGATAGCTGGGACTCAACTCCAGCGTTTCTGATATAGTAGGTATGGAATGGGGAGAGGTTTAGGAAGACGTGAAAATTCACATTTCTAACAAGTTCCCAGTGACAATAACATGCTGGTCTGAGGACCATACCTTGAGAACGACTGGTTGAGGGAGTCAAGTTACAAGACATTGAAAAGAGTCAAGGATCAAGTGTTACCATGTTATTGTCACAAATTATTTTGGACTAAAATTATATTCCCAGTATGGTAATCTTCAAATGCATTTTGAAATATATACTGAAACCTCAAATATTTAGGAATTACGTGAAAGGAATAAGAGCCATTTAGCCAAGAGAACAGTGAGATCGAAGAGAATGGACAAGCTGCTCTAGACAGGTGAATGGTCACAGCTGAACTGCGGGCAGAAACAGGACTAACAAACCAAATCACCTAGGACGGTTACTCTAAAACAACTTCCTCTGAAGGAATATAACCAGCACGGACTAAGAATTACAGAAAAGATCAGGCAAGGAGGTCTATTTCTTACTCCAAGTTCATTATCTGACCTTGACTTGGCAGAACCACCCACAGCTTTGCGTACAACATAGAAGAAAAACCTGGGTTCCAAATTTACCCAAACCCCTCAAACTAGTCACCAAGCTAAGTTTCACAGCTTGAGTTCTACGAGGAGGAACCGGGGGTAGGGAAGGAAGAGAAGGACAGGATGAAGAGTGAACAGATCCTTTCAATATCCTGAAGGAGAAAACTATTTGGAAATGGAGACATTATACAGCTCTCCAGAAGTGGCCATTTGTGCTGCCTTAAATGCAGATTGATTACTGCTATTTGGATGTTGAGTGCATCATCTTTTCTGAAGAAAGGGAAAAGCTAAATTTCCCCACATTCAGCTGTATCGTCAAATCACTTCCCCACACCAGCTCTTTTAATGTATTTTCCTGTTATCGCATCACTTGCAATAGCTGATCTACCCTACTCCCCGACGGCGAAGCCCCCCACACTGGCACATGCTGTAACCTCATGACTGTGACACCTAACTTCAAGCCCAAAATGTAGTGGGGTGTGCACTTCCAGGGCTGAAGAAGAAAGGGAGCCATTAGGCCATCGAAGAGAAAGGGAGCCATTAGGCCATCGAAGAGAAAGACCAGCCTCCTTCCTCTGTACTGGCTTCCAACCTGTACTGGCCTGATGTAATGCAGAGCTGAGTGAAGAGGGCAGAAGATAATTCATCCTATTCCAGCTTTCCATGAAGCTTGGGCTAAAAATCCAACCATACTCTGGTGTTAGAGGAATGTATGATTAAACAGAGAAGGAAAGAGAAAAACTTCAAATCAAAGCTCTGTTTTGAACAGTATTCAGTAGGATCTAGTTTTATACAAAAAGAAATTTTACTTGTTGAGGTCATTAGATTGAAAGTGAGAAATCTTGGTTTATTTAAAACTGTGTCATTAAACTATTGAGAAGATACGAACAGAGCCTGGATAGAAGAGATAAATTTCAGGGAGAAGCTCTCATGGGAAAATTTAATAAAAATGAGAAATGGAATAAAAAAGATGTAAGGCAGGCAGTGTTAATAAAGCAGAGGGAGAAAAGAGGAGGGGCTAAGAAAACAGGTAAGAAAAGAGAATAGGGAAAATAGCAATATCGAGAGGCACCATTAAAGTTATTTAATGTCTGTCCCTGCGAGACTGCATGCTTTGTAAGGCTGAGTCTATTACCTTTTTTCTTCACCATTATTGTCCCCAATGCCTGGGCCCCAGGATGCACTCAAGAAAATGAGAATAAAGAGAAGAAATGAATGCAAAGCCATCACCTGCAAGATAAACCGGCCTTGAACAACTGTTCCTAACAGAGGAATTATTTGTTTTCTGGTTAACTCGTGTCATCTATACACTGTGATAGGATGTATTAGTTTTAAAATTTCAAAACACGTACTCAAATTCAACACCAATTTTCTCACTGGATTGGTATGGAGATGAAACTTGCTTCTTAAGATATGTAACGAATCAGAACTGTGTCAAACCGGTAGTTCTGAGCTCTTCCACTTAAGAATCCTAAAGTCAGAGATTTTAACTTAGCAACAGAAAGTGCTGGTGAGTAAGTCTTCACATTTCATTCATAACCAGTACTGTAACTGCCAGTTAAATTAAAAACATAGAAAAAAAGAACCCTACCAAAATGTTTTGTTATTTTTTAAAGCACAAATTTTTTTTTCGTCTATTGTAATTTTGTGGGAAAATTATCTATAAATCAGGAAAAATGTGGAGCTGCTGGGGCTAAATAATGGGAAGCCAAGAGCATTTCTTTCCCAGTGGTGATGAATGCACGTCGGTGCAAATGCAATGCACACTTACAAGTCAGTGGCACAAACGCATGGAAATTGGTAAGCCCACCGTGGCCCCGGAAATTGTATCGCCAAATGAGTTTTTCATTTAAAAAAGTTTCCCTCTTAATGATGAGTACTGATATTGGCCAGGAAAGAGTTACGAACAAGTTACAGCCGTTTGACCAAAGTCTGTGACAGAAATGCCAGCACTGATTTCCTAGGGGTTCGAGCGGAGAGAAGTGTACGACAGAAAGGGCACCGTCAACCACACTGGGTGAAAGCGAGAGATACCTGATAGGATTTTAATCAACGACTGGTGCTGATGGGGTTGGGAGGTTGGACAAGCAGAAGTCAGCAAGGCAGGAGCACTAGTTGGTGGTTTTTCTTTTTAAAGAAAAGGGATGTTGTAAGGTTTGGTCAATCAGAAAACTGAGTCCCACGGGGAATGGGAAGAAAGGGAGCCACGGCAGAGCTGAGACAGGGGCGGGCTGCTGCTTGCTTCTCAAAGATGGAGGACAACATCACAGTTTTCTTAATCTGCAGTGTGCTGGGCAAGAAATAGCATACACATGAAACGATAAGAGCCTTTCCTCTTCTCCTGCGATAACCCTAACCTCATTATTTATGTCCGAAATGAATCTAAATTCATTTAAATTTGCTCAGACACTAGGTTGTTCAATACAATTGCTTTTCCACAGTCAAGCTGGGGCATCGCTTTCTTTTCTGAATATATACATCCCATCTTGATATCACAAAATCTTAAAATTAAGAGGTGTCTTAAAGGGATAAAGCCCCAACTGCTGAACTAACATAACTTCTGTGCTTTCCTGCAACGAGCCAGAATCTAACAGTTTCCAGGAAACCTTAGAATATTACATTTTTAAATAAAGCTATTCGAAGCTTTAGAAAAACTCACACAGATAATATCCTCCAGGTATGGATGTCCAAGGAAAACACGGCACACAGCCAGGCTTTGATCTGATTCCAAGCATTCCAGCTTGTCTTCAGTGTCCATAGCAAGCTCAACAAAAGCCCACTTGGAAGAGCTCTAGAATGCTAAGGAAATTCACATTCTCACCTGTTTAAAGTCAAACTGGGTGTTTTACACCAAATATAGAAAATAGAGTATATGGAGATTTTGTAACACCTCAGAGACGATAAAGGGTACCAATAATGACTCAGTATCTCTCAGTAGGATGTGAGAGATTCTCTGAAGGGGTCAAAAGCCCTACCTTAAGACCACTCATCAAACTAGGAATGCAGCAGGCCAGCTGACTGAGAAATACTGAAGTTAAACGAGAATTAGAAATTAATTCAGAAGTTGCAAAGTCAATATAGATAATGAAAAATTAGGATGGTGCAGAAAAAAGAAAAAAAAAAAAAAAAGATGTGTCACACTCCCAAAGAAGCCCATATGATGTCTCTAAAAAGGAGAAGCAAGTTCAGGAGTGTCACCAAGAAGTGTGGATCAGCTGCTCCTAAGTTCTTTTTACTAAAAATATGAAGAACACACACAGCAGCTCTCAGAACCCTGGACGAAATCAAGGGCTTTTCAATGGAGCCCAGGAGAGAAGCAAGGCCTGAGAGTACATTAAAAAATGCCAACACTTTATCTTGCCAGGACACAAGGTAACGAAGAAGGAGGCTGCCGATGATAGACAAGTGAACTAGAAAAGAATGTCTGTGTATTGGGAATTAGGGGTTTATTTATCCTTTAAACGACAAAAGATGTGGCTTCCTCTAGATGTGCTATGTATCTGAGGCATAACGAGGGTTCCCCAAAGCAGACAGCCATCTGTGTGAAGGAGCCTGGAAAGGTCAGCAAACCGAACAGAGCTGCTGAGGTGGGGTGAGCTTGTTTCTGGCAGGCAGGTGGATATGCCTGAAAGCAGTATTGGTATTCTTCCTCTTTTGTCTTACCTGGTCTCTCAATGGGCACATTAGGTAACACTCCCTGAGCTCTCATCAGATAATCTGAGAGAGGCTGGCAGACCATAACCCCTTTGCAGAGGAAGCAGCAGCCGCGGAGCTGTGAGAAAGCTCATCAGCTTCTGGGCAGGCAGCTCCGCTGACCCGAGAAGTCAGGGGAGTTAACAGGCTGCCCTTTCCCCATAGCTTACAATGTTTCCCTAAAAGGATGAATGGCCAAGCAGTGCATTGGAAAGCAGAGCCAATGGGAGAGCACTATGCACCACCGCCAATACCACTAGTGATAACCAGAGGGTAAAACAGGCAACCAGGGGTCAGAGACAAAGAAATCTGTTGGAATCAACACCTTTGTGGGGAGGACTACAGAGAATGCGAGCCTTGCAAAGTTACCTTGGACCACTTATTATTTACCGAATGATATGAACATAGCAGATGTTATTCATTTGGCCTTTGCTAAAGCATTAGACACAGTACCTCAAGAAATTTTACTTGGGAAATTAATTCAAATTGGCTTGGTTTAGTATGCAATCACTGAAGATTAAAAATTGGCTAAAGGATGATAAACAAAAGACTGTTAGGTGACAGTCCATGCAGTGGGAGACTTGGGGTCAGCATCAAAGTCATTCTTATCTAGAGGTTCTTTCAGGGCCCAGGAAGGAGTAAACAACTCACTAATGAGATCAGCAGAGGACACTAAGCTGGGAGGTGGAGGAAATGCATAGACAGGGGCATAAAATTCCAAGGCAGAGTTCAACTAGAAAAACATAGCTAATTTATCTACTGGAAAACAACCCTAAACTCTGATACTATTTAACAGACAGGCAGGATAAGGGGCAGAAGAAGCATGTAACAGCAGCCTTGACATGCTGTAACGCGACAGAAGAAAGAACGCTAAGGGAACATGAGTGGTGCCCAGGGGAATGAAGTCCTTCAAACTGAAGGCAAACCAAAATAAAGCAGAGTGTCAGAAAATAGGTGGTCTTGAAGTGAGGTTGACTTTATCATTTAAAAGGGGGGAGGATGGTACATTCTGCACTGAAAATATTTTTTTGATGTCTAGAAAACCACTATTCCTCCCTGGCAGGTGATCTGGTCTCTCTCAGATCTTTACTTACCCTGCTGAGGGTTAGCATCTAGAAGATAGCACTGGGCCACCGTCCTGGGCTGCCGGCAACACTGCTCCACAGGAAAACTCACTCAAACTCACGCTGGCCATTTCTCCTAGATCTTTATGAGGTCCTTACTGCCTTAGAGCAATGCCTCACGGGACTGGGGAAGTAGTCAATTTCTCTCCGTTTACTCAACCAGCAACAATGCAGTGACCCTGAAGCCAGTTTTTCTACCATCAGTCTGAAAGCGGTGGCTCAACACAATTATCTCCAGGCAGCTCACTGTTTAAGCAGGCAAGCATCTTGTTACATTCCTTCAGCTCAAAATGAGTACTAAAGAGGCTGTTTTCCTCTTAACCTAAAACTTAAAATTTTTCATTCTCTGTTCATACTCATTAAACATTATAGCACAACATTGCCACTTCCAACAGCATAATAAGAGAGCTTGTTGTGGCCTTACTTTCCAGAGCAGCTATGCAAATTAATTTCAAGCTTACCTGCCTGTCAGAATTAAATATTCACTAGTAGCAGAGTGAAGGGGAGAAAATAGGAGACTACATCCCGTTGTATTGCTAAGTGTTCCTGCTACTCTAGAAATGCATAACCTATTTTTCTAGTTACCACCAGCTTGGCCTGAGCATGTCCGGCATGGACCCACTGCCCAAATCCCACCTTAAGTACAGTCTAACCACTATCCATTTCCTAGAGCAGCGGTCCTTAACCTTTCTGGTACCAGGGACACCTGCTCCTATGAGAATCTAATGCCTGATGATCTGAGGTGGAGCTGAGGCGGTGATGCCAGTGCTGGGGAGCGGCTGCAAAAACAGATGAAGCTTCACTGGCTCACCTGCTGCTCACCTCCTACTGTGTGGACCACAGACCATAACAGGCCACAGATCGATACTGGTCCACAGCCAGGGGACTGTCCTAGAGTACTTAAGAGATATGAGGCTACATTTCCCACCACGGGTACTTTTAGCTCAGCTGGCTGAGTGATAGCACAGGCAGGGAGAGAAAAATGAGGAAGTGAGGATTAAGAGAAACACCAATTATGAACTCTCTATCATATTACTTTATATAGGCCATTAATGTGCCTTATACTCTTTGTGCCCAGAATTAGGTCCCACACAGGGCCTATTGGGAAAAACCCACAGAAAGAACCCCAAAAGCTACAGCAGCCTGACAGACTGATTTCTTAGCTGACATTCTGTGTGACATTCTACAGATGCTCTATCCATCAGGATGTGACATGGTGTGAGAGGTAAATGTCACATATCAGGGCAATGTTCTGGGCCAAAGAGTAAGAAAAGTGATCTCAACGACAGAGTCTGAAGTACAGATAACAATGTGTCCAAACTCATTCCTCCTCTAGCCGTAGAGCATAACCTGGCAATCACCAAACTTTTAAAACTAAATTAAGTCCTAGGTCGCAGAAAAACGGCTGAGTGAGGCAAGCACCTGCAATCACTTTGAAAATGGATATATTTTGGTGGAGACCAAGCAGTCTGCTGAGCCATCCAAGTCAGTTCAGCAATAGTAGCTCAGTTCTTGCTGTTTCCTGGGAAATCTGGGAATCACTCAACTAGCAGAATCATCCAGTGACAGACGTCTCTGTTGAGTAAGAGCTTTGAGGAATGTCACCCGTAAGAAATATTGCAGAGCAGTATGCATGTCCTTGGGGCAACCAGCCACAGGGATGAAGGACAAAAGGAAAATGTCACAGGGCTTCTCAAATGCTCTCCTGCCAGCTGTCAGAAGTGTGAAAGCAAAACTCATTTCCTAATAAATGTTTTCATTTCCTTTGTACATGACAAAAGGTCCATAGGTGATAAATGGGTGGGGCTGGGTAGCAGAGGCTTCTAGAGGTAAGAACCAGAGTCAAATGTCCTGCACACATACGCAGGGCTTCACTGTTAGTTCCAGGGAATGATGATGCCACGGTGATGATAAGAAGATCTTATATACTATTTTTGCCTGTATGATTCATTTCATAAGAACTACATGGGGAGATTGTATCCTATATATACATAGTATGCAGATTTAAAAACAGAAGTTCATGTATACTTAATCAAGGTTAGACAGCAAGTTTGAAGCGTGCCCTTTTTCTTTTCATGGAGAAAAATTGGAATGAAAGGATATTAGCTTTCTCAGGGTATTATTTCCTATCCCATTCTGCTCGAGGTTAGGCATGATAGACTGTGAGTCCCAACGTGTTTGCTTTAATAATTAGTCATCTTACCTGGCCTCGGCGGCAAGCAGCTCGTCATAGTGAGAGGATCTCTGATCGTCATCTTGCCGATATCTGATCACTGTGGCTAGACCTTTGCTGACAAGGGCTTCAGCAATGTTTCTGCAACAGAAAAGATAGGTCAGTGAGCACGAGAGGTGCATATGGGGCTCAGTCAACAGAAATAATAACAGTTAGCACCTGGAGGTCTTAATGCATCCTGGCAGAGGGAGAGAAAAGGCAAGGATTTCAAAACCAATGAGCTGCTAAGCTAGAAATCAAAATAAAAGGTGGAATAACAAAGTTCCCTAGCTCAGCATTTTTCTGGTTAGTACAGTCAGATGCTATATCAATCCATACATAAAAACTAGCAGGAAATATCTATAAGAAGAAGTACACATTAGGCCAGGCTATTTACAGAATGTTATAAACAAGCTACTACCTTTTAGAAAAGTCTGCTCTAAAACATGAGGCACAGATAAAAAAATAAAACTCATAAGAGCGTGACCTAAATTTCTCAAAATCTCCTTTCTAGCCTATACTCTAACTAGAAAATGTCTGCTTCCAGGTTAGCAATGTTAGAAACAGTGGTTTGACGTAACAGGTGGCACGCTTCTCTCATCAGAACTCCTCACTGTGACTCTCTCACCCAGGGGCGTGGAGAAGGAAAGGCTATGAATGAACCGGGGGAGCGGGGCATGGAAGGGAGGTATTGCGGTGGAATACAAGTTCTTAACAAAAAATGGCACAAGATGGAGGAACAAATAAAATTAAAGCTGAGATGACCAGCTCTGGAGGAGTATTCCAAACAGTCCTCAGAGACTACAGAATACTCAGACTAGAATCCTGCTTAAATCAGTTTTCGAGTGTGTTGAATCTTCTCTTCACTAGACTAAGAAAGAGGTGCCAGTATAAGTGACCTACATCTACTAACTAGAGAAGAGTGCATTGAAAATGGCTCTCGGACAACGAATGAAGCATATTTGCATGGTTCCTCCCCATCCTGGAAAGGGACCTTGATGTGAAGCAGCCAAACCGCAAAAACAAAAATTTCAAAAAATTACCTGTAGCAAGTACTGGAAATTCAGAGGCATGATATCACTGGGGGAGAGTGGTGGTTATATCTTTCTCTGTGTCTGTCATAATTACACCAAAGGCCCCACTCAAACCATCTGGTTAGCTGCCCTTCAGGGAGGGGGTATGCTAAGCAATGGGCTACTGTACCATATGCTATGATTTAGTGTTGTTTGGAAATGTAGTTAACTCTTAACGCACTGTGTTGTTCTTAGAGACTCAGCTGTGGAGACGCTGGGAGCTGAGCGAATCAGTCTATGTGCATGTTTAATCCACCTAAGGGTTTTCTGCATCAAAATCCAGGGACTTACTTTTTTTAAAAGAAGTAAAAAAATAATATGTGCGGGTACGGAAAGGAGGAAAAGATGCTGTGGCTGATTCTCTCCTCATTATGTGCCCCTCTGCTGCCTGTTTATCTACTGCCAGCACGATATTAATATCTCCAAGCCGCCACGGAATTAGCACTTCTCAAAATCCACTCCCACAAAGAGGCTGCTTTGCTGGCCACCCTGTCTCCTGAGTCACCACAGAAGCGTGCTGGCAAACGCTGTCATTATCACAGAGTTGGGTTTGGCAGCATGGAGAATGCCAACAGCCCCAAGTCAGCAGCTGTAGATGTTGATATATGGTGAGAATTTAACTAAGGGTGTCACCATGAACCCCCAACAGGGCAGGTGAAGAGTCTCCACCCACCAAGGAGCCAGAAAGAAGACTGGGGGACAACTCCACTTGTGACAGGCTAAAATGTCTTAGCGATTTTAAATGCCAGAAGAACAAAGTCGTATTTGTTACTGCATTTTGAATTACTGCGCATTGACATTTTATAGTCAATATATAGGGTCTGGAGGAGAAAGTTAGAATGACAAAGCAGGCAAGGAAAAATCCGCACCAACAGGCTTCTACGTGAAAAGCCAGACAATACTAAGCACAAAACAGCACAAATGTTTAATGAGCCACTTCTGTTAATGCTGCTCAAATCAATTCACAGAATTATTGAGGACCTGCGTGGCCAGCAGAGAATCAAGGGCGCAATCCTTCCCTATCCTTCACAGTTGCTGCCCTGTTTCCTGTCAGCAAATGTCCACAAACCAATTAAGGTGTTAGAGTCCCGACTCCACACCCTGCCTACTACACCTTTCTCTCTGAAGCTTGGAGTGTAAGTAATATTCTCTTGGCTTCATATCCCTAATTACAGATTTCTCCTAGAGGAACAGTTGTGGTGCTGGTGCTTAGCAGTAAGGAGAGTAAAAACACATGAAATAATAAGAACCATCATTATTGGGCATTTACAATGAGCCAGGCATACGAGGATCACATCACATGTATTTTCTTCTTGGTGTGTGCTCCCCTATGATCACTCACTCACTGTTTCTCTTTTGTCGTAAATTACGAAGTCTGAGAGGGGAAGGGCCGCCTCTTTCTTGCTCTACATCCCAGTGCCTAGCACCATATTTGGCATAAAGTAGACAGTAAATATTTTCTGGATAAAACAATTTAGCTTATTTAGGATAAATAATTTTTTCAATGTGGCAAAATCGCAGCACATTCTTATAATTTTGTTTTGATATATCCTGAAAAAATTGAGAGTTACTGAAGTATCAGAAAAACACCTAATCGTCTTGGAAATATAGCATTATTTATTATCCAAAAGCATAATATTAGCCAAGCTTGCCAAGAACAGAATTAAGGACAAACGCTTTCTACATCGGCCTTATCAGCTTTTGTCTTTCTCTTTCCCATTAGCTAAGACTTGAATTTAAAGAGAATGAAAGGGAGAGAGAGAAAATGGAATTAGCCTAGATCCACATACTTGACTTTCATTCATTTCTTGTGGCTGCTAATGAAAGGTCAGGAGATTCCCTCCCCCAGCCAAAGATGGCTCAGAAATTGACAGTGGTGCGTTGATCAGTAGCCCAGTAAGAAAAGAGAACATTAAATTATGTGCCATGACATTATGCTGCTTTAGACAAATTTATAAGTTCTGCTTTCTTGAGTGTATCGGTAATTCTACTTCAATTACACATGTCTGGCTCGAATGGATAATTCACAATCAGCATACAAAAAGGGACCTAGCAGTCCAACAGGAAGTCATCTTTCCGTCTATCAGTTAGAAACACAAAGAGAATTAGTGCTGGGATTGAACTGCTTCTCCAAACTAAAAGAGAAATTTAGATTCTGTTAAAAGTGAACAGTTTCCATTAGATATGATGAGGTGTGTTCCTGATATAAACACAACCAACATAGGTCTCACATACAGGCTTTCTCAAAAGATCTCCCATAATTGAAATCTTCCCCTCCCACTCGTTTCCATAGCAAACAGTTTAATAAATTCATACTTTCCAATTTTAAGATACCTTTGAAACATGGGGTCCTAATATTCTGCTAACGTGGAGAAAAGGTATTCTATGCCTATACATGAGAGTACAATTCTTTAAATAGATTTCATTTATAGATGATCACATTTTTGTCAGTCCTCCCCATCCTTTATCCCTCTAACCCAAGATGAGAAGTAATAAGCAATATATTGATAGGTTAGATAACAGTCTACAATTACCTATATTACTCAACAGTGTGTGTGCATACTTTTGGAACAATCTAAACTTACAGAAAAGTTGCATAAAACTATACGAAGACTATATCATCCCCTCCGCCCCCCGGCCCCCCACCAAATACTTTAGTGTACCTTTCCTAGAAAGCAGGGTATTTTCCTACATAATCAAAAAACAATGACTGGAACCAGGATATCAACATAGACACACTACTATCCATAAACTCTACTCAAGTTTTGCCAATTGTTCCAATATAGTACTTAGGGAAAAAAGGATCTAGTTCATAATCGAGTATTGCATTTAGTTGTCATGTATCCTTAGTCTGGAAAACTTCCTCAGTCTGTCTTAGAATATCGTGACCTTAACACTTTTGAAGAGTACAGGCCGGTTATTTTGGTCTGTCCGATGTTTCACTGTAATCAGATCCAAGTTATGAATCACTGGCAAGAACATCATAAAAAGATGCTGTATTGTTCCCTTAACCTCCTAACGATGTTCACTTGGATCGCTTGATCAGGGTAGTGTCTACCAGGCTTCTCCACTGTAACGTTGCTCTTTTCCTTTTATAATTAATAGGTATTTTGTGAGGAGGCACGTTGAACTACTTAAATTTTCAGCCCTCAGACTCGCAAGTTATTCATTTATTTGGATCAGTATAAACTCATGGAATCTCATTTTATCCAAAGGCTTATAATCCACTACTATCATTATTTATTTTGATGCTGAAATTGTTCCCAGTTTGCCCAGCTGAGTTCGGCCTGGTCAAGTTGGCTTCTGTGTCCTACGTACATGTTCTCCATCATTCTTTGAGCACTTCTTGTTCTCTGGCACATTGCAGGCTTATCTTGTGCTATTTTTTGCAGCTCTGAAATCAGCCATTTATCTAAGTCGCTCACATTTACATCATTATTTCTATACATTTATTTCTATATCTATAACTATTGAAAACCATGTGTGGCAGTCATGAAAATGTGCCTCTCAGATCTCTGACTGCAGGAAGCATAATTGACTGACAGTCCCAGCTGCTAAGCTCAGAAATCCATCACTGTTTCAGCCAAGGCTATGCTTCCCACCAGCTGCTCCTAGCCAATGACTGAGCACAGCAGAGATATTAAGGCAGGCCTATTGCTGAGACTTGGGACCCCTCTGATGGGCAACTCCGGCTCAAGGACTCCTTGTCAGCTTTGCGGAAACTCCTAGAACTGCTCCACAGCTTAGACTTTTCCAACTCAACCTTCCTTTCTTCCCTTCCTCCCTTTTCCACAAGGCTAAGGCCTATAGTACGGTCTAATGTGCTGGTTCTCCCAGCTCCTCAAAATCTCTGAGGAGTTTTCCCCAATTAATCTCTTGCATGTCTAGTCCCATCTTGGCATCGGTTTCTTAGAAAATCTGAACCAACGTACTATGAGTTCACACAGATACCTCCTAACACAGATAACACAATCCCAATCCAACAATACATGGTTCATTTTAGTTTTCTTCCTTTCTATATTTATACTTCCCTTCTCTGACTGTGAGAAACCTGGCTTCCATCATCTTTAATATTTTTACTTATAAGAAAACCTTCCCTATACACACATGCATATACTCACTCACTCACTCACTCACTCATAAATTTTGTGGCTTCCATGATTTGTTGCTTAACAATAGAGCAAATTTAAAGGGAATACACTACTTAATAAGAGTTAAATAGATAAGTATTTCAAAAAAATGGTCATAGGGAATAACACTCATTCACACACACACTCATTCACACACACACACACACACACACACACACCCTTCATTCTCCACTGGAACAAGGATAAGAGATAACTCACAATGGCTTGAGCTTATAGATCTCCATCTAGATATTTGAGCTTATCATTTTCCACTTAAAACTATCTATATTTTATCAGTCACTGAGGTGTCCATAGAATTATAAAAGCAGAATATTTTTCTTAAGGTAAACATACATGTGCGTATGCATTCAGAATAAAAGCCCATAAAGAAATGCATCTACAACGTATTTTATTCAAGGCTAAAGGAAAGGAATGAAAGATAACTAACAGCTTAAATCATTCATAACTGTCGCATTATCTACAGCAGTGTTACATATCTCGCACGTGCGCATGCGTGCACATACATACACACACTTTCTTTACATAATTTCTTTACATTCACTTCAAGGCCCTGTGTTCAAATTTCAAAAACTGAGCACGAAACGTACCCCATGGCTATTTACTCTGAGAGAACTCGAATCCAACAGGAAAGACATCGGGTTTGTAGCCTGGGCCTGCCACTCAGGACCCTCAAAGACTCTAAAATCTTCGGCTGGAAACTTCCACTGCCTTTCGCACTGGCTGTAGCTTTGTCACCACGATGGGCTTTCTCCCCAGCTCTGGGAAGGGATCCCCAGCTGACGGGGTTCCAACACTGATTTATAACACACCAGATGGCTCGTCTTCCTTCCCCTCAGCTACACAGGGGTGTTCTGCTATGGGCTGAACCAAAGCGAAGCCTCTGGCTACGGATGTCTTTCCCTGCAACTAGGTTAGAGGCGAGCAAGGAGGGGGAGGTCACCGCAGGGTCCCATCAGGAGGTAGAAAGCAAGGACTGCAAAACTGCCTTCTTCAGAACACTAGGTCCACGTTTACTCATATATGTGGAAAATGTGGGCTTTCCACCTTAAAAGACACTAAAGAAGTGGGGGAAATGATGGACAGCTGACAGGCCCCAAAGTCTTTCTTCTCTACAGGCTCACATGAAGACCTCGAATATCCATGCTCTTTGAGGCAGGAACCTGACAGTTTCAGGCTTGAGACAGACTAGGCTTTCTATAGAGTGACCAAAAAAAAAAACAAAGCATGTAAAGTGAAATTCTAGTGAGTTCTACTGTAGAAAATGGGTAATGAACAAATATCTTTTATTAAATTACTATTTTGTTACCCAGCCTCAAAAGTCCTACAAAGCAATAGAGCTTCCAAAAGCTAGTATGATGACGTCTCCAAGGGGTCACACTTGACCTCCACCACCCAAGTGTCTTTCATGCTCCATGAATCTGGAACTCCATGAATTCCATGAATCTGGAACAATGATTTTTTTGTCCCTATTTTTTTTTTTTTTTAAATAAATCCAGGAGGCGCTTCCCACAGAATCAAGCAGCACATGTAGATTGGAGATTCTGTTTTAGCAGCATCGGTAATTAGAAATATCCGAGGTGGCACAACATCCTTTATAGATTTACCAAATCTCTCTCCTACTGCCTTTTCTATTTTTTTCACTTCCTCTTTGAACAATGTTAAATTCATTTAAAAATAACTAAAATCAATGATTTTGATCTTTTTACTCTTATCTGCTCCTTTATCTGTTTAACGGAGTCCTGTTGCCAGGATTGTGACTAGAGGATCTGAACGGCACTGAGAGACTTTCCCAGAATGCATGACAGAGATCGAAAACAAAGAGGAAGATTCAAATGCCTCGATGTCCCTAGCCAGGCTTTAGAAGCTGGAGTGAAATGAGAGGGAAAATATCAATGATTATCAAGGGCTGTACTAAGGCACACGGAGTCTTAGGGCAGAACATCCTTTCTATAGGCTCTGACAGCCAAAGGTAACTGCTTTTGACAACCCATCACCCCAGCTGTAGTTACACTGAACATAAGACAGAGCATGACCCCAGAAAGCCAGACTCAAGAATGGGTAAGTATGGAATGGGACTGATCTGAGCAGCCTTAGAAGCAAATCGAGCAAAAAAAGCACTCTTGGGAATGAAACTTTCCAATAAGTTTAGTTCATACTTAATGAACACTCAAAATATATACAGGTTCTAAACACAACTATTCTGCTGATGAGAGCATTTTCCAGGGGTTGGAGTTGAGATATGAAAATCAAGAACTCTTGGGAACAACAGACTGTCCTCTCTTTGTATATTAATGAATGAGGGGGATGTGGAAAGAAAAAAAAAATGAAGACTGATATGGAGTTAGTCCAGTCTTAAGAACCCCAAAGGATGTATGATTAAAAACCAAAGAAAATCCATAAACGAGATTAGCAGAAATGAAGAAAGAAAGAAAAGAGGGAGGAAGGAAAAGAGAAAGGGGGAAGAATACGAAAGAGAAAGTCATTCCATGAAAAAATTACTGCTTCATAGAAAGATAAATCTTTGAATACCTATAGCACATATTCGTCCCCAACTTCATTATAAATAACAGGCTTAGTCCCGAGCACAGACAAAAACCTCCCTAGCTTCAGAGGCCTTGTCCCACTGAGCATCAACAGCATTCTTCAGCTTGGGAAGGAAAGAAATATAACCAAAGATATCTAGGGGCTGGGGTTTTAAAAGTGGGTATGGTACGTCACTTCATACTCATCCTGCCAAGAATAGCTAATTCTCTATTCCAAGGCAGCTCTGGGCCATATCACACCCGTTACCTTATTTTCCCTCATGCCTACACAAGGGCGTACCCCTGTGTATCACCCTTGATCTCCTGAAAGAAAAACTAACAGACAGGAAAACAAGTTAGAAATACAGAGTAGCCCCCTTTATCTGCAGGAGTTATGTTCCAAGATCCCCACTGGATACCTGAAACCACAGAAGTACCGAACCCTATATGTACTTACTACATTTTCTTCCTATAGCTGCATGCATATGATAAAGTTTAATTTATAAATTAGGCACAATATGTGGTTAGCAACAATAGCTAATAATAAAATAGAACAATACAACAATATAAGTATAATAGAAGTTATGTGAATGTGGTCACTCATTGCATGGGGACCCCTTGCCGAAGTCTGCCTAGTCTCAGTGCTTTCTGGTGTCAGCACGTTGCCATCGATCAGAACGTGCTTTCTGTTCATCTCTCCACCCACAAATTTAATGCCTTTTCCATCTTAACTAAGCCCTCGAAAAGGACTATGGCCATTAACTTTTGCCGTCAGAGGTGCAAGAGCAAAGCTAGCCTGAAGTCTTTTTCCCTTCTTCACAGTTTTACGGTTAGAAGATTTGTTCTGACTGCCGATCTTTGCAACCTTACCATATGATTTTTTTTTCTTATTAAATGAACTTTCACCTTCTCACTTAAAAGAAGCACTTCACAGCTTCTCTCTGGCATATTTGCTGCAGCATCACTACTCTTGAACTATGTGGCCATTATTCAGTAAAATATGATGACTTGAACACAAGCACTGAGATACCA
>NW_011888814.1:7784106-7882285 GCF_000151845.1 Pteropus vampyrus | reverse complement strand
CAGCATCACTACTCTTGAACTATGTGGCCATTATTCAGTAAAATATGATGACTTGAACACAAGCACTGAGATACCACAGCTGTGGGTCTGATAACCAAGATGGCTACTTGGTAATTGAGGGGCAAGTAGCATATATGGCATTGACACACTAGAAAAAAGGATGATTCACATCCGAAGCAGGATGGAGTGGGATGGATGGAATGGGACAGGATTTCATTATGCCACTCAGAACAGTACACAATTTAAAACTTATGAATTGTTTATTTCTAGAATTTTCCATTTAATATCTGAACCATGGTTGACTGTGGGTAACCAGAACCGTGGAAAGCGCAACTGCAAAAAAGGGGGTCAGAATTAAACACCTAACTCACTTCATAACTCTGGCTAATGGAGAGAAGAATGTTGAAAAATATGGGTCAAAGCGATTTAGAAAAGGACGGGGAAGAAGCATAACACCAAACAGCTCTATCAAATAGTTATGCTTACTAAATAGACAATTTTATTCTGCCCCCAGGATTTCTGCAATACTGTAATCTTATTGCCACCTCTTATATGATACTTTCATTTATTCAGCAATATCATGGTTATGGCTTTAGAAGACGAGGAAAACTGGTATTATATTCTATTATGCCAACTCCTCTCTGAGTACCACTGCGCCTCCAAGTAAGCAAAATATCTGAGGAAGTGAGGGAGATGAACCTTGGCTATATGTATGAGGTGTATATTAAACGTAAGTGGCGATAAAATAATGTCACTTTCAGATATCTAATATTTTCCCTGATCTCCAATCCTCAAAATAAGACCAAAAAAAAAAAAAAGTGAAGAAAAAAAATGTCTGATTCATAGACAAACTGCATGACTTTTCTGAATCTCTCCTGCACAACAGGATCTCTCAGGGAGGAGATACTCAAAGTGACACTTCCTCTATTAGACAAACAACTTCTTTCCCAGAAGGGGACAAATAGATCCTTCAAAAACAATTAAGATAGTCAGTTAAAAACTGGATCTAGCTTGAAGAAAGTAAATTGTCTAACAAATATGCACTTCCAATCCAGCCAAACTGGTCCACTCGTTGCTAAATATGCCACTTAGTTACAGTTCCAACTATTCGCAGGACATGTGAATTTGTATGATTCATCATCATGTAAAACTCAGCATTTCAAAAATAAAACTCACTTCCCTAGAATAAGCTTTTCTGAAACCTACCAAATCAGCTCATTCTCCTAACATCTCTTGTTAGGACCATCATACCCCCAGTCGCCCAGGCCTGGTGCCTCTCTCCTTCCCATATTAAATTAGTTGTTAAAACTGTGAACTCAAATCTCCAATGTTTCTCCCATGAATGTTTTCTAGTCTATCCTTTCTACTCCAGTTGTGGGTCCCACCACCTCTCACACAGACTCCTTACTTCAGCCTCCCTCCCCTGGTTTCCTTACAATGCCATCTGATCTCCAACAGTGCCAGTTTTACCCTTTTAAAGCATAGGTCTGACAAGTAATCCTCATTCTCACCTCCTCCACAATTACAGAAACCTTGTTAGAAATTTTCCAAGATGGAGACATTACATTATTGTATATGAGACGATGATGACGGAGGGTAAGGAGAGGAGAAGGGGGAGATGGAGGTGGGAAAGGGGGATGCAGAGGGAGGGAAAAGGAAGGAGGGGGCAGAGAGGGTTAGGAGAAGAAAAAGGGCTGGGGGGAGGGGAAGGAAGATGAATAATTTTTTAACACTATTCTAAACGCTTTATATTTATTAAACCGTTTAATGGTCACAAAATCCTGATGAGGTAGGAACTGTTATCATCCCTATTTTACAGATAAGAAATGTGAGGCACGGAAAGGTTACAAACCTTGTAAGTGACAGAGCTATAACAAGAAAGGCTATGCATAGACCTGGCATTTCAGCGATGAAAAGGATCTTGCTAATAATTCTATCCAACCTTTAAGCTGTAAACATCTAATGACAGAACCATTTCTTTGATTTTCACTCAAAAGATAATTTCAGATTTAATGAACATCTACTGAGTGTCTAGTACAGGACAGGCACATTCCTACACATTAACCTAATCCTTCTAACAATACACAGGTGGTAAGTATATGATATTTCTATATACACACAAAAAAGAGTAAACAGTTTCAGCCTTGCCACAAGTAATCCTGTTAGTAAGTGGCACAGTGACAAATTAGAAGCCAGATTTAAAAATCTAAATCAATTTTTCTTTTGACTAAACAGTGCCACAAATTATAGGGGAACAGAATATAAAAGGCAGTCTACAATGGAGCCCTCATATGCCTCTCTAACCCTATTCCATTAAATGCCTTTCAGTCTTCTGCTGTAGTCCAACCAGTCATCTCAGCTACCAATCAAGCCTTGCATTCTCTGTATCTTTATGCCTTTGGCTGCGCCTCGCATTTGGCACTTATCTTTTACTGCTGTATATTCCCATCTTCCTTTGTGTACATAGCTTGTCATCCCAACTAGATCATAATCCCTACTGGCCCAAAAAGAGCCAAACACTTAGTAGGCACTCAATAAATATTTATTGGCTAGCTCACTGATATCACTCCAAGTTCCCAGGGGGTTCTGTGGGTTGTTGGATGAAAACAAAGAAATAACTGACTGAGTCATAGAATTTTTGAGCAAAAAAAGTCCATAGAAATAAACTAATCCAATACCCTCCATATACAGATGACAAACCCAGAGAAAAACCCTAAAAATTTTTACGTGAGTTGTCTAAAGAAACAGAATGACACCTTTGCAAGGGGCATCAAAGATCCTTCTGATTCTCATCCTATTTCCCTTTATTTTACTACTGTCCTTTTAAGATTCTACAAAATAGGAACACATATATTCTGCACATGAATTATCCAAGATGCTATTAATACATTAAAAATTTATCAGCTCATTAAAAATAATCTATCCACATCTTATTATAAATCTGATCACTCTAATACTAATAATGCTAGCTAAAATATATATTAAACATTTAATTAGAATAATCTGCTTGCCTTCTGAGAATTCAGAACTTTCCGGCAGGGAGGGGGATGATTCAAAAACGTCTGATGACTTTTTTCTCTCTATAGTCTACCTCAGGATAGAAGTGTGCTCATTGTAGACATAAATATGTTCGCTTCATCCCTTATTTTCTCTGTTCTTTCCTTTAAGAAATAAACATTTTACAAAAGAGCAGTGTGAGGAACGTGGATGGGTGTGAGGTAAAAGCATCCTCAAACATCCCTTCCTCAGTAGCAGCAGAGGGAATGAACTGAAACCGTAGAGTCACTCGGGGACTCTTTCCCCTTCCATCATCCCCGATGCCTCAGTCAAGTCACTGACCTAGGGAAGGTCCTATGACAAAAGTTCACTGTAGTCATTCCATACTTTTGTGCATAATATGGACTTCACATACGTGTTTGAAAACCAAATATTCACATGTTACATAGTGGATGTAAGAGACAACTGCCACTCCCCTTTCTACACAGGGTAATATCCCATTTTTGGAGCCCATGCCATGGGGGATGAACATCATCAGCTGCTCACCCTTGCCCCGTCCCCGGCAGCCAGTGCACAGCCACATCGACATAGGCTCCGCCAATGAAATGCTGCTGCCTTGGGACTGATGCAGAGAAAGGAGGCAGTCAGAATTCATTTACAGAGGTATCTTGTCCTGGGGCAGCGCGTCATGTAGGGAGTGATGGTGTCCTAGCCAGGCTACGCCTAAGTTAAGATAGTTATTCTGCTTCCTGCTTCGTGGCCCTTTGGAGCGGCGCTGGTCTCCATCTATTTTCTGAGTCTGATACTCTGGCCTCAGGTTCTCTTGGGAACTCATAACTACCCAATCTGTCTTCCTCTTCTTTAGGACAGTCGGACTTGTGGCTCTCCAAAAACACCTTAACAGATTTACATTATAGGTTGCATTCTTAAGGGCTTTGAAAATAAAAAGTCCCTAAGCATGGGTGACATTGGTCACAGTTTCTCTAAACCAGGAAACCTGTGAGCCCATGTTTAGGGTGAGCGGTCGATGCCACTGCAAGGCTTCCAGAAATCTTCAGGCCCAGCAAAGGCCACACAGGGTGTCCTTTCTCCAAATTCCCACTGAATCACCCAAATGCCACCACTATCATGGGTCCTGGGCAGGTGGGAGGGCAGCGCTAATTCTTTTACTTTTGCTTGGGTACTTGAAGTAGCATTAGGGGGAATGACTCTGTCTTGCCCTGTCACCTCACTAATAGCTGAGGAAGGAGTTATAATGTGATCTCCTCCACAACACTTAATGCTCAATGAGGTTCCCAAATCAACCTGTAATCTTCAGTTCCAGCCACCCTGCTAAGAAAAAGAGGTGCAGGAGAAGATGAGCAGTGAAGTCATTTGAGGAATTTGCCACTGGGTGAAGAATAAAAGCCAGGTGAGGAATATCCATGAACATATTAAAGGGCGGAAAATATGAAAGGTAAATATCTTAAAGTCAAGAAAACATGTATGCATTTTTTTACAAAGATCCTACTGTATTCTGGTGTAGGGATCAATGACATAAGAATGAATAAACAAGGTAAGGGCGAAGTAGGTCTATCGTTAGTGAAAGAGATGTCCTCGTAGTTATTTCATTGCAATTTCTAAACAAAAATGATGCCACAACTACATTCATTTTCTTAATGGAAAAAAAGAAATCAGTGGCAGTAAAACTGCCTTACCAGTTACAATTTGATATTTTTAGGTACCAAAAACATATTCAATTTTAGTTTATTTTGTTTGCTTTTCAAAATACACACAAGAGGAAACCAACTTTGTTTAAAAAAAAAAGACAGTTTTTTTTTTTTTAAAAAAAGAGGGTCTAATATAAGACATGTCATATCGACACTTTAATAGGGAAAAAATCTTCATCTAAATTATAAAAAAACGAGTGAAAAGACAGAACAGTAAAACAGATGAATATGGTAAAACAAGAATGTTAAGAATAAATGTTGATCAATTCTCTTTCATCCAACAAAAGAGAGAAGTTACACACAGCATTTATGTTTATTCTTCAATAGTGAAAGCTACTTAATGTCTCCCACTTCCTCTAGCCCTTTGTGGCCATAGAGAGCAATTATGAGCTCATTTCATAAAGAACTCATGGCACAGAGCAGTCATTCAGGGCAGAGGATCTGGGTTTACCCCAGCTCTCTGGCTGTTTAAACTCTTGTAAAGGCACTAAGCTAAGCCTGTACCAGTTTCTGAATCTGTAAAATGAGGGGGTAGATCTAAATACAGGACAAAGTATGTCCCAGCTCAGATATATTCTAATCTAAGTTTTAAAATGAACTAGTACTTACTGATTGATAATCATGCATATGTGATATAGCTTCATCTTCCTATCCATATCTTTATATAGCACTAGATAATATGTTAGGCTATCTAGATTACATATCATTTCAATAAACATTAAACAAACCTTAGGGTTTATATACATTTCTGGCTGCGGTTTGTGGAGCACTGTGGCAGCGGGCACATTTCTTGTGGTCCTCCCATTAGGCTCTGTAAGGGGCCTATCCTCTCTGTACACATCACATGGTATAGTAAAGGGTGGGAGGCCAGGCTGCCGGACAAATTTTGAGAAAATATTTATTGTCTTCAACTCTTTAGTATCTACTATTTCTTTAAGAAATGAGGTATTGCGCAAATGCTCCGGGGTATAAAAAAAGAGGATGGAGGGATGAGCAAATGAAAAATATATAAGATATTTTCAACCAGGGGAATTAACATGCAAACTTTTAGATTTTTTTTTTTTTTTTTTTAAGGCAAGGCAACCCTTGGTTGACCTCACAGATTGCAAGGACCTTGTCAGCTTACAATCCCTTATTTTTTTAATTTATTTTTTCTGCCTACAGCATCTGGTCTTCCTAGGTGGTCTCCCATCCAAATACTTACCAGGCACGACCCTGCTTAGTTTCTGAGATCAGACAGGATCGGAACTGTTCAGGGTAGCATGGCCATAGACTTAGATTCTTCACTGGCTAATTCCTTCTACTATGGCTAAGTATTTTATTCAGTGAGAAGAAATTGACTTACCTCATTAGTCGTAATGTGTTTAAAGAACCGATTAAGAGTAGAATTGACATTTAACATGAATTTATTATATTTCTTAGACCTCTGTGGTTCACTAGCTTATACAGACTAGGAAGTTTACGTCTGTATGTTATCTTATCACTGAAAAAGTGAAAAAACAGGCTCACCTTCACATTTACATAGTTTGCCAAGTACTACTTTAGCCTATCAAGCTTATACTTAAGAAATATTAAGTAGCAGCAATATGTCAATAAAACTATTATGAGATGTTTCTTGAGTGGTACTTATGAGACTATAGAAAATTATTGCACAGTAAGTATTAACAAAAAAAGAGGTGGACTTCATTACCACAGACAGGAAAAATCAGAAAGACTTCATTCATTATAATCATAGTTTAGAGCCGAAAGGATCTCAACGTTCTACTCCAATTCCCTCATTTTACAAATGGCTAATCTCAGATTCAGAGACATTAAAACCTACTTAGTGACCGACCTGGTCTCAAGTTATAAAACAGACACCCTTCCACCATGACAGCCTGCCTCCAAGTTTCCACACACAGACTGGAAAAACCTGATACATGTAACAACTCAGACGGATCTCAAGGGCATTATGCTAAATGAAAACAGTCACCCTCAAAGGATCATACACTGTACAATGTATGTAATGTTCTTGAAGTGACAAAATTATAGAGCTAGAAAAGAGATTAGTGGTTGTTAAGGATGATGGGAGGGGAAAGGCACAAGAGAGATCTTTGTGATGACTGAATAGTTTTGTCTTCATTGTGGTTGGTAGTTACATGAATTCAGTTATGTGATAAAATGGCAGACACACACACACACAGACACACACATACACAGACAGACAGACAGACAGACAGACACCCACACACACACACACACACACACACACACTGTACCAATGTCAAGGTCCTGGTTTGGATATCGTACTATAATTATGTAAGATAGAACCATTGGGGGTCAAGGGTGAAGGGTACACAGAGTAAATCTCACTGTACTTACTACCCTTGCAACTTCTGTGAATCTATAATTACTTCAAAATAATTACTTTCAAAAAAGTTAAGAGAATTTGAATTTGAACTCACTAACGAGAAACGCACCTCAAAGACTCTAAACTCCATTCTCAATCAAAATAATTCTTAGCCAAAATAATCCCTTGAAGATTAAAGTCAACAGATGTTGTCATCGCTCTTCTCAAAATTCTACAATGACTTCTGTCTCATTCAAAGGAAAAGCCATATACTTGTAATGGTTCACAAGAACCTGTATGGTCTGCTGGGCCCCTTCCCCACCTTGCTGACCTCATCCTTCACCAACCCCACTTTCCTCTCCCTCAGCTCCAGCCACAACGCATTATTTCTATCCAGGCACACTTGCACGCCTAGGCCTTTGTCACTGATGTTCCCTTTGTCTCCTACCACTTGCTCCTTCACCTCATTCAGTCTTTGCTCCTTGTCACTGAGGCCTCCCTGACTATCCTACTGAAAATTCCCCTTCTCTCAACCCTGGAATACCTCATCTGTCCTTCCTCACCTTTATTTTCTCTATAGCACTTTGACCATCTACATATTTTCTTTGTTTCTTTATCGGTTTGCCAACACTACAATGTAAGCCACGCACACACGCACGCACGCACGCACGCACGCAGGCTCTCTCTCTCTCGCTCTCTCTCGCGCGCGCGCGCGCTCGCGCGCTCTCTCTCTCTCTCTCTCTCTCTCTCTCTCTCTCTAATTCTCTCTACAATATTAAAGGCTTTATCCCCAGTGTCAAAATCAGTGTGCCTGGAACATCATGCACTCAATAAAAAATTTGACCCCCCCCCCAAAAAAAGTGTAGAAAAGTAAAATGAACATGTTATGCTCATGTAGCCTAAGGAAAAGGTACAATTTGGGGAGTACACATAAATGAAGCTGAGTTTCATTTAGATTTGCAATCATGAGACCTTGCTTTCGATTCTGACTTTAATTAGATGAAACCTGAAAAAAGACACATTTACCTTTTAAGTCCTATTATTCTGTTTATCCTGTCTAGGGAACTAAACTGAAGACCTCTAGAGTCCCAGTCAAAGCTAAAGTTCTAAATGATTCCACATGTGGCACAGTGCACCTGCATTTCTGGTCTACCTCAGGTAAGTCTAGAAAAGAGATAACTCATGAGAAGCCACAGAAGGTATTTCTGCATTTGTTAACTCAAAGACCCTCTACGTGGCAAAAATTGTCTTATGCACTGGGAATTAAAGAGAGAGAGAGATTTGTGACCTAGTGTTGTAAGTGCTGTGAACTTTACAAGTAAGTAAGCACAGGGTGCTGAGGAAGCACATACACAGATGTCCAATTAGGATTCTGTTTTGGCAGGGTACCCAAGGTAAAGCCTCCCTAAGATGTGAAGTGCTCAAGGATGAGTAGGAGCTAAGTAGATAGCCAGGGAAAATGTATGCTCCAGGAAGAGAGAGCAGACTGACTTCAAGAATAGTGAGGTTGTTTTTCACAGAAATGATGGATGAGAGCCAGGGAATGTTAAATATAAACATGGAGAGGTAGGCAAGAGCCAGATCATGAGTTTGTATTAATCCTAAAGGCTGGAGGATGATTAATGAAGACTTTTAAGCAGGGGAATAACAATCAGATTTGTGTTTCAGAAAGTGAATTACAGCAATAGTGTGAAAAATGGATCAGAAGAGATTAAGACTAGAAATAGGAAGGTCAGCGGGGAGAGTGACAGCATAAACCAGGCAGTGAGGAGAGGAAGGTTGGAAGGAACCTGAGATATACCAGTAGATAATCAAGAATGTAGACTGAGAGAGGAGGAGATAAAGATGACATTTCAATTTGTGGAATAAAAGACTAAGTAAATGGTGGCACCATCAATCAAAATGGGGTCATTAGAGGAAAAGAACAGCTTTTAAAAGGAAGACTACGAGCTCAGTTTTAGGCATACTGAGTTTTGGTATCTAAGAAGTGATGTACAGTCAGGAGTTGGATATATGGGTGGGAGCCTGGTAGGAAGAACTGGGCTACATTTGGGAATCAGCAGCATCTACGTGAAAACTACGGCAATGAGGTGAATGAGATCATCCATGTGGATTGAGCAGAGGTAAGAGGAAGGACCAGGAGAGAAGCCTAAGAAACACAAATATTTAAGGAGCACTCAAAAACTGAATGAGGAGAAATCATTGGAATTGTAAAAGGAAATCCAGTCAAGTATAGTATAATAAAAAGAAAGGGGGAAATTTTTTTTCAGAAAAGATTGCGATGTGTTTTAAATACTGCAAAAAAAAAATCAAATCCAATTAAGGACTGAGGAGTGCCCCGGGGGAAGCAGTGGCCTTCTAGGTACGTGGGGTTTCAATGATGTGGAGGGCTCAAAGCCAGACGGGAAGGAAGGAACAGCAAATGGAGACAATTAAAATTTCTTTTAACTCTTTTAATTAACTTGGTTACGAAGAGAAGGCAACGGGGAAAGTACATATAATAAGAGAGAAGACTGAAGGATCATTTAAAAAATTAGTTAAAAGGGGATAACTGATGACACAAAATCCCCAGGAGACCAAAAGAAAGAAAATTCAGAGCATATATGTAGAAAAATTAGTTTAGAAAGAAAGAAGGTGAAATCTTCCACAGAGGTGTGAAGGCAGGAGATAAGAAAGCAAGCAGGAAGAGGACAAGTTCAGGGCTGAGAGAACAGGAAGTTAAAGGCGTTTTCCTGATAAGCTCATATTTTCTCCATAAAATAGGAGGCGAGACTGTCTGCTGAGAGTGAAGGGAGAGAGGATAGAGTAGGGGGCTTGACAGAAGACAGTCGAGAAAATCTAAAATAGCTGTTGTGGTGGTGGAGTAACGGCATGAAAACGGCACTGATGGAAGATGCATCCTGCAGCATTATGCAGGGAGAAATGGAGATGGGAAAGCCTGCAGTTCCACGAGGCACATCTAGAAAGCTACTGAATTAATTTAGATCTGAATTGTTGCGTGCCTGGAGTACAGTGACTGCAAAAATAATAGAAAAGAATTGATAAGGGAATTCTATAACAAATAAAACAGCTAACCCACCACAACTCCCCAACTAAATTGTTTTCTCCCAAGACCCCAAGAGTCACCAAGGCAGGATCAAACACCCTCCATCATTCCAGCTCCCAGTGGGAACGAAAGCTATGGAGAGCTAGCTCCCGACTTCCTAGTCTAAAATGTTTGTACTGCTTCTTGAACAACATTACTGACCGCTTAAAACTGAATGGCCGTGCGTATTTAAAGCACAGCTGGAACCATCTATACCCTGTATGTACAGTGATCAATTCTGATACCTGCCCAGTCAACCTGGACAATTCCTCAAAATGACCCTAGTCTAGCTAGACCCTTGGTTTCTAAGTTCACTATGTCACAGACTGGTATGAAAAGAAAACAGAATCAGTTGAGAGAAGACTACTTTAGTGAGTACTACGAAAGCTGGGTCCATCCCACTGCCTGGGGTGCTTTTTAATAAGCTACATAGGTAATTCTGGGGCGACCTAAGTTTGAAAGCTGGTTTTAAAATCAGTATTAGTGTTAAGCATGCTGGCTTTGAAATGAGAGTAGGAAATGAAAAGCAGGTATATGGTAAGTTGGGAGTAGGGATAAGCAAAGAGAAATAAAAAGTTGACAATCAGCATACAGAGACTAGGAGAAGCCACAAATTAGCAAAATACCAAAGGGAAATCATTTATGGATAAAAACAGAGCAGGATCAGATTGATCCCTAGAGAGTATAAAGCTGACAAACTTAATCATATCTTTTTTAAAAATATATATCAAAGGCAAGGTATGGTGCTAAGAAAGAGCACATCCACTTTCCTACTCCTCATTTTATCTCTGAAGTTCCTTTCTAAAGACTGACAATCAACAATATTTTTGGTATCTGCAAGGCATCTTTTCTGTGAAGAAATATACGGTATACTAATGCCTTGAGCCGTAATTACTTAACCTACATCCAATCTTTACCTTCCAAAATACACCAGATGGAGAGAAACCACCTCAAATTCTTTATAGACAGGAGCGAAGAGGTCTGGTAAGTTAGAGCCATGGCCAAAAACATGTAAAATATAGAAAAGTTCAAGAAATCCAGCACGTGTGCAGACGTCCTCAGAGGACACGCTAGTGAAATCACTGGAAGTGCTGCTCTCTCAGTGAAATTCCTGCCTGACTGCTGATCTGGGTGCACGCTAATTCCCCCTGTGGTGAGTGTGCTGTTGAGATGCAAAACTCTCCCCCATCTGTTACCGAAAATTAGCATAATGACAGATTATCTAATCCCTTACGATTAACGGATACAGATGACACTCTTGTAACACTGGTTGGGTCATATCCTCATTCATTTGGTGTATCTCCCACTCCATAATAAAAATTGGTCTTCACACCCTGCTAGTGATGGATCTGTTCCAGAATTTACCCCTGACCTTGCCGAAGAGTTCAGGAGCTCTCCCATGAGAAGCTTTCCTAACTCATTTTATTCAGGAGTTGGAATGCAGCTGTTGTCATTCCAGATGCATCTGAAAAGGGGCAGGCTGAACATAAAGAAAAACTGTCTCTAGGAGGCCAGCAAAATACTGTGCAGGGCAGTGTCTTCTTAAGCTAGATCAGGTTGAAAATTTCAACACGGTAAGACAAAAAAATGGTTATGTCAGTGCTGATCTGGTGAGAATGACAAAAGGGAGAAAGGCAAAAGAAAGAAATCAGAAAATTAAATGGGCAACAAGTAATAAAATTCTAACAGGAAAGACTGCTGTTTTACAATACTAGATAGCAACATATAGGCAGCATTAAACAGTAAATGAGAATCAGACACCTAAAAAACAAGAACATGCTCACAGGATCAAATAACCTGAAGAGCACAATCAATAAGCAGACGGATGGCTGCCTGTGGCAACACACAAAAGAAGTGAATTGTTCTATCACCAGTGACCAGTATAGAGACAGTTCAATTAGAAGGAAGTGAAAGGCCATCAAGATTGTATTGAAAACAATTTCCAAAGTCAGCCACCTTTTGAGATAGTTTTCTCTTGTCCGTCCATCTTAAAATATTTAGATGCAGCTCTTTTGAAATCTATGTATTGATTTGAAATCTTGCCATCACAAATACTTTTCCTAAGTCACAAGGATTCACTTTCATAGCATTTAGATGCTTGGTTTTATCATTTATTATGTAAGTATTTATTCATATCTCCATAGCATAAGTCTCTAGAACAACGGTTCGCAAAGGCAAAGTTGAATACAGACCATATGGCTTCCAAAGCTGAAATATTTACTGTTTGGTCCTTTACAGAATAAGTTTGCAGGTCCTGCCTCAGGGCACTGCTCTTTTAAGTGGGCTTTAGAAGGTCAGTTCTTATGACACCCAGGATTTGAAGTCAGGGGGTCATACTCACTGGTATAACTACTACATTTGTTTTAAAAAATTGGTTGCTTTTTAATGATTCTGCCACATGACCTTTATATTGCATCGACCGAGGTGGGATCAGGCTAATTGATGTGTTCACAATAAACTAACTGTGGAAGCCCTTGTAATACAACAGCCTCTATGGAGACTCAAAGCAAGAGACTTCCTTTCTCCTGAGCAGTGATCTTTTGAGGGGGAGGGAATAGAGTGCTGGGCGAATCTGGCATTTATTTCAGGGCATTAACACTCTGGCCATATGACTCTACAAGTAAATAAGTTGGCCCCTCTCTTGGAAGGAACATTCACGATGCTTCCATTAAGAGAAAAGAAAGCAACCAATGCTGTCACCTCTGCTTTCAACAGCAGCAGGAGGCCCAGGGAGAAGCTGCGAGGAACACTGGACTTGCTGTGCAATGAATGTTACCTCATGACGCCGTGACAAAGAATCAAATGACTATACTTAGATTATGCCTGGCACGTAGAAAGCATTATATGTGTTGATGATCACTCTTCTTGTTGGTTTCTATTATCATTAACACTGGCCTTGCTGTGTCACTCCTCCTGGACTCAAATCACCTTGTTTACAAAACAAGGGAGGTGGATAGTCTTGAACGTGTCTTCTTACTATAAAATTCTATGACTTTATTAGACGAAAAAAATGTACAGACATTAAAACACATGTTCTCAAAGAAATCATCTTTCAGAAAATAGCTGAAAAGGTGAGCCTGACTTTACGAGTCCAGAGATCTGGCCGGTGGACGAAGGTGTCAGAGTAGATTCCCACTTCATACCCAGCTCTGCTGGGAAGAGGTCACCCTGCGCTGATGAAGACATCGTGTTCACCTCCTCAGCAGCGGTGCACGGCCAGGGAGAGCTCCCGTCCACCGCAGTGCTCTCAATCATGCATGCTGCTGCAGATGCAAGATTCACGGCTCCAGCAGCCATCCCGTGTTATCCAATATGCATGAAATCAAAGTTTTCATCATTTCCAATGGTCAAAGGCCAGTGAGTGTTAAATCCCAGAATACCAGGATTAATGAAGGAGTCATTAAAAACCAGCATTAAATCACTTCTGCAGCCAATGCTGAGAGTGATGTCTGCAAATACATTACAAGGCTGATTAGAAAGAAACAAGTTCCAAGTTAGAAATGAATTACCTGACTTAAAAAAAGACTGGTTAAATGGCTATCAGCAATTTTATTATTACAGGGGAAAAAGAGTGGGAAACATATAAATTATGTTATGAATGGGAAATTATCATTCTAAAATCACAGGAAACAGAACTCACGGTGAAGAACTTTGTAAAGACAAAATAAGAGAAAGAAGGGAGTCTTGATATCATGGCCAGATTTTACTTATTTTTTGTTTGTTTAAAAAAATGGTGGTGGTGTGGGGGTGGGTGGGTGCGTGTTAACACTTTATGCCCAGGAAACGATTTTAATCTAGGAAAATTTCAGAAGAATCGCAGTCTGATTACAGTCTCACTAGCCCTGCCAGGCTCCAGGAAAAGGGAACTCATGCTTCAGCTTATGTTTTTTGGAGCTGCCATAAATAAAGAAGTACACTTTCCAGAAAAAGACTACTCAGCTATTAAAATGAAAGGTAAACTGTAGAGAGGCCTGGATCAGGGGGAGGAAGGGAGATGTGTGCTAGCCCTAATGAACTATCTTCTAACACACAATGAGTAATGTCTTACTGCTGAACATAATCTATCAGTGTGCAAAACAAAAGCCTTCAACAAATGCTCTCAAGATAAAGTACGAAGGAAACTGGCACAAATGGGCAAGGCTGTATAACCTATCGACACACTCCAATTTTCCTGAGTTCCTCAATGGGAAAAACACAGCCCCCTGAGACTTCTACTTACTTTTAAGATTCTATTCTAGGACAATGCACTAAACAAATGCCACCAAGTAGATGCTCAGGTAGAGAGAATCCCTTAACAGGCACTGGTCCTCAGCCACACCCTCTCAATGCAGGACAAGGTATGGAAAACGGTTCCAGTTCCAACGACCTGAGCCAAAACAGGAATACTTCTTGTTCTTGATTCTCCCCACTCTGTCAACCCACTGTTAGAACAAGATTGGCATCTCTCCCTGAAAACAAGTCCTGAAGCGTTCTCTAAGAGCAGGTGATGTAACTCAAATTCTTATGTTATAATCAAGAGTGACATTCAGAATATTTAACATTACGGTATTGGCTAGTTTGTTCAACTTGGGTATTCTAACTGAATATAAGCCCTGATGATACATAGAAAGATGTGAAAGAAAACAGCCAGGGTCATAAATAGTGTTATATCTAGAAGGGCATCAACATAAAACAGCAAGCAAATCACTTGAGGATATTAGTTTAGATTAAAGGCGGTCAAATAATTATGCTTCAGTCGTCGAAACACACGTTATTAATTTCAGATGCATCAGTCTACATGCAAAAAGAGAACACAATAAACTCTAGGGCTTCTTAGATATTTAACTATTGGCTTGAGTCTTTAATACACCCACAACTGGCATTTACTGAGTCTAACAAATGGATAAATTATACTTGAATTTCTTTGGCCCTCCCCCGCCAAATATTTAAAAGATATAGTGTTGGTTAGTTACCAACAACAACCCCAGCAACGAAAGACATTAATACCTTTTACTAAGAGTTCCTTTTAAGGAGAAAATTTTAAAACCACCATAATACAACTGTTGCCAACCAGACAAAATCTATGAATCTGATCATTACAGATAGAGGTAAGAGGAATATCAGAGGTCTAAATCCAAAGCTCTCTCGAATGTCGTAGATTGTTCCCTCAGGTAAACAACTGAACTCAAGGTCATGTCAGTGGCTAATGACAATGAGGTCACTGAGTCAACTGGTAGTGATCGCTACTGTTTGGGTAAAATCTGGTTTTGTGAATTCAGACTTCCAAGTAAACTTAATGTTTATGATCAAGAGTCTGGGGAGGGAGAGCTACACAAAAGGAAAAATCCATGGCTAGACTTTAAAGCCAATGGGAAACTTTGGGTTTTGCTGCTACTACTTCTTTCACCCCAAATCAGATGCCCAGTAAAAGCTCCCTCTGATAAGACCTGAGAACAAGTCGAAAGAAACTTTAGATTACTAAGAAGAGATACATTAAGGAAACATAATATTAGCAGTACTGTTTATGCCACTTTCTCCTCCAAAAAAGGTCAGATATGGGCCTTAGGAAAAGAGGGTAAATGACTTGTCGAGGTCACGCTACCAGCTGGAGGCTGAGCTAGAAATAAACATTACTCCCTTAGCCCCTACGCTGTTCTGCCATTCTGTACTTTTTCTCAGCAGAGTTGGTATGGGAGAAATTAGTGGAAGTACAGGCTGTATTTAGGGACCAAAAGTGATCTGAGAACAAATATATCTATAAAGTTATTTTTATTCCTCCTATCACCTATATCTCTACTTATCCGAGACTAGAGGAGAACGCTGGTTTTGGAAACTCTGGTTTCCTCTGGACTTCCTTCCATAGTGCTTATTAATACTGACTGCACGTCAGTATCAACAGCCAAAACACCAGTGCCAGGCCAACGATGCTAGAGCATCTAGGGGTGCAGATGAGTATTTTTAAAACAAACATCAGTACCTACAATTTAAAAACGGGGCAACATTCTTTGTTTTTAAAAGCCCTAGGTAGGTCTAAAACATCTTTTTGTGAAAAACTGCCCACACAGAAGAGTTCAACTAGTATGTTCTCCTTTTTCAGAATTCAAAGGCCTAAGAATGACCTAATGCAACTTAAGGCCCCCAGAATCATAAATGTGTCAAAGAACTTGGCATTCCCTCAAAGACCAAGAACCTAAGAATTATGGATAGAGAATGAACCAAACTTTGGAATCAGTTCAGGATCAGCAAATTTATACCTTTTGGTTCTATTGAGGTCACAGGAAGAGAAGTAATTGGTTGTGGGAACAACCAAAGAGAAGATACCTCATCTTTGTCTCTTCAGAACAGAATTGCCAATTGCCATGCTGCATTTTCTAGGTAGCTGTGATGACAAGAGCCCCCTCCAAAATGTAGGCATTAGTTTGGGAGGGGGGAGTTCTCCGCCTCTCAGAGGAATAAGGGACAAACAAGCAAACTCGTGGCCATTATGACAAAACCAGGCCTACGTATCCAGTTTATTATTAGCCTGACATTAAACACCACTTAAAAACAAAACAAAACCACCCGCCCACACAAACACACACCCCAAGACAGAAAATTATATAATGGCATCTGGAATGATCTGCTCTGACAGTAAAAGTAGAACCAGCCGAATCAAAGAGTAAAGACCAAAATGGGGATGGGGTAGCCCCGGAGAGTCATTTTCACATCCTCGATAGTTCATGCAAATGCTGATATAAATATACATAACGCCTGGTTTAGAGGAAGATAGTCAAAATACTCTAGATTCTGGAAGGCTATCATTCTGCTCTGAGATATTCTAGGCCAATGTAAGAATAACTCCATGTTCTTCTAGATAAGTTAGAAGAAAATTGTTTTGGCACAGGTTGCTTCTTAGGGTGGAAGCTCATAAGTTTTCTCATATGGGTCAAAAAGGAAAAAGGGCCCAGTAAGAAGAATTCCATTACCTGTTCCATTATGGTTTATGGACCACGACCCAGCCAGCTGGCACCATAGCAACATAGCGTGTTGTTTTTGTTCCCCAGAATCCATTAGCAAATGGCCCAAGCCCAATGTCAGTGTAGCCAAGGTCCAGAATGTGGCAGCTGCTTTAAACTTTCACTGTGTAAACAAAGTACAGAACTTCTGCAGGTAAAAATTCCAGAGATAAGTCTCCACTTAGGAAAACTAAGTTGAAACAAAAATGTTTCTGGTGGTCAACATTTTTTCCTAAGAACCAGAAGTCATATTTTCCACTCAATGATTCTTAGCTCTACCATATGCAACGAATGAGCCCAGCAAAAAGGCCAATGGGTTTTGAAATTTCTTATTCTCCCCTACTCTTTGGGGAGGGGAGGGTTATTTTGGTTCCTGGCTTTGAAATACAGTAAGTCACTACAAAGTCTTTGTGTCAATTCTCGCTCAATGGTCTAATCTCTCCATAGCCACAGGCTTGTATTAAGTGACACAGGAAGGAACACAATTTCAGAGGGACATTTCTGAGAAAGTGGAGACAAGAATAAATGCTTTGCATAGTTGCGTCTTAGTTTTAAAAAGGGGGAAAAAAGTGATTCTGCAGTCAACGTCAAGATAATTTTTGGGGAGGAAAGAAGAGGGATGATGTAAGAACTGTAATATAATTGCCCTTGCTACGGAACTGATATATGATGGTTTATAAATCACAATTTTAACACAATAGAAGCTCAAATTAAGGCAAGCCTGCTGAATCACTGCTGATACGGAAGCAGATGTGTCAGAAAGCCACAAGGCTCAATGTAAAACCCACCCTAGAGACCTGATGGAAGGCAGTCTCAACGTTCCTTCACCTGCCACTTGGCTCTCTCTATTAAAGACCTCTGCGCTCTTCCATACACATGGATCTCCAAGGCCCAAATACTTACTAAATCCCTCCTAGTTCCGCTTTATGTAAACGCATTTTTACTGATGGCACAAAAATTCTCAAAGGCATCACAGCAGAAAGGGTCATTCTAGGAGTTCCACAGTGTATGACTTTCAGTAAAACTTCTAAATTGGGGGTATAGAAGAGCACGCCCTGAAACACTTAGTAGCCCTCTGCCTTGTCACCATTTCAGATATGGAAGCAGAAAGTCGACTGGTAGAGACCACTAGCTAGAGCAAGTATACCCATGTAGATAGCCGGCTATATACCTCTTGGTTTGAAAGATATCATGCAAAAAAAATTGCTTTTATTAAGGGATAAACCGTGTGCCTATTCAATGGTAAATGTGTGTTAAACTTCTTGAAACATTAAAAATTACTCATGAACACCTATTACTTTTACCTTTATTCAAGTACTTATCAATCATTCCTGTGTTAACACAGTAAACATTCAATAGTTAGTGAGAAAATATATGTAATTTAGCCCTTATGACAATTTAAAAAGTGAGAAAAGAGATAAATCCAAACCAAACCTGCTGTGGAACAATAAAAATGAACTACTACCACAAAAGCTAAGCCATAATCCAGTGGGGCATTTGCTTTGTTTTCAGTTAACCTTTAGGTATTTCCTATATCTTATTTAAGCTAATACTTAGAACATCCCGTGAGGTTGCAGTATTACCAGAGGATGGCCCGGGGGTAGGGTAAAGAGTAAGAAGAGATAGGAAAATAAAATCATTCAGGCAAAATTCTTTAAAAAGGAAAAAAGTCTGAGCAGAAAGAAAAGGCCAGAGCTGTTGGGAAGAGACAAAGAGAAAAAGGACAGAAAAGGACACTAGATCTGACACTGGGTCAGTGGCGACCAGTTCAGTGCAGAGGCTTAGGGCTGATTTAAGCACTTCATTACATTTTAGTAACCATGCTACACATTTAAAATGCACATTTAACCTTTACAACAAGTGGGGTTATTATCTCTTACACAAGAAAAACCAAGATCCAAGATTGCACAGCTGTCTAGGAGTAGAGTTGAGGTTTGTTTGTTTGTTTGTTTTTAACTCAGGTCTGCTTACCTGCCTACTTAAAAAAAAATGTCCACAGAATCTTAAAATCCAACAATAACATGCCTCAGACTTCATCTAGACACTATACCAAGTGGTCAAAATTTTCCCATTCCTAAATTCTTAAAAAATAACCTGCACGCAAAAGGAATACACCAAACAACAGCTACTGTATTAGCATAATTAAATAATGGGCAATTTTAAAAGTGTTACTACAATTTTTATTACTTTTTTAAACAATCACTTAGTATGAATTGGAGCAAATCCCTGTCAAGGGTCATCATGACTGGGAAATTAAAAAATTATAAAAATTCCAACCCTATTTTCCTCACTACTTTGTTCTGTGCTAGTCACAGTAACTATGAAGATAACGGGGCTGAGAAATGGCATATAAAAAGACACAGAATTTTGGCTCATTGGGAAATAAGCAAAACGTCAAATGCACCCTTCTCCTTATCACGTTGCTTGCCCTATGCAAAGGGATAAGAAAGAATGCTTGGGGGAGGTCAGAATGGCAGACTGAGAACTCATGTCCATTTGACATTCTTCACAAGGTCCCACAGCAATGACAGAAAAGACAGATGTGGACACAAAGGAAGCCCTAATGGTGTTAGAAAACAAGAAAGTATGTTAACAGCATATCAGAAAGTTTACATAAATCCTGAAAGACAGAAAGCAGATGGAATGAGATTGGTAGAGAACTGGGGGCGCCTCAAGGGCCTTTATCGACAAATACAAAGTACTCCAGTGAGCAGGCTTTGGCGATACCATCTGAGCACTCAACCAGAACAGTTCTCAGAAGAGCTGGGCTAGCCAGCCTCTTTCCCATCCTTATGATGCCCACAGAGCTGCTAAGAGCAAGGGGTTTGACCCTTGGCAAAAACCCAAGAAATATTCTACCAGCAAGTACAGACATTTCTTCTATCACATACTTGGTATGTGTGTTGCTAAGCAGTTCACATTCTACAAAACCACCCCAAACCCCGCAAAAAACAGGGCTAGAGAGAAGAGCCGGGTTATGGGTGGACCACTCAAACTCTATGGAACTTTCTAGCCTAAGCAGCAGCTAAAAAACAATAGGGGCACAGTTAAATCTTTACTGGCAGAGTAGCCTTTAACCCTGGGGCTCTCACGTGTCCGTCTCATCCTACAGGTGGTACTAAAGGCTTTGTTTCCAACAGAGACCATTTTAATCAAACCATAAGTTCTGATCCAGCGTGTAGACTTTCTTCATTAACACACTATTTTAATACCGAGTCGTGTCTTCACAGCTTCTCTAACTGCATTGCAGGTTGCTACTGAGCTTAACATAACAGAAAGCAGGACAGTTCTTGAAGCCACTTAAAGTAGTCAGGACTTAAAGGAGGTTATTGCTATAGATTTCTCAACATTTTCAGACTTTTCTTTTTGAAGTCTTTATATATGGCTAAAGCTCTCACTTTAAATGTCAGAAAGCTCATTCCTTGTGTCATTTCTTTACTGTACGTGGGAATGTTGCTTATAAAACAACGTGATTTCAACTTTATACCAATATGATTGTCCAAATTACCAATGTCATATGAGATAATTCACATCAAAGAAACATGTTTTATAGCAGAACAGAGGGTAGGTGATTTAGCTGGGGAAGGACCTTAGCTGGCATTTGTGGCCTGAAAGAAAAGCAGAGGCTTAGCATCTGAGACAGAATTGACTGAGCACAGACCTCACCCCTCTCCCATGCCACCCCATGGAAATACACCAAGGATTTCTACCAGCCAAGGAAAGCGTCCTTTGCCTTGACGATCTTAGTCACTTCTAAACTTTGCGGGCTTCCTCTATTTTCTAGGTCCAGACACTTTCAGGAACCATACAAGGATGGCTGTCTCTGATACTTCCTGCTCACCAATTCCTTTTCATGATAGAGATATCTTGGGGAAGCAGAAACATACAAATACAGAGGAACAACCATGTCAACTCCAACCTGGCCCTTCCTTTATAAATAGAGTTCGAGGTCCATGAAATACTTAAAAACTTTTGACTGAAAAGAAACAGAATAAACAAAGAACAATTAGTCAGGGGGAAACAGATAATTCAATGGAAAAGAGTTTTTTTTTTTTTTTTTAAATAACATTCTCAGAGCTATCAGGGAAAAAAATATTGTATTCATAGACTAAGAACAGTATTCTATTAGAATAGAACACTTAAAGAACAAAGACTTTCTTTTTCTTAGAACAAAGAATTTCAATATGAATGCTGAAATAAAAAACAAAATAAGTGGGCTAGAGTAATAGACCAATCTCTCTGTCAACTTCATAGGGGCACAAATCATTTTAGTTTAGAACTACCAATAGATTCCTGATGCCTAACACAGTGCTTAGCACATACCAGATGTTCTATAAATACTTCATAAATGAACTAACATAAGCAAATGAATGAGTGAGAAGAATAAATAAGAGACTGAGAATGAATGAAAATGAGTTAATATGCATGGCTGGCTGGCTGGCTGGCTAAGCAAGCAGGAATATAATGTTGAAGACATCTCCTTGAATGTACAAGAAAAATGCAAAGGAGCTCTCAAAAAAATGGATGGAAGAAAAGTTAGAGATATGAAGCCTAAGATACAATATACCGATAAAAATTTCCAGAGTCAGAAGCAAAAGAGAAATTCAAGAAGTTACAACAAAAAAAGTCTTGAGTTGAAAACATGAGTTCAGATTAAAAAGTCAAATGAGTATGCAAAAAAAGACACTTAGAAATATTTTAATAAAATCTTCATAAAACTGAAAATTTTCAAAGCCAGAAAAGTTTTCAGAACATTTTACCATCCAACACATGAGGAAAAAAAAACCAAAACAAAACAAGGTTCTTCATTGAATGAAAAGAAATACCACAAAAAGAATGACATGATACAATTGGCAGCTGCATAAGAGGAAGCACAAAAAGGAAAAAGAGACACACACAGAGAAAGAATTAATTTAAAATTTCTTTGGGAGGTTTAACAACATAGGATTTCTTTTTCTATAGGTCTAATCACATATTCTACTTCTTGGTCCAACAGTAACACAATTATAAGTGTTATAGGGGTGGGACATTTACATTTTTAGGATCAACTTAAAAGCCACGCTTAGAAGACAATTATATTGACAGAGGAAAAAATGCAAAAAGTGCTACAAATCTTGATAACAGAAAAAAATACAACTTTTTTAAAGGAGAGAGGATTAAGAAAAAAAGTATAAACATTCTAATTTCCTAATCTTATAGAAGGGGAAGTACATAAATATGCTATAAAATTAACCAGAAACAGTAACTAAACATTATAAGTTCACTTTTGATAAAACTAAAATAATTTAACAAAATTAAGGGTTAAAGGGTGAAAATAATAGTGAAAACACTCAAACTTTCAATTAATAGTTTAAAGCTAATAATTTAAAAATCAGTAGTGTTAATTTATAAAGTTATAGGAATAACCAACCAAAAAATCGAAAAGCAGACACTGTTAGGAAGTTGTCATCTATGCCTTCCCAGGTGAGGCAGGAGGGGAGTGAGCAGCCTTTAGGTCCTGGGAGAACATGGAGCAGGATGGGAACCACAGTGAACTGTCAGGATTCAGAGCTCTACCAACACTGAATGACCCACGAGCTACAATGTGAGGAGGAAAAGGACTTGAGCATTTATTTCATTTCGTCTACAGACAGGCTAAGTTACTGACTCATTAAAAAAATACAAGAGGGATTATCTTTCATTTATATTTTAGCCTCTTTCTGAGTAGTAAAGTTTCTAAAAGTGCCTGGGAAAACCTGAATAGAAAACAACCTTTTCAGGTATTGTTTAAATAAAGTCACTTGTGCTTCTTAAAGCAAAAATCTACTTAAACATGGTTCTGTGAGAAGCAAAGCCAATAAAAACTTACAAGACTTTTGAGACCTCAGCAACTAGGGCCAAGAAATCCCAAGAACTGTCTGTTGCTTTGTTCACTGCTAGAATCCCAGTGTCTGGCACGCAGTAGGTGCTCAACAAATATTTGTTGAATGCATAAACAGATAAATCTCTTGTTTTTCATAGACAGCTACAGAAGCAGCACTTTCTCCCAGGCTCTCCATGCAACTGATATGGGGTGGGGGCAGCGGGCGGGGGAGAGAATAAAGCAAAGGGAAAGAGCACGCATTGCTTGGCAAAGGGTTCTGCTGATGCGTATACTCCAAGGGTTCCATTATGAAAACTGAATTAATCTTCCATATAGATATGATGCTAATACAATAATACAAAACCGAGAGGTCTTTAAAGAAGACTTGACAGCATGAGGTTTCCGTAGGTAGACAGTCACGAAACATTTGAATGGAAGTGGGTTCTGTCTGATACAAAACAGTGCTTCCTCACTCTCACCCTGGACCCTTTACAAAAGCTTTCTTATAGTGTTTTGTGAGACCAATCTCTTAAAATGATCACTATATATTTTAGCTACAGGAGAAAGGTGCAGTTATTCAACTATTTCTTTACCGAGTATTCCAAATGAAATGCCACAGAAAGGTAGAGAGGTGTACTACCACTATTCAAAAGAGCAGAAGTAGCACGATTATATAAATCAAACAGCCTAAAACTTCCAGAAAAAACAACCTAAGGTGCTCTTTTTAGAGGTGGGGGGTAGTTAGGTGTTTGTTTATGATTTAAGGGGAGAAAAAAAAACCTTATTCTGGTGTTTCGATATCTTTTTTTTTTTTTTTTTTTTCCCTTCAACACAGGTAAAGATTGGAAGGAAAAAAACTACTAAGTTTGATGAAATGTAAGCAATAAATCTGTGGAGAAGGATGGTCCCCACCCATATCCCATCTCCTGGGCCAGCCACTGACATTAATACTGTTTCCACACTTCCTCAGGAGTCAAAATAGTACTTTCAGAATACTGTGGGCCACTCTGAGTAAGTACATTAGGCCAGAAAATAGGGTTTCAAGAGGCTACTTTCTTCCTATTTTTGGCTTAAAAGATATTAGTACGTTTTAAGATCTGAAAACTCAGAGATGGGAGGTTTGGTCTGACAGTGAAAGCCTTATAGCTACAGAACTCAAGGCAGAAAAGCTGGGGATTGTATAACATGTTCTCCTACCATGGCTGAGAAAACCAAACTGTGGTTATAAAAGGATATTCTAGAAGAAAGACAAGACCTAACCTCATGCTTCAGTCACTAATAGAACAGCCAAGGAAAGAAGTTATCGCTCCAAACTGGAACCGATGAAAAAGAAAAAGAAGCAAAAGAAATCTTATTCCTTGCAAGTTTAATAGTCTGCTTGGTTTATATAAAAATAGTGAAGACAAGCTCTATCTACAAAGAATCCAAAGAGACACAAAGAAGTTCATAAAGATGGCTCTGAGTCTGCTGGATGATAATCCTTAGGACGACAAGGGAACTAGGATGACCCAAGCCCAAAAGAGTTTTGACACTATATCTCTGCTGGGGGATGAGCATCAAGGGGACAGCGTGGCTTTGCATGCATCGTGTAGGGGGAGCAGGGATGGGCAATGGAGGGAAGCAATAGATGAAAGAATGTTTCAAAAAGCACTATTACAAAAAACAAATCACCTCTCAAAATATGTGACCTTGTGCAGAAAATAAACAGGCATTTTCCAGTGTTCCTATTCCATAGTTCCATAGTTCCATTTCTGTGCCATTCACTTTCCAAAAATGGGCCATGTCTATTGTCCCCTATTATTGTGAAATACTTCACATGATGGGAAGTACTGTGGAAAAACCTTAGACACATTTTATCCACTGGGTATATGACCATTTTCCAGGGATGGAGGAGTGGGATGGTGTTAATTATGAGTGTGTGAGGCCTGACCCTTAGTTATATTGTTCAGGTGCTCTTTAAAAAGTGAACGGATTTTCTTTTAACACCTTTCATTGAAAATCTGACATGCAGAAAGACACAAGCAATCGGTTAATATAGATTATATGCGTTTGCCAAATTGGAGCTCATAGTAATTTGGAAGTCCAGCACAAGTAAAGGTCACCCCAGAAAAATCTCACTCTTCAAGAAGGCTCTGGCAATAACGAAAGAACGAGATTTTAATCACTGAAGCTAATTACATAGAAGAGTAAATCACACGAAGAGTTATTTAAGTGTCTTAAATACAATAAGAAGTAATTAACAAGAAGCGCCATCTTGACAGCTTCATGTCACAAACCAGGCCAAAAAGGATCAGCTAATTCCCAAGCCGGGAGCCAGAGAATGAGAAACAACTCAAAGTTTGATCTTTTTATTTTTTATTTAAACTGTTTTGATTAGCAGATAACAACTCTTGCCAACTCCACAGCGAAGTTAATCAAGAAAAAAATTTTAATCTATTAGAGGAATGATGAACCTCGTTTTCATTGATTCCCCAGAGGGCAAGAGATGGAAAGTTGAAGACTGTGTCACACCAGAGAGATCCTGTGACTTGACTTTCTCCCACACATCAAGAGGAAAAACAGAATTACACTGAATCCTACTGAGGATACAGACAACTCACACATTTGAGCATGCGAAACACATTTAAAAATCTGCTTTGCAATAACCCTTAAGAGACGGTATCTCATCTGCCTCTTCTTTCCCATGCCCCTGGAATCAGCAGCTTGAGAGCTCTTTCAAAGTCAGAGAATCCCGGCTGATCTCTTTGAATAACGAAAAGGTACTAGCTGCTATGAAGGCCGATATATAGGTGTACAACCGTATATATGACAGCGGACGTAATTTAGATTGGATTGCTTCTTAGTTCTACAGCATTTCCACAAGCTTAGACTAAGCCTGTCTGAGAGCAGCGATGCATTACTACAGAAGCTCTCCTTCCCTTAACCGACCTGGACTTCCTATGACCTCATCAAATCTACTGGCTGATGCCAGTTAGAGTGACTAAAGGCTACTCTGACACTCCTGTGCACATCTGTCCCAACCGGTTGTACCATTTGTTTCTGTTCCCAGATCTATTTATACTGATTGTGGTTGTTATTTTAATTATGTACTTCATTAAATGTTACATTAATAATTGAAATGAGTACAAAAAGAGTAAGTACTTATAAAAGCAACTGAATACTTTTAAAAGCTTTATTAAGGAGAAATAGCTTTGAAATGGCTGAAAAATGAATAAGAGGACAACTATAACAGATGAGGGGGATGTAAATCACAAAAATCTAGGGTTCCATAGTTAGTGTTGCTATTGCTAAGTCCCCAATCCAAAGAGGAAGTTATGCCATTCACCAGAATATCAAATTGTTGATCTGTGCTGCCCATAAATCAAAGATTTGGAAATGCATGCATATTTTTGTGACTAATGTGGAATTTAAGTATTTGAAATAAATAAAATTAAATCTCTCTCCTCTAGCCAATGTTCTTGAATAACTAACCAATGTAGTCAGATAGAATGCTTTTAGTATACCTTAATTCTAAATATAAGTCAAGTATTTGGACATTATCAATACCTCAGCTTTTTTATAATATTATTTGGAATTGTTTAAGTATAGAAAACTCAGGGAAAAAGTAAATAAAAACTAAATCAAGGCAAAGGGAAAATAAAGAGAAGCTATGAGTAAGTTTGGACTATAAAGAGCATGCTGCCAGGTATATACTTTCTAGAGAGGTACTATCTTTGACACTTCCAATAACCAAACACAAGAGGAAAACTATCAGAAACAAATTTTTTTTTTATATTGATCAGATAAAAACAAACCTGTAACTCAAAAGAAACATCTAAGTACTCCCTGTTATGCTTCTAAAGGGATACTTTGCAATACAATAAACAAATCATTCACAAATTTATTGAAGTCCTACCATATGTTGAATACTGACACCACAACAGGGAATAAGAGACAAAAATCACTGTCTTCAGAGAGCTTACTGTCTAGTGAGGGCTGTTCTCAACAATATCACTAATTCTTGTATGTCTCCCAATTGCAGCCCAGCAGTTTACTCACCAAGTCTAGTTTAGAAGAAACAAATTTCTGAGGGAACTCTATGCTTTCCAGGTACCCTGCCAGGCTGGTCTAATTCAAGGTAAATACTTTGGTAAATCATAAAAACAAAATATTTTTTAAAATCCAATGACAAGAACTGGAAGGTAGAAGGTCAAGGTTATCATCTCTGGCACAAACTTGAAGTACAGATGTACAATGTTATCAATTAAGACCAAGCGACTTCTGTTGTTAACTGACCAAGCTGATAAAAAGGTTGACATCTTCTTATCAAGGCTTGAGGATCTAACTAAAACCTTGGCTGGCTGAACAATCACCTGACCTCCACAGAAATGCAGGCTAGACTGAAGGAGTAATCTTGGTCAAAGCCAAGATCAATGCAGTAGAAACCTTAAGGTTTCATGGCATGGGACATGGCCATAACACCCTACTAAGGAAAAAGTTTTAAACCAGCTATCTCGAATTTTCTTTAAAAATAATGTCTATAGAACACTCCTAGAATATCTAATTTTAAGCAGTATAAATTTACTTTAAAAATATAGCTCAGGGGTAACTAAATGAAAAAAAAAGTCCATTCTAAAAGATTGTTAGATAAACATGGGCATCTGCCACAACTAAGATGTGCATTTTTATAGTAGTAATGTTGTTTTACCGGTAATTAGATTAGAGGAGCAGTTACATAGTGGGAGGACTCCTTGTTTGTGAAAGTAAAAATTTTCATATAGGGAACACTAATGTTCCAGCTCTCCGTAGCAGGGAAGTTTGCATCAAGCTCCTAAGAAGTACTGACAAACTGGTAATAAACAATGCAAACTATACGGAGAGACAAATAACCAACGTATTTCCTGCTTTCTTCCATTTCAAAAACATTACCTGATTTGTCAAGAAGCTGCTTCTAACATGATGTCTATGATGCTGTTAAGGTAATGACACCAAAAGCCTATATTAAGTTCCTCTTGGCAAAAACGAAGCCTCCGATTGTTGTGTGAACATCAACAACGTTAATACGGGAGTGGTAACAGTGGCTAAAAATCCTCATTTCCAAATGTGACAACACGAACGAGGGGGAAAGGCTCCTGTTTGGTTAAGCTTCTGGAAGGTAAATGAGCTACAGGATCCTCTTCCTCTATAGAGGCAAACAGCAACTCAGAGGTGCTTCTCCCAAAGGGCTTCACCGTACTTTCGATAAGACGATTCCCGTTTTGATGAGAAGCCTATTCTTTCCTTCCCCTCCATCATGCCCCATTAAAAGAAAAGAAAAACACCAGTTTGTAACAAACAGCGTTTAAGATTGTTAAATAGAGAAGGAAACAATTACCATGCTGGTATATTTTACGCAGAGTAAGAACTGCTACCGAGGACTGACGGATTGTTTTAATATTTACTGTGGAAGCATGGCCCGGCAGGCTTCCTCCTTCCTCCACCAGACACCTCCCTCAGAAGACTGTTCATCAATCACGCTCTCAAGAGACTTTGGAATATAATCAGGAGGCAGTCAGCACAGTAGAAGAGGAAGACCCTGTCATCTGCTGATTACATACATCCACACAAAGAAAATGTCAAATTAACTTCTCTTCTTCCCTCTTTTTTTTTTTCTAGCCTACAATTGAACTTCCTAAACCAATATGCAGAAGAACCTTTCTAACTGCGGCCTGACTGACTTGCAATAAGTGGCATAATTATTAATAGTAATAATGTGTGCTACACAGTGCAAGTACACAGAGCCCAATAAATCTTAAATAATAATAATAAAGTATATGACTAGCTAATGAGTGATTATAAAGTACTTTGCAAACATAAAGTGCTACAGAGGCACATAATAATCATAAATCACTGTGTTAAGAGCAACAGAAAGCAAATCAGGGCAAAAGGAAGGAGACTTGAATGAGGAGAGAACTCTTAGCTAAGGCTGAGCACTCACATTCCTCCAATGGTGACAGTGGCACAGGTACGCTCTGAAAAGGCAGGCACCGTCTCTGTGGCTGGGCTGGCTGGTCTAATGTAGTCCACAGTCACATTGACCTGCAAATAAAGAATCAAGGTAGTTAAGGTTGGGAGTTTACAAGATGGCTCTCTAGCGGCCACTCGTGCCTGCGTATCGTGAAAGCTCACCATATTCACAATTCAATTTTCTGGATCTAAGATTTAAAAAAAATAATAACTGAAAGACAGGTGAGCCACGCACTGGTCGAAAATATCTGCACAAAAGCCTTATCTAATAGATAACAGAGAATTCCTAGCCAAAATATACTAAGGACTCTTAAATCACAACAACAGGAAAATGAACAAACCGAATTTTATAACGGGCAAAGGATCTGGACATCTCATGAAAAAGACTTACAGATGGCAAAAAAATATATGAAAAGATGCTCCACATCATATGTTACTGAAGAAATGCAAATTAAAACAACTGTGAGCTACCACTACATGCCAAACAGAATAGCCAAAATCCAGAACAGTGACAACAAACGCTGGTGAGGATGTGGACAGGAATTCTCATTCGCTGTTAATGAGAATGTGAAACAGTACAACCACTTTGAGAGTTTGGCAGTTCTGTACAAAACTAAACATACTTTTACCATATGTTCCAACAACTGAAAGCCTAAGTCCACACAAAAACCTGCACACAGATGTTTATAGCAGCTTTTTATATAATGGCCAAAACTTGGAAGCAACTAACATGTCTTTCAGTAGGTGAATGGATAAATAAAAGTGGTCTGGAAGTCAAAGGAATATTATTCAGCATTAACACAAAATGAGCTATCAAGCCATGAAAAGACATGGAGGAGTCTAAAATACATATTACTAAGAGAAAGAAGCCAATCAAAAAGCTGAATACTGTATAACTCCAACTATGACATTCTAGAAAAAGGCAAAACTATGAAGAAAGTAAAAAGATCAGTCATTGCCAGGGGCCAGGGGACAAAACAGGGAGATTCTTGGCATGGAAGATTCTTGCAGCAGTGAAACTGCTCTGTATGATACCATAATGATGGATACCTGTCATTATACATTTATCCAAACCCACAGAAGGTGCACTACCCAGTGAACCCTAACGTAAACTATGGACTTTGGATGATGATGTGGCAACGTAGGTTCATCAATTACAACAGATTTACCTCTGTGGTGGGGGACGGTTGATAGCAGGGAGAAAGCACTGGGGGAGGGGGATATATGGGAACTGTTTACCTTCTGCTGAACCTAAAGCTGCTCTAAAAAAAAAAGTTTATTTTTTAAAAAAGTGACTGATAACAAAAGAGAGACAAACGGCTGAACATTTAAGGCCCCACAGAAATTATACTTGACAGAGCAGAGGTTTGCAACATTCCTGCAAGACTCCGACACATTATGGTAAAGCAGTTCTTTAACCCTTCAGACTCCTTTGAAAAAATCAGGATTTAAAAAATGTGAAATGCCTCTACAGGAAAACTGTATATAATTTCAGTCTGCAAAAGTTAAAAACTATCAAGAAGAACAAACAAGATGACGATCACAAAGATGCTTGGGACCAGTTTCACAGTATATGAATCAAAATGACACAGCTAACTACACCCAATACCAACAAAGTTAGAGTTAGGAAGTTTTGGAAAAAAAGAAAAAGGCTAGAATGGACCAGAGGAACCTTTAGGTTCTGAGTTAAGAAAGGATATGTATTACAAATAGATTAGGAAGTCAGGAGCCTAAAACAGGAAAGCTAGTTAATCCCAGCATACGCTAAATGTATGGATTACGGACATACGGAGCAATGCTTTTTCCTTACAAATCCTTTCAAGATAAACATGTTTATGTGTCAAAAGAAACAAATACGTGGTATTCCTTAGCAAACATACAGGGTCTGTTTTATAGAATTATAGTATGTGCCTAGTTTTGGTCACAGCCAAGGTTTACATACCTGTACTGAAGAGACACAATGGGTCAAGTAGCCTGAAGCCATCCCACAGCCTGAAAGTCTAGAATCCCATTTCCTAAACACACCTTTAGTTCCCACTGATTAGGCCAAAGACAGCCTATAGCACAAGCATCAAGTTCAGCCACACTGCTGGTGAGCACCATTAAAATCCTTTCAAACTGTCCGTTCCTCAAAAAATCATTTAAAAATGAATACGGAAATTTTGAAAAGGACAGCTGCCTCAAAATTCCAACTGTCAGATCACTCACTTCAACATTCCATCTAATCACATTTTAAAAGCAACAAGACGTCATATCAGAGAGTAAGCCAATTAAGAGCTGAAGGTAAGAGGTACTATCACAATACAACAATACAGAAAAGAAGAAATTATGATGACTCCTAAAGTCAGGAGCCTACACTGAAATTATTGCTGGGTCTTATCAACTTGTCTAAAGCTAAGGAGAGATGGGTCACCCTGAGGAATGTGATCAGACCAGGGTGGGGTTGAACAACTCATATGCAGCCAAAGACAGGGCAAGGAGCAGGACGTCTCCACACAGTAGGCATGGCTGACTCGATCCAGTGGAGGAAAAGAAGTTCTCTCCATGCTGTCTCTCCCTTCTGGCAAGGTCTCACAGCTAAGGTACAGAAGAATCGGGAAGATGGCAGAAGCACACTTGGATATCTGCTGAAGTCATGGCAAAATCACACAGAAAATCAGTGTACAGGAGCTAAACCTCAAGGGTGCCCACATCTTGGAATGGGAAGTAACTCGGGGCCGTGTTTAAAAAGAGCACAGCCACCGAATATGGTCCAATCTGGGGCATTTGGTGGGAAGTCATATATTGTGATGAGGAAAGGGTTCCACATATCTTTGTTTTCACTCACATCTAATAAGCTCAAGCCCTCAATTCTAATTCTGGGACGGAAATAATCCTTGCTTAAAAATGAATTAAGTAAAGCTCAAGGTTACCTTGGACCTACCAATGCCAAGCCTTCTCTTCAGTGCCAAATCCACTGCACAGAGTAACATCAGCTCCCTACCCAGAGGGAGTGCCAATTCGTCAAGGCCACTTGAGTAGCGGTGGTGGCGGTGGTGATGATGGGGCGAGGAAAATGCGCGGTAAGGAGACACAAACAAAACTGAACACCTGAGAATCTCATCTTCCAGTTCAGAAGGCCAAAAGATGTGCTATCCCAAAAAATGTCTCTGAAGGAGATCCATGGGAAGAACTGCCCCCAAACAAACAAAAGAACTTTAATCTTCAGAAAGAACCAAAAGCTACATTATCTGCGAACTGATTTTTCCTATATCTAGAAAAGAGAGTTGAAAATAAGAGATTAAAGAGCTCATTGGGGAGGCAAAATTATTAAAGAAAATCTCATACAAATGAGGCCCTGAGACTAGCCCACAGCCAAGACACACACCTGCAGGTGGCTTATGACAAATTAGGAATTAAAGTCAATGTGTAATTAGCATTTATGTCCCTCTCCTGTGGATTCTGAGATCTGTACCTTGGAGTTTTCTGACTTCCAGATACTCATCACTGACTTGTCAATCACTTGAAAAAGAACCACAGTTTAAACAGTTTCAGTTAAAACAACTGCAAGTATTGCTAATGTCGTCATTTGAATAAATGACAACCTCAATTCTGCGCTTATGGGTAAGTACATATGGAATGGCATGAGTTAGAGAAGTAATGGGTTAATAAAGATGTGGTCCTCGTTTTTCAAGCAAAGATACTTCTGGAATGTTGGTATACAAGTACGTATTTTACATGCACATGACACAAAGATAGGGCCTGCTCCCTCTTTACAGCGATGACCACAAGGAGCCATGGGCTCTTGCTTGGACCCACCTGTCATTCTCTTACAATTAATTCATATCACTTGTTTGGTCTCACTTTTTCTTCACCTGGAAAATGAGAGCACTAGACTAGAACATTAGAGCATCAATAGACTCTAGAATTCTAAAAGGTAACTTAGCCGAAATGGTTTACTATATAGTGTTTTCTTGAACCTTTGTAATTCTCACTTTACGCTTACTACAATAAATTGGAACACATAGATTGTACGCTCTAGGAGGAGGCCATGTCTTTTATTCATTAAAACTGCAGTCACAAGGCCTGTACATGGAGAAGGGCACTTAGGAAATATTTGCTTCATGAATGGATGCCCATAATCAGGAACCTTTTCAGACATGAAATTCTGAAGGACACTTTTGAAATGAGGGGGTTAGGCATTTTGAGGACCATTTTGTCTAGCTGCTGATTGGGATAAAGCTTTAATCGAAGCCATTCCTATAACAGATTAAGCAAGCACAATATATACAGTATCCCATATTATTTGTTTCTTAAAGAGGTTCTCAAAGAAAAAGGTAGCAGGAAATCTAATTCACCTTTGGTCCATTTGAATGTGGAGTTTTCCTTGAAAGCAATTTCAAGGACCCTTCAGAGGAAGTTAAGATGAGAACTTAGGACCAAATTTATATCTCAATATAAAGACTGGAAGCAGTTTAGTACAACAGAATAGCTTTAGGCCACACATACAGAATTATGAGGATCTATGGGTATTCCTCAAACAACTAAATCACTAGAAAAGTGTCAAACCACCAAAGAACTTCATGGACTTTATGATGCTGATGATAATGAAATGACAAAATCTGAACTACCTATGCATAAAAGATAAGGTAGGGAGAAGAACAATTGCATATATGCAACATTTCCAGGCCGCAGCATGAGTTTAGTTTTAATACAACTAGGGCTGTTATGTGAGGCTATTTTGCATAATTGTCATATAATCCCACCCACTATTCCACCTGGCCAATCATAAATTCACAAAGAGCTGTAATAAATATCCTGCCTCTCAAAATAAGCTCTTATATGACCCATCACTCTCAAGACAGAATTTCCAGTTAGCCCCCATGCACCCCAGATATAGAAAAGATGACATCATCTGGGTAAGTCAGAAAACAAAAGTAAGCAGAATAAAATATTATACACAAGTTAGATTAAGAACATAAACTCTGGAGTCACTGGTTGCAGGATTCGGTTTCCAGAAATTCTGCATATGAGCCGTGTGAACCTAACTTCTCTGTGCTTCAGTTTAACATAGACAACTCTTTCTAGCTCACTGTTATAGGGAAAAATGCATTAATATACATGAGGCATTTAGAGCAGGGCCTGACTCACAGTAAGTTCTATGAGTCAGTTATTTTTAGATAAACATATACTGACTTTCTCAGAGGAGAACCTGGCACAAAGTAAGTGCTAAATAAGTATCCACGAGATAAATAAATAAACAGATGCATACATACACACATGCATAAATAAGATGCATGTTGATTTAAATCATTAGACTACTGAAATCATAAGGCAGAAAGACTCAATTAAATATACTTTTCTCCTTAAGGAGCCACAGCAAACAAGAATATATACCTCATACATATTCATCCCAACTTAGAGATAAATAGGGCTTATTTTAAGGAATGATACACTATTTAGTATTTATTTAGACAGTTTCCAGATTAATTTTGCAGGTACCAGTTACTAGAGATTTTATTTACTGAATATAATTGAAGCAGAGTATAGGGAATCATCTCAATTAATAGGTTAACTAGAGATATTTGGGGAGGATGCTCCTTGAAGACAATGAACAAAGAGAGACCAAGTTTCCATTCTCTTTGTGTGTAAGAGGATGTTCCATAATACTCCTCGATATTTAATTTATTATATTCTTGATCTTTTTTTCCCTGCTAAAAAGCACCTTATGTAACTATTCTAAAACTATAAGAGTTATCTATCTTTTTAAAAATTTGAAACACATTTCGATCACCTATTCATCTAGACATAGGATGAGCTACAAAACAAACTGCCAATGAGCCTCCTGGTCCTGCCCCTGGGCACGCTCTCAGTTTACTTCCCCAGAAGCACTTGAGCTACTCAACATGAGAGGAAGCTGGGCTTACCTCCTCCAAGGCAGCACAGTGTAACAAAAAAACAATGAGTCACAAATGAAAGCAACATGTACCTTTATATGTTCAAGTAGCAACATTAAAAAAAGAAAAAGAAACAGATGATGTTATTTTAAATAATATTTCTTATGTAACTCAAAATATCCAAAAGAGTACAGAATCAACGTATAACCAATAAAAAAAAAAAAAAAAAGTGTTATCCCTTTTACTTTGATATGAAGTCTCTGAAATCTGGTGTGTATTTTGCAGGTACGGCACAATCTCAATTTGAGCCAGCCACATTTCAAGTGCTCGACAGCAACATATGGCTATGGTCACCATACAGGACTGTGAATGCCTAGACTATCTGTTAAGGCACGAGAGTCTTAGCCTCATTCTTCTATCATATGATCCTAGCTTTTGTGGTCCTAACATCCTCTATTTTCTACTGAGAACTTTTCTAATTTGAGAATCCTTGTAAGTACTCTTAAATCAAATATGAAAAAACATGGTATGAAAAGCCAGGTATAAAAAATATAATGTTTATCCTTCATTTTCTTGTAAAAATCTATTGCCCAACTAGATTAGAAAGATAAGCCATTAACTGTTTCCAGTTCCAAGAAAGAATTTTAGGTGTGAGGATAAATTTGTGCAAAGGGGAAAAAAAGTCTTCTAATTTACAACTACCATCATAGAGTATATTCTATTCAATAGTTTAATAAAGATACTTTTTAGGGACTTCTATCAATTCAATGGCTATATTTCATTTATTCTTGATTTGCTGACACAAATCTAGTCTAGAATTCTTTACCTTAGTGTCTGAAATTTATCCTAAAGGATGGACAGTGACTAGAAACTTGGGTTAAAGAAATATTTGTTTTTGTAGTTATAAATAATGTTCCTGCTGAGTACTGATATTAGAAAGAAAATGAGCAATTAGTAGATGTCAACTATTTACTTTTATAACCACAATCCAAAGCTGAAAAATATATGCTCCATTAGAGCATCTTTGAGCTCTGATATCTCTTAAATTAAAACCTTTACAGATACACTCACTAAAGATTATACAAGTACACTGCACAGATAAGGAGACATAAACCAGTGCTCCCTTCCTACCTCTCCAATCCAGCCTAGATGTATTCTGTAACACCCGTTTCCAAATCATTGTAATTAGGTGCTAAGGCTGGTTGTTTATTCACTTGTATTTATGTTGTTTTCTCCTATCTACAATCACCCTTCCAAACTCCCCCAGAGTCAGAACTATTTTGAGCACATTTCATTTTCATCAATGGAATGTTAATCTATAGTGCTTACAAACCTCTATAAGTACAGATCAAAGAGCTTTCTTATTTGAAGCATTTCTGGCAAAATGAACCCCTTAAACCTCCAACTCCCTCGCTGAATGGGTAGATGCTTTCATCTGTTGTGAGGAGAAAGGCAAAACCCAGCTTAACACAGGGCCCCTAAAGACACTATGAGGCTCTAGCTGACATTAGGCATTCATCGAAGCGGACATCATTGCTCTCCCCAAAACAGTCAGTTTGGTAAATATTTAATTAGATGCATACACCGGCATGAGATCCACAAATACATGTGAAATCATTTTTTATATAAGGGGCCATTAGAGATTGACAAAGATTTCTAAAAGTAGTGATAACAACCTGGCAACAAACATAACATTAAAATAGGCTAAAAATACACCGCAAGGTTTATTATATGAGGTAATAATAGGCACATATAAATCATTAATGAAATAGTTTGACAATTGAAAATATTTCAAATAAATCTTATGAGGATCATAGAGAAAAACAGAGACCACTATTTGAAAATAATCTCACAGAGGCCAGCATTTTCATTAACCCTCTCGATTCTTAAGTCCTTACGAATATACAAATGTATCTAAAAAGTGTAATCTGTGCTAATGCTCCAATATCTTATTCATCACTGTATCATGGTATAACTCATCCCAACACCTACTTTTAATACAACAGTTTGTCCCTAAAAAATAATGCTGGGGGCCCAAAAAACACGATTGGAAACTGTCCCTTGTGTCCCCAGCATGTCTTTTCTTACTCTTCATGAGAGCTGCCATCTCCCACTGCCTTTCTCTAGAGGATGGAAGTTGAGTATGGGTCTTTTTTCTCCCTTGTACAAGTGTCAGTCACAGTCATCTGTGTCCAAATTTTCCAAGGTCAGCAGCAGTCGGGGGAAATTAAATCACTTTGTCCAGAACTCTCCCTGGAGGAGTTCCAGCCACACAAGCAGCACAAATACACGGAGATACTTATGCCTTTGTGCAGAATACAAACAATGTCACTCAGACTTTAAAACAACAGCAGTAATAAAACTAAGAAGGGAGGCTCAGGGATATGAAGACAGAGGATTTGCTTAATGACATCTAAGAAGAGTTACTGGGAGGGAAAAAGGATATTATTAAGACATGGATAAAAACAAAAGGTTACATTACATTTTCTCTGCAAATACATGCCAGCCTATAGAGAAAATATCTCCACTCACCAAAAGGCCAAACTGGGAAGCTTAAGCAATAAAAGTGGGGGCTGAAGTATTCACCTCGCCAGGAGTTCTAATAACTTCTATCATTCTGGGAGCTATGTATATTATTCGGGTGAGCAAAGTCAGCAGAGAAAAGCCACTCTGCATTCACTACAGGTCAGAGCACACCCACTCTTCAGCATGCCCATGAGCTGGCATTTAGAAATCACTCAGACAAGAAATATATATTCAGGTAAGTTAACTAAAGGTTACACTCAAAATGGTAATTTGGATTAAAAGAAATGTGTCATGACCTCAAAGGAGAATTATGAAGAAAAATACAATAATTGTTAAGGAATGCCTACTAATAGCACAAAGAAAAACAGCCCAAAGATACAGCTTTTCTGTTATATAAAATATTCTCAGTTTTGTTGCTAAGAAAAGATTCCAAGACAGTCAGATGTTAACATCATAGGCCTTTCTTCCTTTACACATATCGGCCTCTCCCTGTATAAATGAAAGCCTACTAAATGAAGCGAAGTTCCTTGATCAAAGGCACAGTGTGCATAGAGCAATAACACCTAAGGTCAATGTCTGAAACTACACACAGACACTGATCAAAGACCAACCTGAATTGCATCCATGTCCACCTCCAAGTCCAATTCTCTTGGAGGTGGACACGGATGCAATTCAGGTAGCCACTGTTTTGGGGGGGAGGGAGGGGGAAGCGTACGTGCCTACGGCCAACTCGCCGGTCCACAAACACAATTACATATTCAGAAACTGGGTGATTAGCATTAAATGATAAACCTAGGTCGAATGCAGCACTTCCATCTCAAACAGTCCAGATTCATAAAGTAAGCTAGCTCTAGGCAGCTGTATAGACAAAGAAGCCATCTTTCAATTTCACAGTTCTCCAGTTTCCACTGTTAACTTATCAGGGACAAGAAGCAAAATTATTGCTCAGGTTCTTCAAAAAATTAAAAACAGAATTACCAAAAGATCCAGCAATTCTTTTGGGTATATTCAATCTGAAAGGATTGAAAGTGGGGTCTTGGCTATATTTGCGCCCCACGTTCACAGTATTATGCATAACACCAAAAAGTGGAAGCAACCTAAGCATCCATCAATGGATGAATGGATGAACAAAAAATGTGGTACATATATACAATGGAATATTATTCAGCCACGAAAAGGAAGGAAATTCTGACCGACTTGGTTGTACCTGGAGGACAATATGCTAAGTGCAATAAGCCAGTCACACACAAAAAAGAAATACTGTATGATTCCAGTGAAATGAGGTATCTAGCATAGTCAAGCTCAAACAAAACAGAATGACGGCAGCTAGGAGCTGGAGGGAGGAGGAACAGGGCATGTTGTTTAATGAGTATTAAGTTTTGGTTTTGCGAAATGAAAAATTTTGGAGGTTGGCTGCATGACGATGTGAATACATTTAACACAACTAAAATGTACACTTCAAAATAGTTAAGATGATAAATTTTATGTAAAGTGCATTTTACTACAATTGAGACAGTGAAAGAGAGAGATTGAGATTGCTCAGGCTACTCTACCCATACACTCCATAAAGCAATAGCACAAGCCAAGTAGAGCCCAGACAACTCTTATCTCAAGCCCAGCCAACCCTAGAATCTCTTTAAAAAATACAAAAGGATAATTTAATCACATTTCCAAAAAAATGTTACCCCAAAGACAATAATAATTAGAATACATGTCCAATAACCCATTAAAAAAGAAGTCTACGGTAGAACAAATTATTCCATCTTTCTCAGGATATGAAATATCTTTGTCTCTTTTCCTGCTTTCTAAAAAAATGAGCCAACTCAAGCAACATGTCTAGTTTCCATAAGTTTAACAAAATGTACTTGCTTCACCATTTCTCAGTGACAGTTGTAGAGTGAGACAGAGTATTCTATAGCTGAATCCTATAAATCATCAAATAATGTTGGATGTCATTCCCTCTATGAAGAACAAACTTCCCCTGGAGATCTGTCACGTGCAGATCTACACATCTGGGGAATTTTCACTGCATCCACCGAAATTTTCCCATCTCTATCTAGTTTTCCCATTGAATTTAATAACTGTTGTCTGTGTTTTGTCTAATGAAGCTTCTAGGTCCATGTGTTTCTCTACTTGGTATTTTGCACTGTTGGCAGGAAACTATATTGGTACATCTTTGGAGGTCAAAATGCCAATTGTACTAAGACTTAATATGTGGATGTTCCTTGACCCAACAATTCCACATCTAGGAATTTAGTCTACAGAAACGAAGTTGCATGGACAAGCATTCAGCCTTTTATAATCATGGTCGTTTAAAATAAAGGAATAACTACAAATTGTGGTCTAAATCCACACTAGTCCACAAGTTCCAAGTTGGCAGTCACCATGGCTATTTTGCCACTAATGTATTACCAGCACTTCCCAATAAATAAGCTGTAGGTGATAAAAAAAAAAAAAAAGAGCTAAACATTCTACTATGGAAACATGTCTTGATTTAAAAAACCCAAACACACAATGGTACATATGATCCTATTTTGGGGAACAAGATTCAGGAGCACACGTAGAAACAACGTGGAGGAATATACCTAACACTGTTAGAAGGACTCACTTCAAAGGTACAATTATAGGGTACTTTCAACTTTTCACTATCACCATAAATTTCTGAGACTAAAATTTGTAAATTACATTTGGAAGATGAAAAAATAAGATGTAAGTTTTTAAAAAATAAATGAATGGTCAGTTGGAATTAAATATACAAAAATGTGCCTTTACTAAAAAAACAAACAAAAAAACCATAACTGGCGCGCTCACAACCAGACACTTCATGATGACTATCTACTTCATCACACCAGTTCCCAGGCTGAGCCACAGTCACCACTCGGTAGTGTGTGCCAACCAGTAAGAATTATGCCGGGCAGGCTAGATACTGTTAGAAGGACACAATCGGCTTCCGGGTGCCCAGTGGTGTACTGTTTCCATGGCAGGTGGACATCACTATCTGCAAATGAACTGCCAATCTCACTGTGAGCTGATAATGATGCTGCCACCACCACCTGCCTGCCATATGTTTTCTCTACTTGTCACGTAACAAGGAACTGCATTCTGGCATGCTGATCTCTGACAAGTCTGATATTCCTGGCTGGTGTTATACCTAGCTGCAGCCCTTCATATAGCTGAGGAATAGTGGATGAAGGATATAAAAATAATACTTTGCCAAATGCCCATTCACTGAACCCCAACATTTTGCAGCACACTAGTCTGCCATTCTTCCTTTAGTCCTAAGGCCAAGGGCTACTAACGTCTGAAGGGTTGAGCCCCCCATCCCCAATTCATGTGCTGTGATCCTGTTTCCCATTAGTAGACAAGGAGCACAGATTTCTCAGTATGACAAACTGAATTTTTTCTGTCTCCTTAAATCATCACAATACAGTCAATAAAAACGGATGCCTTTTTCAATCTAATGTAATGCGCAGATTACTGAAAGCATGACATCATGAGTCAAAGCGGTGATAGAACATTGTCTCACAGCAGCAGATAATGTGGACACAGCATAGCAAAATATTTTTGGCGTACCAATATACTGCCTCTACAGCCACTGCCTCTATTAGTAGAACTCTTAACTCATACGTTCATGTCTGTATATACCAGAGCATCTCAAACTATAAGGCCTGCAATCTACACTTATTCAATAAACTAGAAATTAATTTCCAAAAAAGAGGTTTTCAAAAGAATTCCAGTAAAAAACGGTGGACACACAAAAGTGACTGGAATTAATTAAGCATGTTAACCAAACGTCTCATATTCCCATTAATGAAAATTAAAGGTGATTATAGCACTTCTCATGAATTAGCATGTCACTGGACAGGTATATGCTTCCCTAAATGAGGGGACTCCTCTCACACCTTTCACCTGCCACACCCCACCCAACTCTTACTCTCACCCCATTTAACTCATTAGATAAAATGCCAGCCAGCAATAGCATCAAGAAAGAAACACCAAGTACTTCTTGTCATTCATTCGGCTGCAATTCTGCCAACACGCAGATGCACCCTTTTATCATTGAGATAAAATTTGTATATATAATAAAATTCACCATTTTAACCATTTAAAAATATACCAACTTAATGGGTTTTAGTGTATTCACAATGCTGTGCAACCATCACCATTATCTAAGTTAAGAACGCTTTCATCCCCACAAAAAACCCTTTACCCATTAAGCAGTCACTCCCCTGTCCCTCCTTCCCCCAGCCCCTGGCAACCACCAATCTACTTATTATCTCATTCAATTGGCCTGTTGTGGACATTTCATATAAATGAAAACAAAGGTAAGTGGTCTTTTGTTCCTCACATCTTTCACACAGTTTAAGGCAGTCAAGGTTCATCCAGGTTGTTCCACATATCAGCACTTCATTTCCTTTTATGGCAGTACATATATACTATGTATACATATACCATATTTTGTTTATCCATGAAGATGTACTTTTGAGATGGAAGCCATAATAAAAGTGCATCGAGAACCACTTTAATAAGATATTATAATGATAAAAATAATCTTAATTTTTTTATGAGGGAAAGTACCTTGAGAATCGTTTGAGAAAGCAATGAATGGCATTTGCAGAAGAGCTATCCTTAGACACAACTAAGCCATCAGAGTCAAATTCCATTTTCTTTAAAAATCTTTTAGTGTCTGAGTCTTGGGGAGTGATCCATATAATCAACCACTCAACCATCCACTTCGGAGGAAAGCAAACTTCCTCACAGCAGGTCATTTGTCAAGACACTAGTTAGGATGCCAAAAATTATGATACAGATATAAGCTATGGAAAGATTCTTCCAAAAACAACAATCGCTATAGGCTTTACCCTCTTACCGGCTGCATTTGCTTCCCAGTTTCTTCATATACACTCACTCAAAGTGAACTGGACTATAATCCGGGTTTCAAGGATTCTCCTATCTTCATTACTTAGCCTGCTTGAATATATATCCTTTCTTGGTATACACAGCAACGTATCTCTCCTTGATGTGACATACATGTGGTAATTTCTTTGGGACGCTCTTCGTATCAGTTGAACTAATTTCTCTCTTGCCTCTACCTCTAAGAGTCTACAGTGGAAAAACTAATGTTCAATTATTCTATAGCATAGGTTTAAAAGAATAAACAGAAAGACCCAATGAGCTCTCTTCAATAATTCAGCATGGAAAAATTTTATTCTTGTGCTATTAAAGGAAAGTATGGTGTTTTTGTTTTTTTTTTTTTATCAGATGAGCTAATATCTCAAGAATAGAAAAGTGGGTTTACTCGTTAGATAACTTTTAAGCTATAAATTTCTTAATCTGATCATTGAAAGAGCAGCCTACGATGACAGCAATATTTACACTAGAGGAATTGGCAACTGAGGTTTCCAAGTACAGACACGATTTGATTGCAATTATTGGCCAAGAGGAGAGACTTTGGTCGACTATTGGCCAAGAGGAGAGACTTTGGTTAGACAATTATTGGCCAAGAGGAGAGACTTTGGTTAGACTATGCTACGGAGAGACTTTCGAACGATCTCAAAAGAATGATCTATTGTCCAATCATTTAAAGAGTACACTTCAGAACAACCAGTGGGTATAGGAAATAACCATCAAATTTACTGTATTAGAAAAACAAGGAAAAATGCCATAGGTATATATCAAACCGAACAGTAATATATATAAAGATATTAAAGAACAACAATAAAGTTTCAGGTTAATTGTGTGCTAAAATAAAAAGAATGGGTCCATTATATATTGTCTCTATTTTCTCTGTAAAAGATAAGCCAAGATTCATAGATATGATTAGATTAAATAAAGTGGTATGCTTATAAATGAAACCTATATAAGAAATGGTTAATAACTGACAAGTTATAACTTGAAATGCTGTATCATATCCAATACAATGAGTATTGTTAGTGACATCTGATAAAATTCCTGTGAGTAAACATCACAATATAATATGGCAATTCAATGAATAAAATATTCAATGACAGTAGAAGGTTCAAAAGTCTAGAAAAACATCCCACAGTTGTTAGGAAACTGTAGGCATGTTATAGACACTCTGATCTTGAGCAAACAGGGAGAATAGAGAAGAAATTAACGTATTGTTCTAGAAGCAACCCTCAAACCTGGAAAAAATATAAGCAATTTTTAATAATTCCATAATATATCAGTAATCAATCTTTCTCTGTCAGTGGGAGGTTTGTTTTTGTTTTGTTTTTTTCTTCTTAACATCTTTGCTTCTCCTGAACTTTAGGAGAGTGGTTTTTTGTTGTTTTCTTTTTAAGCTGCTTATGGGTGGTTAGGCTGTGGAGCAAGGGAAAGGCATATTTATACCATCTACAACAATAATAGTTACTCAGAAAGGTTAAATAATCTATCTAAAAATTATGCAAGAAGGGTATGCTACAAAAGGCAAAGTCATACAACTGGGAACTAGGCTAGCTTACAAAGAGTGAAAACTGACAAATATATCTGTATACTTGGGGCTGTTCCTTCCCTTGGGGCCATCTGGGGTCTCCCTCCCCAGCCCTGGTTTGGGGGCTCTGCCTGTGGAAGAAGGGCAGGGTCCTACTGGACACCATGCCCAGCAACTGTTGGGTGTGTCTGGGGAGAAGGACTGGCTTGGTTGTCTTCTGCAGGGCTACAAGCCCCCCAGTCCCCTCACCTCATTCCCGGTGGCTGAGCTCAGCCTGCCCTGCCTGCTTTGTGACAAACAGAAGGCTTGTCTTGCCTCTGACGATAGAGTCAATAAACAGCACGAGACAAGGCAAAAAAAAGAAAAAAAGAAAAAAAAAAAATCTTTATAGTAACTTTTTAGAATGATTAAGATTTAAAAGGTTTTTAAATAAAATTAAAGATTTCCTTTTTTATTCCAATTCTTAGTTAATTTATCTTTTAAAGGATAAAGTCAAACGAATAGCTTTTATTTAAAATCAGAATGAAAGAGACCACAGTTATACCTAGGGAAAACATGTGAGAAGAGAGCAGATTCAGTAGAATTATGTGAATTCCCCAAATCAAAATAGCAATTTAATATAAGATTTATGACTAGATCTTAAATATCAGAGCAAATAAAAACTGGAGAGTACAAGAATAGTAATCCACAGTAAAATTAAGTCATTACAATAAATTAAGTCTGTTATATGCCTGGGGAGAATTAAAGTCTGGGAGAGTTAGCCTAAGGATCTTCCAAGTCTGAGTCATTTTAAAGGCTACCCTCACAATAAATGGATGATACAACGCAGGAGGCTGAAGGGCTGGTTTACAAGAAGGCTGAGAGACAGAGCACCTACAGCTTCTGTTACTGACTCTGGTTCTCTCCAAAACTACCTAACTCATAGCTATAGCTCCTGCTGATCTATCTACAAGCAAATCAAAAATAAAAATACAGAGAGACTATTTTGTTACTCTGTTATTTTTATTTATTTTTGTTTATTCTTCTTCTTATTATTATTTTAATTCTTAACCTTTTTACTTTTTTATTTTATTTTATTTTTTAGGCGAGGCAACCCTTGGTTGACCTCACAGATTGCAAAGACCTTGTCAGTTTACCATCCCTTATTTATTTTTTTAATTTTTTTACGCCTACAGTACTAGGTGGTCTCCCATCCAATTTTTTTACACCTACAGTACCTGGTCTTTTTTTTTACGCCTACAGTACTAGGTGGTCTCCCATCCAAGTACTAACCAGGCCCGACCCTGCTTAGCTTCCAAGATCAGATGGGATCGAGTTTGTTCAGGGTGGCATGGCCATAGACTGCTCTGTTATTTTTAAATAAAATAATGGAAGGCTAAAAATTAAGCATTAAAAACTAGGCTAAATAAAATTTAAGGAATAAAGGAATAAAAATAAAGTTTAAAATTAGAGATTCTTTTTTTAAAAAAGCTCAGGAAACAGAAGGTTGACCCTTTAAAATGAGATAAAATACATGGGATTTAAGGAGAGGAGAGAGTTACTACACTTTTTAAATGAGCAAGTCCTGTCTAAAAAGATACTCAACACCATCAGTTAATAGACGTAAAAGCCTTTTTGTCTTTATTGCTTCTAAATTTTAGATCGAGAAGTCTGATTTTGTACGCTCAGTGAATCTAGTTGATTCTGTTATACAGTATGGCTGTTTATTAAAGCAAAAAATAAAACCACACTGCCGCGGCTCAAAAAAAAATTAAGATGAACATGGATTGGTAAAAATAAATCATTATATAATTATGGAAATAAAATAACACAGCTGTTGAAATTATTACATTAAAAGTTCACTTAATGATGTGGGGAAATACTCAGGTCACACGGTCAATCGAAAAAATAAGGACATACAGACTGATTCAAGTATAGGCATATATCAAGAAAAGAGAGTACACCAAAACGTTAACGGTGATTTTAACTGCTTTTATTTTTCATTTATTCTTTCCAAACTTATTAAAACGAACACATACTGCTTTATAATTAGGAAAAAATAACCACAAAAAGAAAACAAAAGATCATCACAGTGACGGTGTGACCTAAGGTTATATTAGTTGGTGACACTCCTCTAAAGCAGTAACCTGTGACAAGAGGGAAGACTCCACTCCCTGACTCTAATTTTCCAGAAGGCTGGTAATCAATCGACGAATTTTTACTCAGTGCCTGCATGTTCCTACTTCCTTACTTTAAAAAATAACTTACAGATCCTTGGTGACTATGTACAGCATTCCAAAAAACAGATTTAAAAAATTTAGCAAATATACAACCTGAGATGGAAATCGATGGAGTTCTTCATAAAGAAGAAAGGTCAAGATTAAATGTTTGCAAAGCTTCCCAAAGTCAAGAACTAAGGAAACAGGATGGTAAACAATAGCAAGATACTTAGAACTGCCTAAATGAAGACACTACCTTGCTCAATTATTTCTTAAAAGCAAGCTTAAAATAAAAATAAAATAGGAATTCCAAAGGAATCCATCTTTTCCTAGCAGTGGGATGCTTCCCCCTACTAGAGTGATGACAAGAACTGATAAATTGATTAACACAATGAAAATGGACAAAGATCAGATTTTACGTTCTAGGCTACCCCACATTTAGTACCAAGTAAATCCGTAATTGCTTACATGTTGACGATAATATGGGCAACCAAGAATCATCACTCTATTATATGTCATAACAACTCTCTCACCTGAAGTATCAGGGGAAGTACTTTAAACAAAATATGTTGCCTATGGGATTAAAAGTTAACTCACTTCATGGTATTACCTCAAATTTAATGAATATCTGAATTCATTAATGACTCTTCAATTTAACAGCCCAGCTTTTAAAAGTAAACATACCAAATTGGCAAAAAAATAACAGTTTAAAATCCTGGTTTAATTAATTGAGCATTCATTTGGGGAGTTGAAAAACAGCATATCCAACATTTATTTCTAATTGATGATCAAACAGCTATGGTTGGATAGGTAAATTCAGGAGACGGCGACCCTTCAAGTATGAGACTTTATGAGAGACTGTGGGTGTAAAAAAAAAAAAAACCTGCCAGATAGGACACACTTTCTCCCTTTATTCAGCTTCCTTTGGGCCACAGTAAATTAAGTTCTCATCATATCGCCTGCCAGTTCCCATGGGAACTCCATCAGGTTGTGAAAAATGTACCAAGAATCTCAGAAAAAAAGGAAACGAGGTATTAAGAGTTCTCTCCAAACTCTGCCTTCCCAAGGCCAGTGAACGCCTGGGGATCAAAATGCCTTTCTTAAGGTGGTCAAGCAACAGACCTTCACCTTGTTAAGACTGGTTTTGAAGGCAACAGCAGCTAAGGAAAATAAAATGCTGGCCACCTTCTCCCTCTTGAACATTTACTCTATATTCCTCTCCTCTCCCCATTGTTCCTTTTCACTTCCCCTTCTCTTTCTCACTCAACCTTATGTCAGGACACAGAACAGAACTAGTACATTTTATCTGTCACATTATATACTGCATCCTGTTCTTGATTTTCCTAAGCCCTGACTCAGTAGTTTGCAATTATTGATTGAGCTCTTATGTTGTGCCGAGCATTGCACTAAGCGCTTAACACACATTACTTCATTTAATGCTCATGACAGGCCTGAGTTAGGTAATGCTACTCCAGAGATTCAAACCCATGTCTATTTTGTTCCAAAGCCCATATGCTAACCCACTACAAATAGCCAACAATAGGATATTGATTAAATATTCAATAGATATTAAAAGATAAAGGCACCTCATGTAGAAGTCTATATAATGACACAGGGAAACCATCATATTGAAGGTTACAAAACAGTAAGTACCACATAATTACTAGCTAAGTTGAAAATTATGCAAATGCCCAAATGCATAAAAGAAGATTGGAATAATATACACTCAAGTATTAACAGATGCTATCCCTGGGTGGTAGTTTCTCTTTGTTTTAACTTTTTTTTTTTTTTTTTTTGCCACAAATATTTTTTAGAATGAACGAATGTTGCTTTTGTGACTGATGAAATGAGCAGTAAATGTTACTTATAAAAAAGTGGCAAAAACAAAATTATAGTTCATAAACAAAGAGAGAATGGACAGTATCATCGATATTAGCACAATTCATAATTATATTTTCAAGTAGGAAAATTAAGGCCACAGAGAAAACTAGGCTGGAATTCTGTAGGAAAATAGTATGCTTTCCCTAAATTGTGCACATCAGCAGTGACAACCCTTTAGCACTTTTAAGCACATATAAATGAAACATAAATGCAAAGATACTATTTTTGGCTATATGTACAAAATTTTAACAGTATTCAATGATGCTAGCATTTGTGTAAAATGGGAGAATATCTACCCACCCACAAACACATCTGCCTATACAGGCCTAAAATAACCTCTGGATTCGCAAGGGAATGGTAATTCTGGTTGTTCCTGACGAGGTAAGCTATCAGTGAGGGACCAGGGCAGAAGGGGGCTCCTTCAACTGTATGCCCTTTCTTAGCATTTGAGTTTTGAACCTAGTGAATGTTCTACCTACTCAAAATCAATAAAAGTAAACACCACATCTAAAAAAAAAGTGAAAAGAAAAACTTAAAACAATGTTATTGGTTTCCTAGCAAATGAAAATATCTAAAAGAGAAAAGATACGTTAACTAATTTAAATGTCTGTCCATTCTGTACAAGAGTTTGTCAAAAATATCCTGTTTCCTTGGCTTTCCTGCCAAATGACTTCCAAGTATCTGTTACAGCAAATTAAACAATCAAAAGCATTTAGTTTCTTGCTTTGACTTTGAAAATCTTTAGGAGAAAATAAAAAAAGAATCACTGCTTTATCCATATACGTGCTTTCTAAAAATGATATCTACCATCTATTTTTTAACGAAGTAAAGAACATGTTATGTTACATAAAACAAAAAAAAAAAAATGTTTTAAATTATGTCTTCCTGGCTGTTTAAAATTTAAATTTAAAAAAATCCTGTAAGAAAAAGTATCTTTACAAAGAGCAATCTCTGTGAGAAAAGGAAGAAACGAGGACCCAATGACATTGACCCTGCACTACTACTCCTTAACCTGAACCCACAGGGCTGGAGGACAGGGTGATGACACGCGCGGTCAAGGAAGAAACAATCAAATCTGAATGTCAATTCCAAGAGCCAGACCATGAGAGAGAAATGCACTTGCCCACAGACTCTGAAACAGGTCACAGTGTCATCCAAATACTTATTCTCTTCTTAGAGGATACAGCGTCCAAGCACCCAACGTGGCACGAGTGCTTGGGACACTAACAAGACCACGCGACAAGAGAACATCATCTGGGAAGAACTCGCATTCCCTGGTCCATTAACTGGGAACCCTCAGGGAAGGGAAATCCAGACTAAATGCAGTGACTGGCGATTTTTTCCCCATCCATGTTTTCCCCTTTCCAAAAACAGCAGGAAATGAGTTAAAGCAAGCAGAGAGTTTAAAATGTCTCCAAATGTTATCAAACCTGGAAAACTGTGTTCACCCAGAAGGACCCAAGCCCAAGGAAAAACCGAAAACATCAAGCAAACTAAGTGGACCTTGTTCAGAGAGAAGCTAATGCTCTGTTAACTTTGGTACTGAACCAAGTTTCACGCTGCTGGAAGGAAGAACAGAAACAAGAAAAATGACATTTAGCAAATCACTTTTTTCCTCTTAAGGCCAGAAAGGTCCCAGGGATCCACTGCAGCGGCCAAGTCAGTCAGTACAGCAGATGGGGTGTGTATATTGGAAAATGAGAGCTACGACAAGCTCGGAATTTTGAAGCTGTTCGTGTTGAAGGTCTAAGCACTTTCAAGGAGGGGGCCAGAAAATGGAAGGCAGAGGGATGGGAGGGGACAGGCAGGATATAGTGAGAGAGAGAAGATGAGGAGGTTAGAGACAGGAGGAAAGGAAGGGGAGTTCGCGTCTGTAAAGAAGAGATACAAGAGACTATCGATACCACTTCCACTCTCTGAACAGTGAGAGACACAATAAATCCACCTAGACTTGGTGATCTTATTACCATTTTCACTTCAGAGAGCTATGATTAGCGACCACCAAACCAGAAATACTGAGGAGCGCAATGTGACTCATCGCTGTCTTTCATCTCCAAAAACTCTCGCATACTGGGGAGTTCAAACTGCATGCTGCTTTTCTTCTGTGCAGCTGGCAGCCCCACTGGCAATGGGAGAAACTGGTGGAAAATGTAAAAAGGCACCGGGACAATGTCAAGGAGTCAATCATTCTGATGGATTTGGTTTCTAAAGCCATTATTTCAAAATTCAGTCAACTGATGAATGATGGAGGGAAACACCGGTCCTCAAAAGGAAGAAAAGCATTTGAAGACAGACACAGGTCCTAGAAAAGGGAGAAAGGAGGTCCTTACCCCATTGGTAAATTAGACTGTAACACCAGCCATAACAATTTAAACATTTCAGATAAAAAGATATAAAAGATGCTTTGACCACAACTCAGTAACTAAAGCAGAAGTGGAAAAGGGAAGTTCAATCTCCTAGCTTTCCCTTGGGGTTGGAAGAGGCGGGTGGGTGAAAGATAATTAGAGCCACTCCACAGAGGTGAGAGAGATTTATATTACAGCTTCCTCTACAAACAGGCCACTTTCAGTGCTCAGAGTCACCCAGTGATCCCAGGACTCGGATGTGTGTATCTCTCACACTCACTGCCCCTACCCAAACCTGGTCATACTGTCTACCACAGGTATTCACATCCATTGGTATTTAAAAGAAAACAAATCTTTGGTGTGAAAGAGTAAACTTTCAGAAGTGTAACTGGTCAAGTAGGTCAGTCAGCACACACAGGGCAAAGATCTTCACTACAGGGTTTAGGAACGGATCGGAGACTGCTAGTCCCTCCCCTGTACAGATACGGAAACTGAGGACTAATATCCAAGGTCACAGGGTTAGATGAAAAACAAGGACTGAAACCTATTGGATGTCGCTGACCAATGTCACCATTAAAAATAAACAAATTTATTTTTAAAGTCAACAACAACAACAACAAAAACTAGGACTGGGTGCACTTCAGGTCCCAGGTGCCAGATCTTCTTCACTTCCAGCCCATCCTGTAAGTTGGGGCCAGTGCCGGGATGGAAACTGGCCTGCTCTCCCCAGACTCAACCACACACTGATCAGTAAATGCTGTTACAGCAGAGTCTGACTAGAGATACCGGGATGACTAATTGAACCTTTCTGGATTCTTTAGTAAGATCATCTTTTCGGAGGATAGAAAATGCAATCTTTTATATTTTACAAATCAAGAAAATAAGTCACAGTGAAAGAAATGAAGTCATCCCAAGTGTCTGAACATACACAGTCTTCCACTGCATGTCTTCCTGCCTCCGAGGCCACAGAAAGACCCTACCTCTTTATTGCGACATAGCCTGACAAACTGTGGAGAAGGCTGCAGGTCTGCATTTGAGGTTCTGGTTTCTATTTCCATCCTGAGAAAATTAAACACTTCCATCCTTTCTGTCCTGACCAAAGTTATTCCTAATGCAGCTTTGATTCTCTCCCTATGCCAACACAACCTAAGGAACCACAGACGCCAAAATACCATGACCATTTTACAAATAAACAGAGGCTTTGCAGACGCACAGCCCATGCCCTTAGGATTCTCTCTCTGTTCTTAAGATTCAACTAAAGAAGTAAAGAAGTCTTCTCAGCTCTCCAACTGCAAGCAAGTGGAACCATTTCACCAAACATGTTCACCTAATTCTCAGTCAGTGCCCGGGTCACTTCTGTGATTTCCTTCCTTCTTTCCATCCCTTATACACCCTTTCCTTCTTGTTTCTTTCTTTCTTTTTTAAATAAAGGAGGGCCAGAGGTTTACAGGTGGCAGAAACCAGGCCCAGCTGGGAAAACTCAGATGCTTATCTGGCACCCCCTTTCTCAGCACTCCACAGTGCATCAAAGACCGGCCTGGCGGGCAATGGGGAGCTGGGCTCAGCAGCAACCTGTCAGGCTAAAAAGTACGCTGTAGAAAGGGCAAAGTGGAACAAGTCACTGACTTATTTCCTCCCAATTCCTTTGGACTGTTATTGGAGAATGGGGACATTATGAACCCCAAGTCAGGGCAGATGGAAACAGCAGGGAGCAGTCAGGGTCTATCAAGCTTCTATGACTGAGAGCTTTAAAATAATGAAGAATTCAAGTCGAAAAATATTAACTTATTGCTTCCTAGTTGAGTAAATCCCCCTGTCAAATCATTTTTAAGGAGAACAAATTATAAATATTGCACATTCTTGATTATGAAGACAAGAAATATCCCCCAAACCAGATCTCCAGCACTAAAGAACAACTGCTCAGGCTGCTTCAACGTCAGTGAGCCTAACACCAAGGTGTGGGCGACACGAGGCAACCAGCATGCAGCCGCCAATCAGGTGGAGAGGGAAGTTAATAACCATAATTCATATACAGAAATTTAAAAGAAAAATATATTTATTCTACCTATTTTTAAGGCCTTGTATTGAATTTTAGTCAGAGCAGTGCTATGCCTAAAATCTTGCTGAAGTGGGAATCAAAGTCAACACTGGCATGAGGAAATTACAGAAGGCAGGCAACAAGGAGCCCATCTGTCCAGCTTACAGCTACATGATGAACTTGCTACATCCCTTCTCTATATCCAAATAGCCCCAAGCACTCTTAAAACCTTCTAGGTACAGGAAAATCCTGCCTTGTCTGAAAAAGACTTACTGGGAATCCTAATGACATCAGGAACCGTGAGCTGAAAAAAAAGGTAAGGCAGGCTCTTTGTCCGTGAGGGGGAGGGAAGGGAGGTCAGACCTGGGAAACCCGCTATTACGGAGATGGGTGCAAAGGTGTACTACGAGGTCAGAGGGTCCCAGACGTTTTACATAGGGAGACAGAATACAAGATAGTATAGTTAAGATTCTTACAGAAAAATAAGTGCGAAGGCAAGAAGCTGTGAAAGGGCTTGGCACGTCCACGGTATGATAAGTTCTTTGTGACATATAATACAGAGGGTAGAGCAGAAAGTCTGGAAATGGAAGCAAGATCCTTAAATGACATTGATATTTTATACACAATGGACTTTCCTTTTATTTCCTTTAAGGAGTTAGATGCTTTTCTGCAGGCATCTGGGTATCACCGCAGTTTGTGAGATAATCATGACTGTGCATATAGAAAGAAATTCTGAGCGCAATGTGAAAGATTGTGTAGGACAGAAGGTGCAGGACAACTACTTAAGATGGAGTTGCAATAATTAAAATCAGAGATAAGGAGCACACAGACTGAAAGGCACTGGAAATACTGTGAAAAGGAAGATTTGGAAAAGATAACTGTCAGAAACAGGTAAAGTTGGGCTGGGCAGACTGCTAATTCTCAAGTTCAGAACAACGGGTGGGTGATGACATTATATAAGATCAGCAACGAAAGAAGCCTAGGCAGTGTGGGCATAGGGAAGAAAATCCTATGGAAGCCACAGGCTAAGATTTGGACAGAAGAGGTGTGATCTACTAGAACCAGTGAGTATCCAGTAGTCAGCGGCTAGAAACAGATCTGTCGGCAGAGCAAGACGTCGGGAGCAGAAACGTTCCTGTGTGTCAGCAGTATGTGCGGTGGGCGAAGCCATTAAGAGCATAAGGTCACACAGCAGGTGAGACCTTGTCTCTGAAAAACAACTATAATCTGTACAACTCACATTAATATTAATCTAATACTGCCAAGAGGCAGGTTTCTGTTATCTCACTAGTTATTCAAATCTGTTCTTATTCGACTTCATATTTATTGATGTAATCTCACCCCAGTTAGCCTGTAAGCAATTTGTGACAGAGATGATATTTTATTCGTATTTCATCTACAAAAAGGTACCCAACAACTATGTGTGCCCTTTCTAAAATATTAGTTCCATGAGGATTGGCGTTTGTAAGGTTCTAACTCTAATGTCTAGAACAAGGAATGGCACAGAGTAGTTGCTCCAAAAACATTTACTAAATAATAAAAATGAATCAATTTCTACCACCTCTGCCCTACTTAACATTTCAGGCGGTTAGGCATGAGCAAAGCACTGAGGTCTGAGTCCTCAAACAGAATTAACCTACTTGACCTTTGTCTTCAGAACAGGGCTACCTGCTCTTCACCCCAGCCCAGTCCAGCCCAGTCCAAACACCTTCTGAAGCCACAAGAGGTGAGAAAGCAGAGTTGCAGAAAATATATCTTATCTAAAAAGGCCAAATTGAAGACAAAACCTGGATTCCTATGTTAAAGAAAATCCACGCATAACCCACACTCTAAGCAGACAAACATTAGACACTGTGCTCCAGGACACAGGCTGGTGCCCATTATTCTTCATGTTCTATTCCTCCCCCTTGAATGGGATGAGCATGGTTCAAAAGCTACTGCCAGGAATGATCCCTCCCAGGTTGTGCCATATTTCGAAATGCTGCTAATTATCGACGTAGAAATGAATGGAGGCCCTCTGACTGTGGCAGCCTTTTTAAGTGGACATGAGCACCCATCTTTCAAGGTCCAAACCCAGAAACGGGAACTCCAGCCAAGAGTCAAACGACCAGATAGAGAAAGAAGCCAATCTACTTTCCTACTGTATTGTTTGCCTGGGGTTGCTATGACAAAGGACCATAAACTGAGTGATTTAAAACAACAGAAAGTTACTCTCAGTTCTGGAAGCTTCAAGTTTGAAATCAAGGTGTTGGCAAGGCTCCCTCTGAAGGCTCTAGGAAGAATCCTTCTTCCCTTTTCCTAGCTTCTGGTGGCTTCTGGCAGGCAGTCCTTAGCATTCCTTGGCTTGCAACTCTGTCACTTCACTCCTCACCTCCAACTTCACATGGCCTTCTTCTATCTGTCTTTGTATCCTATTCTCTTCTGGTGATGGTTCCAGTCTTTGGGTTTACAGCTCATCCTAATCCAGCATGATTTCATTTTAACTTAACTCATTACATCTGTGAAGACCCTATTTCCAAATAAGGTCACATTCTGAGGTTCCAAAGGACATGAATTCTGAGAGGACATTATTCAGCTCTCTATGCCTATCATGAAATTACCAGGAAAGACAATCCAAACCAACAATCCTCATGGCATAGAATTGCAGCACTGTAGGAATACCTAAAAATTTGCCAAAGAAAAGATAACTAACGAGTGAAGGCAAGTAGGCAGCTCTAGGTATTAATGAAAGAACTTGATTCAGATAAGAACAAAAAACTTCACTGAGATCTTCAACACATTAAAATGAGGACCTCGTATTTTCTGAGCTTATAACTGCATGACACCAATTACGAAGATGTGACCCTAAAACCCACTTTGCATACTACCTTCTCATACACACACAAATGATTCACACCCTCAGGAAAGAAATACTTATGCAACTGGAAGTATTAGCCTTTCTAAGAACAACAAAAATAGAGGCCACACAGAAAGAAATCCTAAAAAGTCGGTACTTAAAAACTGGACTCACTACTTCAGAATATGTGTATTTTCGTATTAGCAAAGTTATCTAGACCCTTATAAAAAGATGAAGCTACTGGTGAAAAAAATTGAGGACATCTGTACAGTCTCATTTAGACTCTTCTACAACATAAGATATTCTATTCTACATGCTATCATTGAGCCCAAGCTGAAAAGAGTCTATTCTCTGTAAACCAGGAGGTATAGGAAGTTGGAAGATTTGCAATTCAGCATATTTGATAGGATTTTGGGCACATACGGGTTATTTTTAAAGTGGGGAAAAAAAGCCTGTCCTCTCCCTACCCCCAAACACAGCTGAGCTGATTCAGCACAAATCTCCCCCTAAAATAAAATCCCAGTTTGCAGAGAGTAAGCATAGAAAGTTTCAGCCCCAAGGACGACATTTCAGAAACCTAGCTGAGAAGATCGGGAGTGGGTGGCTTAGGACCAGGTGACCACAAATCAGGGAATAATAAATGCAAGAGCTTCCACTAGGAAACTACAAGCAACTTGGGAGTCTGAGGAAGAAAGTCATTAATAAGCAAAGTAATATAAGAGTATTACCCAGATACGAGAATCTCAAGGATTCTGGTAGCTAATAAATCATTTCCCACAGGTGAGCATACAGAAATTTCCAGGAATTCAGTTGAATGTTCTAGTTCCTTCCATTCACCTTAGAGATGCTTTCTGAAGAGGATATTACAATATACATCATAAAACCACCATACTTCACCCAAGAGCTACGTGCTCAGCCCAACACCTGGAACAGTCCCCTGAGGAGCAGAGGTACTTCTCACAAGCTGCAGATTGAAACCACATGAATTCATTATCAAAAAGAACATTTAGGTAGCAGCTGGTAAAAGCTACCTTGCTGAGAACAAGTTTCCAGAAACTTGCAACTCAACCATCATTTCTGTTAATTACCTTCACCAGACAGGGGAGCTAATGAGTCAAGGATCGTTCCCAAACCCAAAAAGGTAACAACAGTTATCTAAAATGACCCTTGGTCTCCAAGCATACTGACACATTTCTGTCGTGTCCAAGTGGGAGAAGTCTTACTAGAAAAAGGCATGGTCAGAAATCACCAGTCCTTCAAAACATCTCATGATTTGGTGAACATTTTCAGTCATTTATTCAAAAAATTTACAGCCACTTTGATGGGAACAGCTGGCACTGAGAAGGCAAGGACAAGCAACCTCGTATAAACCTGTCAGTTTAAATCACAACGCATTCTCAACCTTAGGGCCTGTTTTGATCATTAATGTAAGGGACTTTTCCATAGCGTGAGTGAATCAAATTAATGTGAAGTGAAAAATGTGGAGATGACAAAGGAAATATTTATTTAAAAAAAAAAAAACAACTCAAATGCTTCAGAGGTAATTAAGAACAAGAACCCCAGACTGCCAGCTTTGCACTTAACACAGCTGATTAAGTAACACACTGCAAAAGACAAAACTTACAAGTGTTTTTATGAAAAAGGCAGCCCTGTTAAATAGCCAGAAGGAGATTGAAGGAGTTTGCCTCAAGAAGTGCCATGCCCTTGAAGAGCTCGAGGAGCTGAGTCAAAAACTGCTCCTGGTAAGGAATGTTACTCCTGGTGCCTTGCACAGGGGGACGAGACTGCTCCTCAACATCTCCTTGGCTCTGGACCAAGACAGAAAAGCAACCTGCCCCATCCTTTCTCCCTGAAGTCTCACCTCTGCCAAGAGATTGAAGAGAAGAGGAAATCAAGCTTCAACACTGGCTTAGCAAAGTTACCTGTAACCTCACGCCGTTCGTGTAACTAGAAGAATAACATGTAATCTGACACTGCTTTCTCTGTAGAACAATTTGATGAAATGTCACTTCACAGGGACATCTCAAAGACTAATGAGATAATGTCTAGAGGGCTGAAAGCGTTCAGAGGGCTGATCTATGGTGCTATTACCACCTGCTGATATCTGTAGACGAGGATAATGTCGCTAAAGAGAATGAACTTCTTGTAGCATAGAAGTTTTACATTCTATACAAGAACTGACACTGTTCTAAAAAGGGCCACGACCCTGGCTATCTGCACATGATCCAGCACGTGTGACATGGAAGCAGGTCTTTCTAGATGATCTCTAATTTTGCACAGCAATTGAAAGTATAGACATTAATTTCAATGAGCCTCAGTTTCTTTAACATAAAAATAGGAATGATGCATACATCTTGCAGGATAGAGGTAAAAAAAAAAAAAAAAAGTGAAAACAGTCAGCATTTACTGTGAAGAAACTCAATAAATGACAGCCTGACCCTGCTGAGCTGGAATGAGCATTATTTAGGGTGGCTAAGTCTGTGTGATTCACACTACAAACTGGAATGGCATAGAAATCATACAATGGTGCTCAACAAATTAAAAATGAACCACATCATCTAGAGTTGACTTAGTCATTCAGGATATTTTATTCCAAGGAAAGAAGATTATTAACAGTAGCTGGGTTGCCAATAAGAGCACAATAACCCGAAATAGAGATAATATCATTTATATATAATATCAGCCATTTCCAGATTGACAAGGGAGTCCTGTAATGAAGAGGCAATCTCACCGTACTACTTGCACATATGGCTAACCTTAGGCAAATCAGGTGGGTCCTACTTCTACCTCCCTTTATATATTCCTTTCTGGGCCCTGAGCCTTCAGCCCAGTGTCTCCCTTTTCCCCTAAAGTTGATTAACTGAGTAGAAATTTATTGAGCATCTACTGTGTACCGTAAACTGTATGTACTGGGCCCTGGAGTGCTGAGCAAAACAGATGTGAGCCCTAATCAGCCTAATATAATAAATCTAATAAGAGAGATATTAACATATAATCTTTCAAATACATTAAAATGAGAAACATTATGCACAGATTAAATTATTGAAGGGGGGCGGGTGTTCAGGGAAGACTTCTCCCAGAAAGTCACATTTACCTTGCATCTGAAGGATAAGCATAAGATGAATAGGGGAAGAAAAATGAGGACAAAGAAGGCATCCCAAACAAAAGAAAATGCAACTGCAAAAGCCCTGAGGTAAGAGGGAGCCTGTCGCATTTCAGAAACCTAATGCAGGCCAGAAAGGTGGCCAGGAGGTGGATGAGAAGGAGTAGGGAGCTTATATCTGAGAAGCAGGCTGGAACCAGATTATGCTGGGTCTTGTTGGTCACGGGAAGCACAGCGAAGCCAACAGTCTTAGGCAAAGGAAGAACATGATGTAATTGTCATTTGTGAAGCTCCCTTTAGCTGTATAGAATGGACTTGAGCGGAAAGAGTGACTACGGGGAAAACCTGTAAAAAGGCTACAGGAATGCAGATGAGAGGAGATGTAAGAGGAGGCAGCAGAAGAAAAGGAGAGGAAACCTTCATACATACACCCAGCAGGAGGTGATGCAGGGACTGGACTGAAGGGTAAGGGAAGAGAGGGTGTCAAAGATGTCTCCCACAGCAACAGATAGTGGTGTGACTCCCAGAACACTGAGACCAGCTTTTCTGACAGGATATCAAGAGTTCTCTTCTGAACATGCCAGATTTCTAAGTCTGGCATACATGGAGATCATTTCCATCCATCCCCAAAACGCTCCAACCAGCATTAAGTATGGATCTCAGGAAAGATAGGTTTCGAAGAGAATAATAATCTAAAGCAATATAACTTCCTATATTATTTATAGCTCCATAACTTCCCAAATATCCGCATTTATCAAGAAAAATGCCCAGTTTTAAGTGCCTAAAGAGTCAGCCTAGTTCACAGAACAATTTTCGATGGCATGAAAACCATACAAAGTCAGCTATTTACAAATAAGCCTCATTCCCAAACTTTAATTATTCAATAGTAACAATGGAAAAAAAAAAATTAAGGAGTAGACATGTATATGGGCAGAGGTTGCTAGAGATGGGAGAGCCTGGACTGAGCATCTATTGCCACTGCAGAAGCTTCCATGCACGCTGGATTCATGCAATTCCATCTCATCCACCATTCTGACCCTTCGATTGTCTAAACAAGTTCCAACTTTGAACACAGTCGTTCCCATGGTGATGATTGCAATTATGTCATTTGTAAATGCTGTATTACACACATCAGAAATATTGAGGTTCTACTTTAGAGATTCTGAGATAGGTGGGAAAAATTCCCAATGAAGATCCCAGTTATGATTACCTCATTCCACTGAGAGAAAAATGATAGGCACACAAACTTGCTTTCCATGGGCTGACTAAGCATTAAGAGAAAATGTGTAAACAAGGAAAGCAACTGCTCCTGCTGTGAGAAGAGAACCGTAGGGTTTTGTTTTTTTTTTTTTTTTAAAGGAAGGCATCAGCCTCACCATCTCATACACACCTAGGATAATAGCACTCTGGAAAACTAAAAGACATGCTGAAATCACCATGGATTCCATTATTCCGCTATACTTGTGCCATGAAGAACCCAGAAGAAATTAGCAAGACAGTTCTTTACCATGCATATTCCTTAGTCAAGATTTTAGTGAAAGCACAGATGGTAGATTGTAAAAAGGGGATGAGGAGGGCGTTCCACCAGGCAGTATAGCAATTCCGACAGCTTCTGAAACACTTCCAGGATACACTCATATCCTACCTCTCCCTCAAATCAGAGAAAACACACATTCAAACACTTTAGCATAAGCGGGTACTCATTTTGTAGAAGCTGGAACCCTGAGGCCGCCTCTAACCAGGTACCACCAAGTCTGTAAAATGGGTTGACAGCAGTTAAATTAGCTGCACACTCTGATTCTTGACCTCAGAGCCAGTAAAAAAAAAATCGTAACCAAAAGAGTAAAGGTATGCTGGATTCTATATGAAAGTAAAAGCAGCATTATTAAACAAAAGAAACAAAAATCTTACCGGCATCTGGAGGGACTAGCATCATCCTAGAATGTCATAACAATCCCATGAGAGGGGAAGGCAAACAATATTCCCAGTTCACCAGTGATAAAACCACGGCTCGGGGAGGTGCACAGTTACTTTAATTAAGGCATTTAGCCAGAATTAAATCTTGGGAGTGAATCAAAGTAAATTTCCATAACTAAAATGGAGGCCACTGAATCTAACAAAGCACCTTTGCAGTTTACCTTCAATCTTATTTCTCTGCATTCTAGAAACTACTCCAAATTGTCATATTATAGACTCTCTGGGATGGTCAAATAATAGTCTGGACAGAGAAGACGATTTTACCCCCATTATCTTGCTTAAGCTGTGACAGGCTGCCCTAATCAGCTTTCGTGCACACAGGCACATAGGCACACAGGCACACATGCTCCCTCTCGGTGCCTCTTAATCACCATGTGCCATGCTGAACAGCTGCAGTGGTCTGAAGGGAATTGGCAGAAATGTGCAGTGATGTGCTAGCCACCCCCCTGAGGCAGCGACTGCCCTGCCTGCTCCCAGACTCGAGAGCACATGAGTGTTTGCTGTCGCAAATGATGGGCCCAGAAGACAGGCGAGTGGTTTCAGGTGGTGAGTCAGGAAAAGCAGTTTGTATCAGGAATGTTCCAGCCCAGCAGAGCTGAGCTGCACCCTACTCCCCACACAGGGATACAGCATTTATCATTTATACAATGTCACCGTGGGGGACAAAACTTGGGCTCAGCACAAATAGAATCCAATCATCTCTGATGCAGAGAAAACGGTAAACGACGCTTCTCCCACCAAAAAGAAGTCTAATTGCTTCAGAACTGCCACCATATCTGACACTTGAGGTCAGTCCTTTTATCCTGAGATGGAGGCTTTACAAAGGCCCGGCACATGGTGTTTGAGAGCCGAGCCCTGGGCTCACCTCGTAGTACCGTTCAGCAGCTGCTGCAATAAACTGTGATCTATGTTCCCAGGGATGAAAGAGAACGAGGAAGGGCACTCTTCAAAGAAACCAGGTGGATGCCGTAACACACGCCACACAACTGGCTGCTCATGAGTCAAACATGCGCTGCCACTCCTTTCGATGTGATTTTGGATAGATTTCAATAAAACTTCACACATGTGAGGAAATTCCTTATTTGTCTCTATGTTACTGCTTATGAGACAGTAAATGAGTGATATGGTATCAACTTGGTGAAACAGAGATGTTAGACATTGGATCAGATAACAGGAGACCTAGAAATTGAAAGAGGCTTAAAGCCATCATTCGCACTACACTTCATGAATGAATACGGCATTCTGTCAAGGTTTATACGATGACAAATGAGCCTATTCTTTGAAGGAACCTGAGGAGATTTAATACTTGTTTAAGGGTATCCAGCGTGCTTTCCCTACCTCAAAATTAGCAGTTTCACCTTATCCCCAACTTCAAAATCTCTTACTATAATTTATCACTCTAGCGACTATGATATATAAAAAAATTGATTATATTTATGTTTATACTACATTACTTGACATTAGTTCAAAAGCCAAGGCCTTAGCAAACCTATAGTTTTTAAATATCTGCATTCAGGTAAAGAATGCTAATATGGCTTCAACGTGGTAAGGCCAGACATAGAGCAAAAATGGCCTTACTTTTCTGAAGATACAATAAAAATTGGCCCAAAATATGATATTTTCTGGAAGAATCTGCACTGAATTAAAGTAAGAAAAAGACAGTCAACAGCCTGTCCCTGAACAGATTTCTCTCAATTACCAAAAAAACTATCTCGTTCATTTCCTCTGTTTATCCAGGACAGAAAAAAAAAAACCCATGATACCGAGGGTGGCAAGGTCAGAAAAAATAAGAGAAACTCAAGATCAGCTTCTCAGAATAGCAAGTTCTGCAGCTGGTCATAGAATATCGTGCCCTAAGGACACAAGGACATGCACTCTTAGGGCCTCTGAGCTGCTGTCCTACACTAGAAAGTCAACGTGCCACACAACAGTCTCCACAGGAACGCCCAGAGCGCCACGCACTTCTTTCCCACAAAGACATGCTGCTGTTCCAGGAGAGCGCCCCCGCTCCCACGGCCAGCTAATTCCCCTATTCTGTAAGCCTTTATTAAGCACCTACCGACCGTGAGCCCCGTACAAAGCACTCTGTAAACATGTTATACTCATGGATTCAAAATTCTCGTAACCTAGCAGAGTAATGGAAGAAAGCCTACAGATATGAAATAGCAACGCAAAGTAGTTTTGAATAGTGCTACATAAATGATACAAACCAGGATTAAGTGCTATAAGAATTCAGGAAGGTGGAAAAAAGTAATCAGGAAGAAAAAAAGCGGTAATCTTCCCTCACTAGCAAATCCCACCACACTGACTTTTAATGGAGGTGGCTGGAGGGAACAAGGGAGCCAAGCGATGGAGCTCAGGGCAATATGCAATTATTGAAACTGGAAAGGGGCCTGGACCCTGGCAAAAACATGTCGTGAGAGCGCTGGCAATCACGCTGTGGTCAGGGCCTCAATTTCAAACCTCTCCCAAGAGACATCATTTTCTGAAACACAGGCATGCCTCCCTACATAGCAAAGTAAGTCCGCTTGACTTAGTGGAGAAGTGTCATCTGCTCGTCTCTGACATTCCATCACAAGGGCTCAGCTTAAAACAATCCCCACCCACTGGCAAATATGTTTCTGTCACCACTTACCTTTTTCCCAATAAGCTTCTTTCGAAGAAATTCCCGTGCTTCAAACATGTAGGGAATGTCATACAGGGGACGTAGTTTCTTGTTCTTATCCTAAAAGCAAAATAAAATGGCACATCAGAAATGGGGGAAAACAAAATGAAAACTACACATTAACACGGCCAATAGCACGAGATAATAGAATGCATTGAAATATGCTCCCCTACCTCCCAGTATCACAAATATTACATAAGTGCTAGATACATAGTAAATGATTAATAAATATTTGGTTAAAATGCTTTATGGCAGCAGTCCTCGACCTCTGGTCCATGGCCCACAGCCTGTTAGGGACCGGGCCGCACGGCTGGAGGTGAGCGGCAGAAGAGCGAGCGAAGCTTCCTCTGTATCTGCAGCCGCTCCCCAGCGCTAGCATCACCGCCTCAGCTCCGCCTCAGATCATCAGGCATTAGATTCTCACAGGAGCACTGGTCTCTAGGGCCAAAAAGGCTGGGGACCACTGCTTTATAGGGAATAAGATTACCTTTTTCATGAGACAGGCTCAAAAATAAGCAATGGAATGTAATTACCCAAATTGGAAACAACCTAAATGTTCATCAACAGGGAAATACCTACCTGCACTGTGATACAGAAGAAATTCAGTAAGTATTAGGGTGCTTCAAATATTTAAAGATATACTTCTACTATTTTGTAAGCCTTTATTAAGCACCTACTAACTATTAGCCCCATACAAAGCACTCTGTAAATATGTTATAATCACGAATTCGAAATTCTTGTAATCTAAGAGTAATAGAAGAAAGCCTACAGATGTGAAATAGCAACACAAAGCAGTTTGAATAGTGCTAAATTATGTCATATAAACTAGGGACTAAGTGCTAAAGAGTTCGGGAAAGTGGAAAGAAGCAATCAGGAAAGGTATCATTGAAAAGGCACGACTTAATGCGAGTTTGCAGAATAGGAAAAAACTAGGAAGAAAATTAGAGTGAAAAAAAAAACGGAACAAAAAGAAGAGAGGCAGAAATAAATAGTATTTCGACATACGCACACAAATATAAACACACAAAATTCCTTCATTATCTCAAGGTCCCAAGGCTTCTCCAAAAATAAGTTACTGCTCTAAGTAACTTTGAGAATATGAAAGAGGCTCTAGATAAGGTGATAGAACCGGAACGGATAGGAACTTAAGAGATAGGAGCACCATTTTTAAGAAATGAATTAACAGAAACTGACTCTGAAATGGATAGAGGGGAAAAAAGAGGAATCTAATATTCTAAGTCATGATGAGAGGCATACAAAGTCTAGAGAAGTTTGCCTTTAAATAAGAGTGTGGAAGATTAGAGCATGTGTACAAGATATAGGGAGATGCTGGGTAGATCAGTAGGTATGATTACTGTGCTGTCTCTCTCCCACTAGTTCCTAAGTTCCATGAGGACAGAGATCGTATCCATTTCTGAATTCTCTGTGACCCCAGAGCCAAGTACAGTACCTCCCTCATAGGCATACTCGATAAATAGTTGGATGAACTAACTACAAAAGAAATATGCAGAATGATACACAAAGATACACAAAGTATGCTAGAAGAATAGGACTACAGGTACAGATTTGGGAACCTCCAGGACCCAGGTAATATTTGAAAAAAATTCACAAAGAACGAAAATCAAGGACTAATACCTAACTTAGATGCACACGGTGGCTCCCCCAGTGCTGTGAAGTTAGTCCACCTAGCCTTGCCTTTGCCATCTGTTACACATCTGACAGAACAATGTATCTCTATATAATCATTCTATATTCACAGAAGTATTTAAGTTATTTGTTTTCTTAAATTGCTAACTACTCCCAAATAAGAACCTTTCTCAGTATTAATACCCCATATTTAATACTAACAAAAATACTGAGGTCAAGGGAATCGAAATAAATGTTTTCTCCTGGACCCTCACTAAGCCTCTGTGTCCCCAGCATATCATTGAAACACTTCAATTAATTGATAACACCAAGAAAATGTCTTATCAGAATGTAGATAATTCTTTGAGTTTGAGCTTTACATTCATCACCCAACTGTCTTCTACTTCTTCTGGTTTAAAAAAAAAAAAAAAAAAAAAAAAGCGGCATCATTCCACTGCCCTTCTAGGAAGTGAGGTGCCTTCAGAAATGAAGGTGAGTCGCTCTATTCCTTTTCCCAGATGATGTATGGGAACACACATACTTTGAACAGGGACAAATGGGAAGGCCAAGCTCTGATCAAGGTCTTCGAGTGTCATGATCACTTAGTCTAATAAGTAAAGTATGACCCTAAACATAAAAATCTTTAACACTAAGGTTTTCTTATAGGAAATAACAAGGACAATGGGACAGATTAGCGTTGCCTGGCTAGAGGGAGTGCTGGGTAACACAGGGGCAGATGGTATGGGATTATGGGCATTTTATAAACTTCTAGGCAGCCAAATGAAAATAGCGGGTAACTATTAAGGAGCCAAGTATAATACATAAGCCGTAAAACAGAATTTATGATGACACTCAATGATAAAGTAAGAATACTTGCTAGACAGAAAATGTTAGGTTCCAGTAATGAACAGGACTGTTAATAAACACAAATCAATGATCAGACTCGGCCCTTGGTAATAAAGAAGTGCCAATGTATTCATAGTCACCAAGCAATAGAGAACAATCTATTTAGAGAGTAGCTGTGTGATTACACAAGCCTAAGTGGACAATATTTTAAAAAATGAATTGAATAAAATATCAGCTTTTATCTTTCATAGCATTATGATTTGCCATAGAATCTGAATATCGGAACCTTACCCTACTTATTCTGAAACACCAACAGTACAAGGGACTGTCACTTGACTGAAATTCTAAAACAATAAATGAAAGGTAAGAAATGCAGTTCCAACATTTAAATGCAGATCATGGAATGAGGTACAACTAACTAAAAATGTGTAAAATTGGCTGTCTGAACAAGGATCCTTTCCTTAAGACACCTGACAGGACTGGGCCAAGCCAAAATACCCCCAAAAGAATGAAAGAAAATAAATAGTATACCAACAAACATCCAAATAAAAAGTACTGCAACATCAGAGTCCGATTATATGTCTCTCGTGAAGCTAGGAAAGAACGAACAGCACAAGCAGAAAATAAGATATCACAAGTGAAAACAGAATGATCTCGTTACTCTAACCCATCAGAGCTAGCAGCTATTGACATCTGCAAACATCTTACGAGAGATATTAGAAGTCCCTAAGAAACTACAAAATAAAAGCAATTCCTTCAAATTACCAGGTACATAAAAGCCTTTGAAATCTCTAAGAGGCAATTGAAGTATGGAATGCAGTCTGAGAGAACAGGACTTAGCTAAATCTTAGCCTGTTAAAAAGGACTGTCTAGTTTAGATTCTAATTTACATGAAAATATTTTTTAAAAATAAAAATAGGAGAGAATGTTTGCTTTATCTGGTGGGCAGACAATACACACACCAATATGTGCTGTAATCGCTGTATATCCTGAGAAATGACATTGTATGTAAGGCCTGCAAAGACTCACATCGACATAACTTCAGTCACTGGTAGTTCTCAGAGGTTTGGGGGTTGGGCAACACCCACATCTCAGCAACTAAAAACAAGCTCGGCATTTTTATAGAAAGATATTTTTGGCTGGGTGCCAAAACGAGGTCCTGGTCAATGCTCATTTGGAAAGAACAGAAGGGACCTCCAATAGAGGCCTTATTGTCAACTCTTGTTCAGGCCTAATTTTATCTAGCCCATGCTGTAGCCAAAAACTGTATCCAAATGATTTAATGACCTTGGATACTGCAAGGTTCCTTAAGCAAGGCTGAATAAACACAAACTATGAAAAAAAGAGATTGATAAATGTGGCTCCGTTAAAATTTTAAAAGTTTCTTTGCTGAAAAGACATCATGAACAAAGTGGCAAGACAAAGCACAGACTCTTAGCTGATAAGTGAAATGGATAAAGAAGTGGCAGAGCAGAATGACAGGTAACAGGGGTACAGGGCCACACTTGTAATAGTCTCAGTGCAGCCTATTACGTTTTAGCAGACTCAAAGGAAGTATGAGATGTAATCATCTGGAGAAAGGCTGAGAGAACAGCAAATGCGAAGGCCCTGAGTTAAGAGCATGCGTGGTTAGTTCAAAGAACAGCAAGGACACCACTGGCTACAGCGGTGTGTACAGGGGGACGGCAGTAGAACACAAAGACACAGATTTGACTTTAACATTAGAAAGAATTACTTGGGCTACCATGTTGAGAACTGACACTACAGCAACAAAAGAGTAGAACAAAGGGAGACCAATTATGAGATTATGATAACAATCTGAGGAGGAAATGATGGTAGATCACAGCAAAGGGGTAGCAGTGAGGGAAGTAAGATGTCAGAATCTGGATACATTTTGAAAGAGGAATGTGAGGTATAAAGGAAAGGGAGGAGTTGAGGATGACTCTAAGGTTTATTTTCTGAGCAAATGGAAATATGGGTGGGGTTATCAAATGAGAGATGGGAAGACCACAGATAGACTACAGAAAGTGGCGTAAGATTAGGAGTGCAGTTACAGACGTGCTAAATTTCCAAGTGGGGATGCTGAGCAGGCAGGTGGATATACAAGTGTGGTATTTGGAAGAAAGGTCTGAACCGGTCGGTGATATACATTTGGAAGTTGTTGGCATATAGGAGGTATGTAAAGAGACTGAAAAGGACTGAAGACTGAGTCTTGAGGCATAATAACATTAAGAGATAAAGAATAAGAAATCTGCAAAAGTAGACTGAGAAGGAGCAATCAGTGAGCTGAACAGGAGGAAACTATCAGAGTGTCATGTCCTAGAAGCCAAAGAAAGAAAGTGAATTGAGAAGGGGGCATGACCAACGTCAAGTGAGGCAAGGCAAGTGAGATGAGGACTAAGATTTGCATGTTGGATTAAGCTAAATGTGAGTCATCAGTAACTTGATGAGAATAATTTTGGTGAGCAGTAGGAGCAAAAGCCTGACTGAAACCAGAAATTGCAACGGGAAGAGAAGAAATGGAGAAAGCAAGGACAAACTATGCTTTTGAAGATGGTGCCATGAAGGAGTACAAAGAGATTGTGTGGCAGCTGGCAAAGGAAGCAGGGTGAAGAGAAGGTGCTTTTGTTTCTTATTTTAGATGGGAGCGACAACAGAGATAATGCAGGACAGAGGAGAGAACTGCTAAAGCAGTGTCCTGAGGTCGGCAAGGAGGAGGTGGCTTTACACAGGAGCACCAATCGTCCATCTTCAGGTGTGTGGATGCAGATGCTGTTGGGTGGGTAGATGTGCTAGTGAGAGCCACTGGAGGTTCCCTTCTGATTCCTTTAATTTACTCAGTAAAGAAAGGAAGAACTAGAAAAAAATGGTAAAAGGTATGAACAAGTATTTCACAAAAGAGCTCCAAGTGGACGTTAAGTGTATAAAAATAGTATAACTTTACTAATAATTAAGGAAATGTAAATTGAGATACTATAGGACGTCTATTGGCAAAATTTTTAAAGGTGAGAATGTGGGGGAATGGGAGTACCCTTTAACCACTGATGAGGGTATAAAAAAGTTCACCCACAGTGGCATCCTGACATGGAGCTACTTGGCATCATTTGGTGAAAGTTTAGGATCTCTGCATCCCTATAACTAGGAAATTTCTACTTACAGGTAGATTTATACCCTAGAAAAGACTCACGTGGGAGACAAGTCTAACAATGTGCACGTTAACACTGTTTATGGCACAGTTGCAGAGTAAAATACTTCAGAGCAGTGAAGCTGAATTAGAGCAACATAACAAGTGAACAAATTTGAAAACAATATTGAGCAGAAAAATACGTTGTAGAATGATATAGTAAAACCCTATTTAAATACAGACTAAAAACAGATGTAAGTGACATTCTTCACAGAGCCCTGTAAAACAGCAAAAGAATAACAAAGTCATAGAATATAAAATGAGAGATAATGGTTCCAGATGCAGGATGGGCAGTGAAAAGGAGAGGAGAAAAGAAATGGGGTTGAGGATGAGGACGTGCGGACTTTCAACTTTATCTGTAAGGTTTTATCTCTCTGAAAGAAGAGGATCTGAAGCAATATATGGCATAATATCAAGGCTGAAAAGAGAATATTTGTTATATTATTGCATAATGTTGGATTTTTTTTAAGCCAAGAAATGTTTAGGGAAAACCCCAAACCTTGTTAGGGCAACCTTTAAAATTTTAAAATACTTTATTCCTCTCTGCAGCAGAATAACTTGTCATTCGTTTGCTCATAAGAAATACATTAAATTCCTTTTTTCTCAAAAGAATTTTAAAAAGATATTCTTTCATAGATGTATGTTTCCATTAAGCAGAAGGGAATAATTCATCTACAAACATGCTCTCGAGTAACCAGGGTCAAAAGACAAGTTTGAGTTTTGTTTTCAAAAGGAGACTTGAACTGTAACATATGAAAGTAGCCAAGCAGGATTATATACTCTATGAAGATCTTAAAACTGACTGTTGAACTGAAGTAAGAACAGACATGATCAGATTAAAATGGATAAAATATCAAACTATAAATAATGGGCCAGCCGCAGCTGCCCTGCCACACATGTCATGTTAATAAACAAAGGCTGCAGTTTCCATTTGAATTATAGACTTAAAAATAGGAACATTACTACATGCCCTGGGCATATTTACAATCAAGGACCTTTCAATTCCCTGGCAGCCAGGAGACAGAATCCACAGGGGTATCCACTATTTTATAATCCTTAACACATACAGTAGCACATTTTTATGAAGGTAGGTCAACGAGAAGCTACAGTCAGCAACTGGGAAGAGATTCAAAATTGTAACCACCTTGGCCAAATGGAAAATAGCTTGCACCACTAAACTTAAAGGACTAAACACGGAGGATTCATGTATCCAAACACGTCTCCAGGAGTTGCTTCTTTATTTCCCAATTAATCTATTTCATTCTCCCGAAAACAGAAAACCTCTTAAAGGTCAATAGGGTCTATTACGGAGACATGATCTGGTTAAGTCCCAAATTCACGACAATGCAATATGGTTCATACATGTAGCCAGGAAACAAAGAAGGAATGGTAAACAATAAAAACTGAAGTCAAACTGAAAAATAAAAAGTAAACATAGACTGAAATGTGATTATAAAAATTCACAGGTGTGAGAATGGAAGGGGGCTGGACTTCGACCTCGTGACTGTGTAAGAGCCACACCTTGCAGGTGTTTCACTGCCTTCATGCACGCCCAAATTTCTTAATTTTGCTGACAACCCTATTTGATCCTGTGGATCCCATTTTGGGGATCTAATAACACATGTGAAAACCACTGGAATTTAAGGTATAATACTGATTGCTATTGTTAATGGTAGGGTTCAAGCTGAAGGGCTTTTAGGGAACACGAGCAGGAAGGTCATTTTGACCTTCCTCCTCCCCTTCTCCCCTGCAACAAGTCAAACAAACCTCATGTGAGAGGTGCCTTCCCTATACCCAGAGGAAAAACCCATCCTTATTTCCAAAGAAAAAGGGACACCACGAAGAATCCCAATCGACTAAGCTTCTCCCAGTTTACTACACTTTCTTCATACTCTTTGACCTATCTTATTTCTACACGACTGCCCGCTCTTCATCTGACCTAGCAAAAAATATGATCGTTTCAAGTCTCGATTTCCTTATGAAGGCTCCCGTGTCACATAAAACTTACATGAAATACATGTGTATGCTTTTCTCCTGATAAGCTGTCTTTGTTCGTTTAGTTTTCGGACCCAGACAGGGACCCTGTGAGGCTAGGAAAAGATTCCTCCCCTGCAATAACAACCCTCTCGAGCTAGGCTCAACGCAGACAGAAATCTTACCTGAATAGCGGTAAGGATTCTGATCTCCAATCTAGAACAAGGAAAGTGAGGCTTAAAGGTTAAGTGACGGGCTTCATGTCATGTGACAAGTGATGGTATAGCTAGGATTTTGATCCCAGCCTATTCAGAGGCCTAGGCTCATGGCTGGTGAGCCAGACACTGCACATTTTTGGCTTCTTGCTGCTGAAAGACCTGTCAGTGTCTGTCAGGTTTTAGAGTGCCTGAGAATCACCTGGGAGCTTGTAAACATGAAGACTTCCAGGCCCACACCTGATACTCTGATTCAGGACGTCTGGTGTGATTCCCACAATTCTTTATTTTTAATAAGTAGTAAGGAGGATAGGGGCCACACTTTGAGAAATGCTTCTGAGCATCATTTCAGAACCTGGCCTCGTTTAAACCAACAGAAATAAACGAAAAAAAAAAAAAAAAAAAAAAAAAAAAAAAAGAAAATTCCTAAAGTTTAAAAAATAGAAAGCAACAATGTCAAAATGGTTAAAGAAAAATAAATGATAAGTAACAACTGGGAAATCCAAGTTTACCTTTGCTTATGTATCTGAAGGTAATTCGAACACTCCTTGAACTTCTATACAGATAAGACAACTTGAAACATTCAAGAAATGATGGCAAAACAAGACTTCCAAATGTTCCTCAAGTCCGACCACAGGAGGACTGAATGTGGACTCTCAGAATCAAGAGAGAGCTGACCTGCCCCCGAAAGGGGACAGCAGAAGGAGGCATATCCTCTCTCTCATCCATGACACCTAGCACTCTAGACCTAGATTAGCGACGGCGACAGCAGGAAAAAGGAGGACGTGGCAATTATGAAAGTCTCCTGGCAAATGCCAAGCAGAGGAGAGTTTCACAGTATCTGAGGGAAAAAGAAGCAAAGCCAATGTGGGCAGCCTCACGTCCTTGAAGGGACTCACTCGTCACCTGCAGTGCACAGCATATGATTATGTTCTAGAGGAACTTGCGTATTCCAAAATTAAAGTACCATTTTCAAAACCATAATGTAAGGGGCGAAAAATTTGTCTCTGAAAGATTCTTCTTCTACTTAATTACATTAGCCAACCAAGAGCATTTTCAGAAGTACTTGCTATTTATTGCTCAGATGCGGTAAGGATGCGGGGATAGAAAAGGGGAGAGAAGGAGTCCAAACATTAGGTCTTCTCCCCTCCCCCAGACCCCGTCAAAACTTAAAAGATTTAAAGACTAAATACTTTAAAGGCTCTAAAGCCTCTAAAACCATTATCCAAGTAGCAAGCTATATGGAGTCCCTTCACTTAGCTGCGGATACTTCCGTGGGCACAGGCAGAAGAATGGAATAAAAGAACAGCACTACCCCTCACAGACATCAAGGCTGAAGAAAGGGAAGTCTCACGAGTGTTTGTTACATCCCTGGGCTCTGAACAGCGACCTGGCACCGACAGGCCCTGGCTCCTGACTTGCCTCAGTTTTCTCCTAAGAATTAGCAATTTAGGAATTATCTGGCAGTATACATGACTTTGCTGCGAAAACCAGATGATATTATTTCAAAACCCTGTAGAAGTCGGAAAAAGGCTAAATATATTGGTACAAATTAAGGCAACTCTAAGTTCACATTCAAGGTAATATAGACGCCATGGGAAAACCAACTACGATGTGTTACTGAGAAGCAAAGCTACTTATCTGAGTTAAGTCTTACAACATCTAACATGGATGTTAACAAGAGCTAAAATGTCAAGAGACAGAAGACATAAGCCAAAGTTACAGCACTAATCACTTTCTTCCTTGTATTTCTGTAATTTAATTACTTCATATAGGTCTTATCTTTCCTACCAGACCACATGAGGGAAGATCTGAGAGAAAAAAAGATCTTTATAATACTTAGAAAAAAACTAGCATAGTGCCATATTCCTAGAAAATACCACTAAACTGAGAGGAAAAAAATGAGGAATACAAAAAGGCCTATCTGAAAGATTTTTTAAAATTCAAACTATACTTATTGTGATTGTGGAAATAAATGGAACTGGTTAGTAAATATGAAGTGAATCAAAACAAAGGTGGGGAGAGGAAATATAATTGTAGGCTCATATCATTGTTAGCAAATTAATAATGAATGCCACGGATACAGCACTAGATGAATGTGAACTATTTCTAATGGGGCTACATTCTGGCTACTATTACCAGATGTGATTCTACAGTATACAAAGTATATTACTGAAAAATGATTAAAAGATCACTGTACAGCTGTAAAAATCTAGGTTCTTTATAAACAGTGATGCAAAAGTAGTATTCTTGGTAGTTTCACTGTAATATTAGGAAAAAAATACCCAAATTTACAAAATCCGAATAATCGGTGTACAAAATCTGAATAATCAGTGTGTTCTCGTTGACCTAGTTAAGACTATAAAGCAATCTTCTGTTCTCTCAACAAATGTGACATAATAAATTCTATTATTTATGGTCTTCAAAAAAATACACCCGCAACCTTTCACTAGCTAATAGTAACCAGAAATCCTTACAGAGCACATATAATACCATTCAGAGTTCAAGTACAGCTGAACTGTTAATTCAAAAAAATATCAAGTGTGACAGTTCGACACTAAAATAAATGATTGTAACCTAAAATATAAGAGTGGGTAATTTTCTAATGTGCAATCAAAAGTACCAGCTTCCCACCAAACATTCGTGAATTTGAGATTAAACTAAGCCTAAACAACGGCAGTTGCTAGGGTGATATTTTTCGTGGTTAAGATGAAAAACAGAAGAAAAGGACAGTGAAAGGCTGCAGAAACCTTCCTTTGTTCTGGAAGGGCTAATCCACAACAGCACTAACAGGTGTGAAGTTTTGCTGAATGACACATTCTTCACATGCTGCTCAAATGAAGAAACGGAGCTGAGAATAAATGAAAAATAATCCAAGTCCTTTTAGTAGGGCCTCTTCCTACTGAGCTAATAGTTCTGAAGATCGATTGCAACCATGAATCAATGTTAACACGGGAAACCCTTTCACTGGAAAGGACACACACAAAAAAAATCTACTAATAAGAAACCAGAGTTTAAACATGGAAGAAAAAAAAAAAAAAAGGGAGCAGGGAGGAAGAATCTTCAAGGACAAAAGCGGGCCTGTAGGTCTGCAAAGAAATGGAAAACCAGCAGGGACCGGTATATCACGACTGGCTCTGGCCTCTACAACTTTCCTTTTCACTGGAAGCTCATAATTAACCAGTTGGCCCTAAATCATGTTTTCTAGTAATGGAGAAATCTTCTCCCACATTTCTTACCCTTCATCCCTGGGCTAAAAATGGAGAGCCATTGCCCTCAGAAGAGACAAGCCCGTTACTTAAAGTACAGGCTACAAGCCAGATGAAACCCATCCAGCAGGGTGATGTGCCACAGGCCCTCCCACAGTTCTAGAAGAGGAGGAAGGAACAGGAGGAAAAGAAAATAAATCTTTTACAATAGGAAACCAATTTTCTCTGTAACACACAGCAGGATCGGGCAAACCCATTCAGAAGATAATATCATTTCGTTAGAGAAATGCTTCTTTGTGAATGCCTTCTCTTCTTCATCATATTAAAAAATAATAATTATTATTAAGGTTTCTTCCTGAAACAACACAGAAGGGAAAATGATGCTGGATATGACACCATTATTTAGCTGGTGCCAGAGGAACTTCAACCGAGCCAGATTTCTAGTCAAATTTGTGCAATAAATTGCGGTGCATTTCCAAAACGGGGGCTGAATTATGTAAGTGCATGGCAGAAAGGTCTCCCTTTAGACACCGAGTCTCTGCCTTGCCAGTTGCATCACTCCAAGGTCTAAATCAGGCTGCCAGGTCTAGTGTCACATATTTTATCCAGCAAATTCAAAGTACTCTCAGCCTGTTTAAATATTCAGTAAAACGAGGCCTGTTCCTTTTCAGGACAGGTATCATTCTAACCCTACAGAGCAAAGATGACTTTCTTTTACTGTATAGTCTATGCTGTCATCAATCAGAAAACTACAACACTTATCACCCACGGCTACCATGGAGAAATATGGCAAGTTACTAGAACTAAGAACAGCGCAGACATTCAGAACCAGCACCCAGTTGGCAAGGTGAGTTCATTATATGTACATGATATGCCTTGTCCTGCCATTGGAAAGGATCTTCATAGGCCTAAAGCCAGACCTGCTGGAAGCCGCTCCTAGGAAAGAGACTGTCCCTTCCCCCAACCTGAAACTGAGTATGAAATAAACATACTAGAGAATGTACCGGGGTTATTCTTTACCAGAGAAGTTTGGTTCCCAGAGGAAAAGCATGCCCAAGATAACATGTCAGAGCCAAAAAAACCAAAAGAGCTGCCTGGCCCTAAAGTCTATGCTTATTTCTATCATCTGCCTTCAGTACCACTGAGGTAGCAAGAAGTGACAGACTGCCCACTGGCTTTTCACTCACATCCAGTTGGAAACACAGTCCCCCACAGATCTGAAAAGTTCAATTAATTTCAACACGCAATGCATGCCCTCCAAAGCCACCAGCTCCTGGGAAGCTCATCGAGATTAAGTAATTTGGACTTAGTATTTGTGCCAATTATGAAGCTACTGTCACTCGCTTTCAAACCTAACCTTCTTTAAATTCCAGTATGCAATGCTGGGGTGGGAAAAGTGCCAGCCACGTTTCTGCTTGGCCAGCTGGTTCCCTGTTAGGCTCTGCCAATCGGGGATGTTAGAGGGAGAATGGACAAACCCTTTCCTAGTCCTGTCAGCTTCTCCACGGCAACACTGCTTCCTCCCGGCAGTGGCAGTGGGATCCACTAGCAGCGACCGATTCCTGCTCGCAATTTTCCCAGAACTCCCAGGACAAGTCTCATCGCGCCTCCTCAGGCTTACCAGAACCCAGCACCTGGCAGCCCCTCCTGGGAGGTCTGCGTCCCAGCTCCACGCAATTACTCCTCCAAGCTTAGAGACCCACACATCAGCTCAGCAGAGGTCTGAGTCCTCCTTCCAATGTGTCCACCCTCCTATTTGCTCCCTCACTGAGTCAGATGATTGTTAAAACTTTCATGTTATCCTGAGGGCTCGGTTCTCTTGGGGGCTTTTCAGTATTCTCATCCCTGATTAATAATCCCTTATATTAAGCTATCTGTTAAAATAACTGGTATGGATCCTTTTTCTTGACACAGTGACCAGAGCACCCTGCCTATATAACTGGGCAAAGAAATGTGCAACCATCAGATAACCCAACTCTCTTGACATCCAACATTCTCCTCAGAGAATACTGCCTGCTACCTGTTCCTGTTCCAGGTGATGGAGGGAAATGCAAGAAAAATTTAACAACCGGTAACACAAGCACCACACTAGAGTACACAGAAGGCTTTCAAGTCAATATGTGTCTAATCCATGAAGTCTACAAGACATAAAGTAAAACAATAAGAGAACAACATACCCTAAGTTTTTCCTACCTGATACATTGTTGAACGTTCTTATGAGGAGCGAATCATTTTGTGATCTTAAAGCCCAACCAAAGGGAGGCTACATTCATGGTTTCTTAAGCTGGGATCATGGTAAAAATGGAAAAGTAAAAACCTAAAATGTGTCAAGGTGGTATATTGCATAAAGAGGGATGTAAATAAAGTGAGATGTAAAAAGATTGAGGGTTAGTAGGGATGGCCAAGCTTACAGGCCTGGAACATCTTAAGCCAGCCATCAAAAAAAAAAAAAAATGTGGAGCTCAACGGTTACCTGAGACTTGAGGGTGGGGTGTGGGGTGGGGAGGAGTGTTTAAAGGGTATAGAGTTTCAGTTCTGCAAAATGGAAAAGTTCTGGAGATCTGTCTCAAAACACTGTGAATATACTGAACACTTAAAAATGGTTAAGACTGTAAATTTTTTGTGTTTACCCCAAGAAAAAAAGGGGAGCGTGTTCAAGATAATATTGATTTCTTTATTCTGGGTGATGCATCAGCAAGCTATCAAATTCAAAATACAAGTTAACGTGAGAATTTTCATATATGAACCCCAATCTCTGGTTCAATGGATATTTACAGATATAATCAAACACGCTAGCTCAGTTCTGGTCCCAACAACTATGTTCCAAACCGTTTCCTTCCTCAAAAAGACCCATGACTGAATCTTCCCTTTTCACGTTATTTCCTATGCCTGGACGTGACTGCCATCTCAGTGCTAAAGACTTTGCTTACTAAAATGCCAATCGCTCTGTAAGGCCAAGGTCAAATGCCACTCACCCCCTCAGTAAACTGTTATCTGAGCTCTCTGATCAAATGTCCTTTCTGGTCTCACGGCACATGGGACCAAGTCAGTATATAAGCTTCTTACATGCCATAGGTGTTTGGAAGCTCTTTGAAGTTAAAAAGGCATATTACCTTTTTAATCCCACTGTACTTATTTAATCCTCAAAACACATCAACAAAGTAAGTAAATCTTATACGTTTACAGATGAAGATAAAGAGGCTCAGTGTGGTTTAGACCCTAGGTCACGCCAGTAGAAAATGGCAGGGGCAAAGGCTGAACTGTAACATAACTGATTCCAAAATCCATTGCCACCGAGTTCTATTACAAGGTGCATAAGGATCCTATGCTGCCCCATGACAGCTCGTGCAGGAGAACAAACATCATTTTCATTCAGCCAAAAAACTAAGCTCTTTGTCCTAGAAAAGTACAGTTCCTATGAGGAAAGAAATTGGAAATCAAAGTTGGTCTGAGCATTCGCTACAAAGCAGCCCCCTGGGGAGATGTGCACAAGGTGACCTCATCCAGAACCCCAGCTCAGCCTCACCGCTAGATGACAAGAGTGCTGGGTGGCTCCGAAAATGTTGCTGAACACAAGAAAACTATCCAGGGTCACTGCTAATGAGAAACCAGAACATCTTGCCACTTAGCTACAGAATGTTCACCTAATAAATCTTACAGATTTGAACACAACCCAAGACCAAGAGGTTACCGAGGGTAAAAAAACAAACAAAAAGTTCAGAAACACTAGTTTAAAAATCCACATTGTTACCTTCATGCTTACACAAAACAAGGTATAGCCCATATGGTTTTTCATCACTACTAATCAAAAAATAAAAGAAAAAGCTGTTAAGTAAAAAGAAAACAAACAAAAAACTAACTAATATTTCCTTCTGAACAGTTTAATTGTATGTAATACATGGTCACTTATACTACTAAGGAAATTCCTCTTTTTACCTTGCTCTAGCTTTATTGATCTAATTTTAATCAAGGACAAGTACACAGCAAAGGATGAAGGGAAAGCAGCCCAAATGAGACAATAAAACAAAAGAAAAACATTCTAGCTTGGTAAATAGATCAGCTTGATAACAAAAGAACTATCATGGCCACATAACAAGGCATTAAAGAAAGCCAACCTGTAAGCCACGTCCCCTCCCCTTTTTTTGGCAGTACACATTTTCTTAAAGGCAGAAACTGCCTATTGCAGGATGGGGTGCTGCCCAGCACACCTAAGCCACAATGATTAGGATATAATTAAGAATGGAAAAAGTGCCATTGTGTTGGATTTTCACTACCATTTTGAGAACTGGAAAATCTCTTTAATTTACCTATAAAAAAAATTCGGTTACTTTTCTCACACTAGTTATGAACTAAGATTTAATCAGACAGGGATGGGCTCAAGTTTATACGTGTGTAATTTATGAATTTTTAAAAAGGGTTTGCAAATCAATTTGAGTGTAATGTAGGGTTATGTTTAAGCTTCTTAAATGAATTGATATACTGACAATTGATAAAACTGTAAATCTGCCTTTTGCAGTGAACCACCATGGCCTTGCTTCTTGGCAGCAACGCACTCGCCTCGCTCATAGAACTCAGTTGAGAGCTCGGAGAGAAACAAAGGAATAACCTGCTGGGAGAGAAGTGGTCTGAGCTCGTGAGAAGTCATTCTGGGTTAAACTAGCTTTAAAAAAACCAGCATTATGGGCCAGTTGCTGGAGAATATTGTTCCTGTTCTCAAAAGAGAAAAATTTCAAAGGAGAAGCTGGATATATGGACCAAAATTACAGGATTGGGAAATATATAAAAGGTGCTATAAGAAAAGCAGAGAGATGAAAGTGCCTAAAATCTTGAAAAGGTCAGATATGCTTCATGAGGAGATGGTATTTTAGCTAAGTCTTGAAGGATGACAAATTGCTGCAAAGATATGCAAAAGTATGGGCCATTTGGGGAAGAAGAAGTGGGCAGCTGAAACGCTAAGGGAAAGGAAAAAGGAAAAAAGCCTGGAGAATAAGGAATAAGGCCACCAGCGATCCAGTTTTAACTTGGAGAAATGACGGCAGAGTCAACACAGTCAACGCAGTCACAATAAGGACTAAAATCCGCCCGCTAGAGTTGGCGATAACTTTAGCAAGAGCTGTTTTGAACAAGCTTTTGTGGGTTGAACAGTTGATAAAATGTAGGTGACTGGTATACACTAATCTTCCAAGACCGCAGTAGACAAAAGGTATATTGAAGTCAAGGGAAGACATTGGATTTTGTTTTAAAAGCAAGTAAATAAGTGAAAATCAGTGTTGTTGAAAGGCTTAAAAAAATCAAAGATAGGAGGAAGGGACAGAAGGTTGACATAATTTTTGTCATTATCAAAAGATTTGATTATGAGTGATTCATAAATATTCTATTTCCTGACCTGCTAATTATAAACTGTAGGATCTGAGAACTATGCATTTATCTCCAACAGGAACCTAAACTTATTCATCTCCGTAGCCCCCAGCACCTAGTATTGAATCTGACATATGGTGCACGCTCAATTAATGTTTGTTGAATAAAATTACTTAATCTCTCTGGGCTTCAATTTCTTCTACTGTTAAAAAAAAAAAAAGTGGCTGGATCTAAATGATGTTCCTTCTAGCTCTAAATGCCCATCAGTCTGTAAATGTTACATAAAATGGGTCAATTCCCTATGATTCGTTGAAAATGTGCCATGTTGTAACACTCACATTCAAGCAAGGGCACTGAGAACATCAAAGCTGCACCCGTTCGTCTAATAATGAGACTACATGGTATTCTTGAGCTCATCCTTTGAGGTGGAAATATCTTCATTAAAACAGGTCACAGAGGGAAACAAGATAGATCTCTTCAGAAAATGTTTTGATGAGTGTAGTTCTTCTGCCCTCCCTTCCCCCAATGTAATTGTCAGTCTGCACAGGCATGGAGGGACACTACTTGGTAACTTTAAAATGTAAAGGAAACCTTTAAAGTTCATTTTTAAAAATTCAAAGGCAATAAATCTACAATTGTGTAAATGTCTAATGTCTTCTAGGCCTAAGCTGTTTAAATTTTAATCCAAATTGGGAGCTAGGGAGGCAGGAAAGGATGAACAGAGAGCAAAGAAACAAAGAACCGAATTTCAAAAGTAGACATTAAACATCAACACTAATCAACAGTTTCTCAAAGCACTTGAATAAATAAATGATTTCCATTATCGAGAAAGCCACATACCCTTAAAAATCATAAGGCGACTATGTCCAATATTACTGTGAAAGCTAGAAATGCTAGGTTGAAAAGAACCAGACTCTGATGAGGCAGTGACGTAAAAATGTGCTCCACCTCACCCACCACCACCACCACTACCCTACATGCCCGGTACCTCCCCCTGTCTCCTTAAATCCTTCCAGCCTTTTCTAGCCCTTCTATTCAATCTGCAAAATCAGAATTTAAATATAAAATAATAAGACCCCAACCACACGAATTTTGAGCAGATGGGACAGATAAATCAATCTAACTTAATCTACAAGATGCATTTAAATTGAGGGTTTTAGCAATAAACTTTTTTTTCTTTTTCTTTCTTTTTTTTTTTTGGTGGGGGGGGCTGGGTTTACTTTCAAAGAACATAGAATTAATCCCTAAAGGGGATTCATACTTGGTAAATTATATCACTTTGTCCTGTCTATTTTCTATACTGATCCACAAATGTTTAGTTGATCAATACAAACTGAAATCAAGTAGCACTGTTTAAAAATTATTGCAGACAAAAAAAAAAATCACGATTATTTGTATTAGAAAATAATTCTCTCTACACAGGAAGTACGTACAAAGGACATAAGGATGAAGAAAACCGATGGCTTTGCTTCTTTTTCATCTTTTCATCTTGTTTCAAGAGCTTTGTACAGTGTTCAGTAACATATTATCACTTCCCATTCCACAGTGAGGTTATAACTGAAGAATTATGAGTGGCAGGGGCAGAGGAGTAAGCAGAAAGTGTTCCAACGAGCAGATGGATGCATGACAATGATGGGAAGCTTACGCTGTGTACCGGAGGCACCCTCGCAAAGTGATGGTGGAGAAATGTAAGCAAATATGTAAATCTGGGCTTATCGTAAAGGGGCTTCTTATTCAGACAACCCATATGGATTATGTATATAATATTGTATCCACTGAAGCATTCCAAAATTCCTCGTACTTTAACTCATGCTCAGACTTTTCTAAGAAAAAATAAACAAACCACTAAGAAACCTATAGCAAAGGATGAAAGTAAAACCAAAAACAGATCAAAGGAAAAGCAGAAAGGAAAGAGATCCACAGTGTTTGTGGATCTGAGGAGAGGGCTGTTACTCTAAATCCAGATCTCCATGTTTTGACTCTCGTGCAAGTTTCAGTACTACAAACCAACAGGATATACAGTTAACAAAGGGTGGACAGAGAAATTGTTCCAAATGAGATTTTAAGTGAGTCACGCTCAGTAACCCAGCCAATTTCATTTACTTATCTAACTGAACGATGTGTTTTATCCAAGGACCTATTAGGAAGACATTGCATATTCCTAAAATTCAGTGATCAATTTAAAATAAAATTCAACACCAAATGATATGGGTATGAAACAGACCATCCTATATAGATGTATGCTTACCAAATTTAGCCTCGAAATTTTCAGTTGCAATGTAGCAAAACCTTGGGCCCTGAAGTATAATCAAAGAGGGAAAACATGAGAGAAAGAAAAAACAAATAATGTCAACGAATCACATAAAACTGGTGTGCTCCAGGCTTCAAGAAGCAGCCTGAAAATGTCCCTCTCATTTTTTTAGACATCGTTCCTAATACAAGTAGATGTGGAGGTAGAAACCAAAATTGTTTTATTTTCTTCTGTACATGCTTAGAAAGCAAAAGGCACAAAGGTCCCGGAACTAAATAGACATGCTGCATAGCTTGGGCTATTAAGGCAGCCAGATCTTCTGCAATCTCAGTACAACTTAAATTCAATGATCTGTGCCAACAGTCGGATAATAGAAAATTTTAAGTATCCAATACATATTGTCCTTAAACACTATCCTGTCAGCCACCATTAAATACTATTTTGCTAGCCTGTAAAATTGATATTTCATATCTAGGAAGTACACAGTGGATAACTTTGGGAAAGCTTTCAAGGCTTTGGACACATATTTGAGGTTTTGCAAATAAACATTAAAAATCAATTCAACAGCAAGAATGCTAACTAAATTTCATGACTATCGAACATCTAACTATTACAGTCACCCAAATAGATATTGAATTGTTAAATTACTTTTAGGTCAAAAGGCTCAGATAGCTCGAGTTCCCCAGTGGCTACCACAAATGACATTTCTTTAAAAATGTCATCTCACCCCTAATAAACTTGTATGAAGAATTTTCTTTCCTTCCTCTATGAATAGCATGCATCAGAGTTCACAAAAAGAATCAATATCATTTTTGTCTCTGTGTAATAGGGAATCCACTCACAAAACTCAAGAAGTCATTAAACAATCTTAGAGGAAAGTCTTCAGGTCTCATCCTTTTTCTCTGTGCTGTTCATCTTCCAATTAATCTCTATTTTGACTGTTTCCCCCTTCCATTGCTCAATTAAAATGCCTTCCTTTAAGTAGACGCCCTTTCCACGATTATCAGATTCTTCAGTTCTTTCTGCTCTCACACTGCTCATGCCTTTCTCTAAAACAGAACCTTTTCTTTCTTCCTTCCTTCCTTCCTTTTTCTTTTTTCTTTTCTTTCTTTTTTCTTTTTTTTTTTTGCTTTGTTCACATCCTCACATCTCCAGCTTCTCTGCCAATTTCACTACTACAGAAGAGGTTCGAAAACACAAGTCTGTAAACCAGGGCCAGCTTGTGGTGAAGCTGTCCCCAGTTTTCACAAAATGAAAAAAAAGGAGAACAATTGGCGAGTCTGAGCTTGAATAAAAAATTATTCCAGATTAAAAGACTATCCATTATTCTTAAATTATGTATATATAAATATACATATATATTTATATAACTATTAAATATATGTGTAACTTTTGGGAAATTGGTTGTTCATTCTTTTAGGAAATAATGATGTCAGAAGTAAGAGAGGCACTTAGCTCAAGTTTTCAAACTTGAAGGATGAGTTAGAGTTTTCCAGTGGGCGGACAAGAGATAAGCAGCTGGAAAAAATAGACAACTCAAAAAGGACAGCTGGACAGCTTGTCAAAGGTCTAAGATTGTTTGTCAGGCAGAGAGATGAACCTGTGGAATATAAAAACAAAGAAAACTTCTTGGGAAGGGGAGTGATGTGATTTGAATTTGACAAATAACAAAGGAATAGAAAGGTGAATCGATAGATTGGAACGGTGACGTTTCAAACAGGAAGCCAAAAGCTTGTGCAATAAATGAGACAAAGGATGAAGCCTTCAATGGTTAGGGCAGGGGTGGGACGGGAGGGAATTCTGAGATAATATTCTAAAACTTAAATAAGTTAATACATATAAAGCACCTGAGTGACCACAACATCACTTTGTTTTCTTTATACGTAGGAATATGCATCTAGATCCAGTTGTGTCAAGCCATAAAATACTAAGATCTCAAAGGTTTCAGTTTAACATGTTTCCTAACAATACAACAAAAAGGTCAAAATAAAATAACTGGTACATGTTCCTACCTTAATGAACACTAGTTATCCAAACCCAAACTATAGTATTTTATAAAATAACTAAAACCATAACCAACCCAGGGAAATTTAAGAGTTCAACGAAGAGCATAAAAAAGATTTGGGTACAATAGGTGCTCAATACTTGATGATCAAAGAAATTTTTCTCAAGAAATGTCACCTGAAGAAAAAGGGTAACACGAGGCGCACACTAAGGTCCAAGCACAAATGGCCCCCAATTTACAAAGGTTTACTTAAAATTTTTCAACTTTACGATGGTACAAAAGCTATATGCATTCAGTAGAAACTGTACTTCAAATTTTGATCTTGTCTCAGACTGGCAATACGTGGTGTGATACTCTCTTGATGCTGGGCATTATAAAAAAGCCTTTGTGTTTAGATGATTTTGCCCATTTGTAGGCTAATGTAAAGTGTTCTGAGCACGTTTAAGGTAGGCTAGGATAAGCTATGATGTTGGGTAGGTTAGGTGTACTAAATGCACTTCTGACTTACAATATTTTCAACTTACAATGGGTTTACCAGATGTAACTTCATCATAAGCCTAAGAGCATCTATCTGTACGGCTGTTACGAAAGCCCCCAGGAACATGCAAGTATGTTTGGCCTGTCACCACTCCTTTTAGTTTTGGCAACCTTAATTATCAACATGTTAAGAGCACCCAACCTCTCTCATATGTACAAGCATATAAAAGCTGATAATGGAAGGAAATCCATCCCCCAATAACACCAAACAACTGTGCTATGTTACAAAACTGCTGTTAGTCTGTTAACATAAAAATTTATCAGGGCGAAACAAGAATCAGAGCATTCTGCTAATCGCTGTCTGCTGACCAGCATCTTGTCAATCACTACAGAGAGAAAGCCTGTTCCTTTGGGCAAACATTGTTCATAACTAATAAGGCTTCAAAAACCTAAAAAGGCTTAAGTAGATAGAGTAAGGATATTAAAGAGGTTAACAGCTGTCAGACTTCACTTCTGTAATGGCAGGCACAATCTGGATCAGTGTCTGCTAGGAATAATCGTAGCTCTACATATCCAAATGAAAAAGGGTGCCACATTGAAAGTGACTCACACATGCCTCAGAAGATGAAGCGATAACTACCCTTTAAAGGAAATATAACCAGAACTGATTTCCTTTCCCAATTTCCTATGAAAAGGTACTTACCACAAGTCCCCGCACTCCTGCAATAACTTTGCTGAATTAAAGAGGATGCTGCTGGCCCCGAACATTATTAAAGTGCCCCAGTGGCTCTCTTTCCTATATAACAAAATAGGAAAACCTAGAGGCAAGAAGAGGAAGACAATGCTTCGTCTGAGGGGTAGCGGTAGTCCTTGGCATTTCCACAGAAAATAAATGTATAGCAGTTGAAAAACTCAGTCCAGGCCACTGAACGTGGTCACTGAAACTCCTGAAAGGTGGGGCGGACATTCCCCACTCCACCTGCACAGGAAGGGCAGAAGTGCTAGTGGGTAATCCACAATCACACACTGAGGTCTACAGACCTGCTTTGTAGAGAAGCAGTGTTCCGAGTGGGGATTTTACTTTTTCTACCTTCTATACAATCTTAAAGACCTAATAGGCTGATTGAATTATGGACCTCTTGCCAAATTAAAAATCATTACTTCGTACAGTAGCCAATTAAATTCTATTTTCAGCAAACTAACAACCCATATCTGCCCCCAAAGGACTGTAACCTATGACAGAATGAGGTTTAAATAGAAAAATAAGCTCTCTAGGAGTTTAAAAAAAGACAACCTCAAAGGAAATGCACATCTCGTCTGAAGACCAGCATCTTCTCAGAGTCCCTGGCAAGGACTGCAGGCCAATATCAGAATGCAGGACCCCAGGATTGCTTTTCAAACTCATACACATGGATCACAGAAACCAGTATTCTGATTAAGATCTTCTGAAATTCACTTTCCTTTCCCCCTGCCAAACAATCAGACCACAATGGTAATCATCCTCAACAACCACAAAGGAGGTCAGTGAGTTTGAATGAATCTCCCTGGCCTGGGAGAGGCAATCATGAAACAACAGGAAATCCAACAGGCAAATAAGGTATCGGAAGAATAGGTACTGAGGATCTTGCCAGGCAGTGCACAAAACTGTTCTCTGCCTCCTTTATAAAAAATAGTGCAGCCTTGAGTAGGATCACAGATAGTGTCTTAATCACAAAGATACCTGAAAGGAACTGGCCACTGGTTATATAAGACCGGTACATAACCCAGGAAAATTTTTTGAGAACTTGTCTTAAGTTAAAAAAGGGAATCTGGACAAGTTCTGCAAATTATTCCCTAATTTCAGTACCTTAGGTTTCCCCTCCATGAAATGATTATTGTGAATAATCCAGGTAAATGTTCTCATATATTTTATGGGATTACAAATCTGAATATGCTCTGGAATGGTTTCATTATTATTGGAAAGACATTTCGCTATTATTGCTTTTACTTCCATTATTAACAAGAGAAGGAAAAGCTCTATCAAATATGTAAGCATCTGTCTAATTGGCTCTAAGGCTAGCCAAAAGTCATTCCTGGGATAAAAAACAGGACTTATAAATCAAACCATGAAATAAGGTCCAGACCCTGATTTCTATTACAAATGAAAAATCAAAAGAGGAAAAAAAGTTTTCTTCTCCCTTTAATTCCTAAGGAGCCAAAAAATGCTCCTATTATCTGTCCCCACAACTTGGCATATGTAGTATGAGTTACAATTGTAAAGGAAATTCAGTATCATAGGCAATAAACCAGTTTCTATTTTTCTTGACAAAGTCAACAGTTCGTTCGATTATATCAATCAGTATAATAAAGAAGGGGGTTCTGGAAAAGCAGGGTCATTGTCACATGATATAGGCAAGCTTCAACAAGAACTAGCTACCTGGTTTATAATGAATGTATGTAAAAATAAATAAAGTGCAAAGCATTGTTCTATGGGTAGGGTGGGAACTTGAAAGTCTACATCTATCAATATCCCTACCACGTGGTTATTCAGCCCACGTGCAAATGCCTTCAGTGAAAGAAAACTGTAACTTCCTAGGGCAGTTCACTCTCTCACTGAACACCTTTCTTAGAATGTTCTTTTCTCATATTAGCTGAAATATGTTTCCCTATAACTTACCTTAGTTTTACTCTTGGATGTCCGACTGAACAAACCTAGTAAACTTTCTCATGGACTACACAAGATTATAGTTTCTCTGCATTGGAGCCTAAAACAGAGGTCATAAAATGTGGGCTTTCTGTAGCTCAGTAGGAAACTAAATGCTGCCAGAATCATAAAGAACTCACTTGTCAGCCACAGGGCAGCTTGGGCTACTAAATCCCAGCACACTCTGAAACGTGTTCTTTGTGAACTAGACTGCCTGTTGCTCTGACCTTCTAAAATGACCAAACTGGATAAAAAGGGATCTAAAAGAAAGACTGTCTTCTTCTCATTGTCTAACTTGCCAGTTAAGGCATTGAAACAATTCTAGCAAAAGAGAAAAGAAAGACTAATGGTGTCATTATGATTAGTGAGTTAAACCCTAAATAAAAAAGAACGGTGGGACAAGCTTTCATTATGTCAAGAAGAAAAATTACAAGAAGCCACCTTTGAAGAGGCAGGTGATTCAAAGCACAAATTTAAAATGTCAAAGAATACAGAGATACAACAGTGCTGAGATTATTTCCATTGGGATTCATATTGTTGCCTTGGACAAGTTAGTCTCACTGGGCCCCTTCTAACATCAGGAGATTGGACCCATGCACTTTAAAAGACTTAGAATTGATATTCCATTATCCTAACTTGTGAAAAGAATTCTAACTCAGGTACCCATCCTATTGCTTCCTCCGAAGAATATGACACTACTCACCATAAGACGAAACAATCACATCTTGGCTAGATTCACCTACAGAAGCTACCACACTTTAGTCAGTGTGATCTGGAAGTATTATAAAACACATGAGAAACCAAAACTACTACAAAATAAATCAGCTCCTTTACTGGGGATTTTTCAAGCTGTGTATTACATGCCCTTGAGCCAGCTCTGACTCCTGGAGACCCTATGAATGAGTGATGTCCACCATGTCCCATCCTCAGCAGCCCTGCTCAACTCCTGTAAGACTCATGCCTGGGGTTCTTTTATGGAGTCAACTCATCTCATATTTGGTCCTCCTTTCTTCCTGCTGCCTTCTCTTTTTTCCAGCATTCTCATCTTTTCCAAAGAACTCTGCCCTCTCATGATGTGCCCAAAGTAGGACAGCTTTGGTTTTGTCATTCTTGGCCTCCAGTGATGCTGCAGGTTTAATACGCTCTAGGACCCACCGTTAATCTTTCTGGGGGTCCCAGGTATCCACAGAGTTCTCCTCCAACACCATATTTCAAATGAATCATTTTTTTCCCCTATCAGTCTTCTTCACTGTCCAACTTTTGCATCTGTACCTAATAATTGGGAATGAGGGTGTGTATGATCTTAGCCTTGGTCTCCAATGACACATCTTTGCTCTTGAGGATCTTTCCCAATTCTTCCATTACTTCCTTTTTGAGTCTTAGCTTTCTCTTGATTTCTTGGCTGCAGTCTCCCTTTGAACTGATGACCTCATCAAGGTAAGCACAATCTTACCATATAATTTCAATGTCTCTGTTGTCTGTGTTAAAGTTGTGTATTTCTTCTGCAGCCATGATTCTTGTCTTCTTGATATTCAAATGCAGTCTTGCTTTGGCACTTTGTTCTTTCATTTTCATCAGAAGTAGTTTCAAATAGCTGCTACTTTCTGCCAGTAAGATGGTGTCATCTGTATATCTTAAGTTATTGATTTATTCCACCAATTTTTACTTCTTCCTCAGTTTAGCTCAGTTTTTCACATGATGTGTTCTGCATACAGATTAAACGAATAGGGAGATAAAATGCATCTTTGTCTGACACCTTTGTCTCTAGGAAACCATTCTGTCTCTCCATATTCCGTCCTGAGAATGGCTGCCTGTCCACAATACGGGTGAGTATCAGGACAGTCAGGTGCTGAGGCACACTCATTTCTTTCAGAGTACCCCATAACTGGTCACGATCCTCACAGTCAGTGGCTTTACTGTAGTCTATAAAACACAGACTAACCTTCTGAAATTCACTGAGCACTCTGGTATTCAACAAATGTTTGCAATTAGATCTCAAGTGCCTCTCCATTTCTGAATCTAACATTTTCGAGTAACTAGGAGCAATTCCTGAACTTGCCATTGCTTCAAGGCAGGAACAGACATCTTCATCCACTCAAAACAAGTGTTCGCGATTTGCAAGGAACCATGCTGCATATGCTGGGGTGTATGAAATGAATCAAATATGAAATCTACCTTCAAAGGAGCTAAAAGTCAAGTAAAAGAAATGAGCCATGTGCATACAATAATGCAAAATAGAAAATGGATAAAGTGTTATGGCTCATCAGAAGAGATCACTTCTGATACAAGGGATCTGAGGAAGCTTCTTGGAGACGGTCCCATCTGAACACTGAAGAGTGGTTAACACTTGTATACACATAAGAATAAAGAACAATCCAAGCTGGAAGCAGATTAGGAAAAGAATAAGGCAAGTATGAAGCATGGATGTCAAACCACAATCCAATTTGCCGAAGCTGTGTCGTACTGCTCAATGGATGCGTCGCTACCATCCTGGAACAGGTCAAATCTTTGGCAGGCAGACTGTCTCATCTAGCACTTTTGGCTCCCGCCCACTACTAAAAATGTCCCCCAGTAACATACACACACATACACACAAAAATCATACATGTTTCCAATCTCCCTCCCTTAAAAACCACTCTAAAAGCAAATAAGTATATAAGTCTGGAAGCTTAGGTCACATCATGGGACCTTAGGATCTTAGATGTTTGGCTCTTTTGCTCTAGGAAATGGGAAGCTTTTTAAAAGTGATAAGATGAGTAAGAGAATCAGAGGTATATTTCAGAAAGATTAATCTAGCAGGCATATAGAAAACTGCATTGGCATGAGGGGGGCGTGCAACTGGAGACAAGGACGCCAGTTAGGAGGCTATTATAGTGGTAGAGGAAAGATGTAATTAGGACCAAAACTATTTAAAAGGTGTTCTGTTCTACAGCACACTATCCAGACCAATTTCAAATGACTCCCTGGAGTTCATGATTTACTCTAGTGTAATATGTCACTACCTTTCACGTCAGAGAAAGAATAGATTTTATGTGCTGAAAGAATCCCCGCCTCGTTGCAAAGCTGAGCTAAGACATTTTGTTTGCAAGTATGCGGGTAAGTACCTTGCCTTGTTACACATGGACTAATTAGGAAGCACACTATTTGTCAAGGCATTAGCATAACAAATCAACTTAAAATGACACTTGAGAATAGCCCATTCAAAATGAAAGGCAAGATCATTAGTACATTTAAGTCTTTAAACAGGAAAAAAAAAATCTCTCAGACCTAAGGGAAACAGTCAACCTCTCAGCTAGGTGAAAAGCCAGAGGCTCTTTTTAGGCACCTTCTTATTTAGAGATCCAAAGTGAGTAATAAGCTTGATTGACAATAATTATTAAGTAACTACAGAATACGTGAATGTCTAATATGCATAGGATATATATGAGACTCATTTAATATTCACAAAGACTAAGATGTCAACAATAACAACATTTTACAGATAAGGACCAGAGGTCAAACATGTTAAATCTCTCATCCGAGGCTAGTCACTACTAAGTCATAGAAACAGACTTGAAATCCAGGTTAGTGTGACTGTAAACTGCCAGCTTTCTACAATACTCAATCTAGAAATTACTAAAACAAAGACAAGGCAAGTCATTTGAAGACACACGTAAATGAGACTGGCAAGAGGGTGAACAAATATGACCAGTTAGGGTCAAGAAACCCTAAATAGAGGTTAAGAGCAGAATATAATATCAAGTGCAAACTTCTGAGAAAGCCCAACAGAACCACTAGACTGACCAAGAGTGGCTGCAAAGAAAAGATGATACTACATTGTAGCAAGGTCTTTGAGGGTACAGATAATGGACAACAAAAACTGTCTTTCTCCTCTCACTCATGAAACATATGAAGGCCCATCATGTACTCTGCTACAGTCAAAAATTTCTACGCTGTAGTATAAAAATCTCAGAATCAACCGATTTTGTTCTGTCAGCTGACAAATACATTGGGCTTTTTCCCTTTTGACACCTTGAAATACATTCTACTCTAGAATATATTGTGGTTATATGTTTTTGAAATCAAGAAGTCAACGTTCAATCTCATCCGCTATAGTAGCTATCCTTTTACTACTGCTCATTCTCATCTCTGTTCCCATCTACGGACCTAATTTCCTCTCCCATCTATTCCATGACTGGGAAGGCTAGGCACCTGAGTCTGTGCTACGAAGCTAAAAGAACCCAATTCCAAAGTGGCTTCCTCTACTGAATCTTCTCTTAATTTGAACAACTTTATCAACTCTTCCTGAGAGTTTTCCCAGCTCTTTCTGAGAGTTTGTCAACTCCAGATGATATTTTGCATATAATGTTGACATATCCAGCTAACGACAAAATGATCTATTTTTACTAAATCCAATCCCTTATGCCATCTGAAGGCCTCACTTCCTGTTTACAGGGACTGGTTCCCAGTCGTTAGTGGGAGGTGGGGAGGTAGGAAGTGTGATGAGGACCTTGATCATAAGACAAAGCTACAACCACCGTAACTTTCCTCTTAAGCAGGCTCCCTGGGTATAACGTCTTCATTTCAGTTATAAAATTCACTATTTGTGAACAAGGATGAAAAAGGCCCTAGTGGCTAAAAATTAGGAGGCAAGCATGCAGAAGATTACAGAAGAAATGTATCACAATTCTGTGGGTGACGGGCAAAAGAGGAATGTGCTTTCCCTGAACCCACAGATCTCAAAGGGTAAAAGGCCATCACAACATTCTCAAAACCAATCTGTCCCTGGGCAGAAATTTCTATTCTGAGATGAAGTTAAATAGAGCCTCATTTGCGTAAGCACTAGCCTGGAAAAGTGAACACAGCCTATATCCTTATTCCTGGGGCTTGGCCATTCATGTCTCAAACCCCTGGTTTAAGAAATACCTATGTTTCATATCACATACCACCCCCCACACCTGGATGTGTAAATGGCACAGCAACTGGAGCCGCACACACACAAAATGTCTCTCCTTAATTTCTTCACTACACTCATATACACAGGTAATACCACATTAGCACATTTTAACAATTAATAAGCCTTTGATACACCATCCCCAAGAAAGGTCTGAAGACTATGAAAAGATTTACCAGATAATAGAAATATTTTATAATAATATTCTTGTTTTGCCCAGGAAACTGCATACTGCATGGTCTGACCACCATAATACAAAACCTCACCAAACACACGCTTCTAATTTAAAGCATTACTGCCACATGTATTTCTCATCTTCTTCAAACAAAAAACCCAGAGTTTTAAATGAAACAAGAAAATAAATACTATAAGTAGATTTTAGTTTCAGTAAATAACCAAAGTGAAAACATTAAAAATCATGAGGAAAACTGGCAGATCTTTTAATTAGAGCAATTTTAAGATCTATGCCATGTTTAAGGTCAATTCAAACAAATAAATTACTCAGATTCTGCCAGGTTTCACCCTAGGACAACAGGACAGGAGCCAAAAAGATAAAGACTTTATGCTACTTTGGCCAAAAGATGTGCATGCAAGTCAATATAAATTCATATGCCGATTAGAAAGTAGAGTTAGAAACACCTGTTTATTATACAGACCAGTAAGTTTCTATTATGTAGACCAGTAAATTTCTATTAAGATGATATAGATTACAGTCCTAACAATGTTCAGTTTCCTATGGAAAAATATTTCTAGTTTCAAAAGAAAAGCAAACCGATATAGGAACGTCTGTACATCATTCAAGCTTTATAGTGTATCAACAGCATCTTATTTATACTTATAGTCAGTGAGTTAAGTAGAGTCCTATCTGCTTACAGTCATGAAATCTGTGCTTTAAGACTACCGTGAACTTTTTTTTGACTGTTTGTGAACAAATGTATAGTTTTCTAGCTATTTGTCCTTCTGCTCTGTAATTCTACACTAGTCATAGACTCAAAATGGGCTATAATGCCAGAGAATAAATTTATTTATTTTTCCTTCAAATTTTACTGGTTGCCACTTAATAGCAGCATTATTTTGGGCAAGTTTACTGAACTATCTGTGCCTCAGTTTCTTCAACCATAACTGGAAAGAACAAATTTTTTCAGTCACATACTGTTAGCAGGATTAAATCTGTAATATGTGTCAAGTACTTAGAAGCACTACCTGGCATCTTGGGAGCCATCAACACATGTTCATTACTCAAACAAAAACTCATAGACACAGACAACAGTACAGTGGTTATCAGAGAGAAAGCGGGGTGAAGGGTACAGGGGGTCAAATATATGGTGACGAATTTGACGTTGGGTGGTGAACACAATGTAATATGCTGATGATGTATTATAGAACTGTACACTTGAAACCTATAATTTTATTAACTGTCACTCTCAGTAAATTTAATTTAAAAAAAAAAAAAACAGATAACAAAACCACAAATGTTTATTACTGTTATTTAAACCTAATCCACTGTGAGTTCTAAGAAGTAGCAGCCGGCACCAACACTCAGAGGTATTCCTACCAGATCGTTCACACCTCGTGGAACAGCCACCAAAGTCCATGTTTAAAGCCCGTTTTCATTTTCAGAAATGATTAACCTTCTGCACAAGTGTTTTGTCACTGGGGAGTTCTCAATGTTCAGCAGGCTTCCCAAATATCTATATGACTGTTTCAAAGAAGTAATTTGTTATATTACTGCTGACTGCATTCCCTATGCCGTGCTCCCCAACCCCATGAACATCAATCAACTACTATTTTGTACTTCTTTAACCCTTCACCTCTTTCTCCCAGCTCCCCAATCCCCTTCCCTCTGGCTGTCACCAGATTGTCTCTATATTTGTGAGTCTGTTTTTGATTAGTTTGTTCTTACTGTTCCTTAGATTCCGCATATAAATGAAATCATATGGTATTTATCTTTGTCTGACTTATTTCACTCAGCATAGTAACTTCTAGGTCCATCCATGTCATTGCAAATGGTAGTAGGATTTCATTTTTTTCAATGGCTGAGTAATATTCCATTGTATATATGAACCATAACTTCTCTATCGACAGCGGTTTTAAAGAGATGATTTGAGCTGGGCTAAAATGAGTTGGGAAGCCAACCACTCTTATCAAGATAGCTGGTTTCTAAAAAAGAACTTTGCTGGTTTCACCAAGCACAGCAATAACCTTCCAAGTTGTATTACATAATTAAGCATTAAAAAAATAAATGGCGGGACAGAAAGAAAGATTTAAGAAAGATTCAAGCCCAGCTGTGGAAAGACAACAAATTTATGACATAAAATGATCAATGTTCTAGAATTTAAAAACTAAAGTTTAAGAAAATGCATTAAAATAATATCCATATAGAAAAAAACGATTAAATCCATCTGAAATCCACACAAAAAGATACAAATATATAGTCAATAAAATAAATCTAAGAGATTTTAAAGAGATTACTTTAAAAGTAAACAAAAAAATGAATGGTTTACATAAAGAGAAATAAAATATGGTAAACTGCATGAAAGATGCACATCCTCAAAAGCAATTTTAAAGTTCTGTTAATCTATAAAATTAACAAAAGTAGTGACAAAACTGGATTATATGTAAAAAAGTTTAAATATTTATGGATGCAGCCTGAAAATTAGCTTATATACCCTTTGACTTATTAACCCACTTTGAAGAGACAGCTCTAAAATAAATAATCTTAAATAGGAGGGGGAAAGGGTACATGTTTAACACTATTAGAAAAAACTGAAATCTAGAACAAGGGAAAAATTAAGAAACAGTATGTTACTATACTGGAATATATATACGTGTGTATGTTTAAAATTAAAAGTGCCATAAATAAAGAAAAATGTAAAACTTTCATTTCCAACCAAGATGGAAAGGAACAAGATCAAATCTACCCTCCTACCTAACACAACCAAAAAAAAAAAAGAAAAAAATTTTTTTGAAAGATGATTTTCAAGATGCTAGACAAGAAGCAACAACAACAACAAAATGACATTGGTGCTTAAAGACAGGACATAAAAAGCCCTACAACTGCCCCCATATACTGCCTTAAAACAGTTTGTAGAGGGAATGGACAAGGGTCTGGGGAGACCAAGGAGGCTAGAGTTCACAGCACACAGTATGAGGGGAAGAGAGCAACACGGAGAACCTGAGATCCGCAAAGCTTTGCCCCTGAGCAGAGTACAGATCAGTGCGGAGTGTGCTGAAAACATCAAGCACCTGAAGACAGGGAATGAACCATGGAAAAGCACTGGAACAGTGTCTACCCTGCGATAATGATTTCACCGTTCCACTCCAGAGAAGTTACTCGTGAGACAAAAATATATATGTACTAACACAGAACTGTACAAAATGTAAACAGTTGAAACTGTAAGCAACTAAGAACAACCCGAATGACCACCAACTGGGAAACGGATAAACAAACCATGTACATCCATACGGTGGAGTACTACTCAACAATAAAAAGGAGTGGGCTACGGATATACACTATAACGTGGATGAATCTCTTATACACTGAGATGAAAGATGTCAGATTAAAAAGAGTATATACTGTATGATTCCATTTATATAAAACGCTAGAAAATGCAAATTAATCTACAGTGACAGGAAGCAGATCAGTGGTTGGAGGATGTGTGAGAAGGGAAGAATGGAAGGAATACAAAGGGCATGAAGAAACTTTTGGGGGTGAGGAATATGTTCACTATCTTGACTGTAGTGACGGTTTCATGAGTATATACATTTTTCATAATTTACAAATTGTACAAAATTGTATAAATTTTCATAATTTTGAAATTGTACACTTTAAATACATACAGTTTTCCATTATGTCCCAATAAAGCTGTTTGTAAAAACAGGGGAAAAGTTACATGAACAGTTTTAAGTATCAGAATTCAAAGTAACATGTATACATTAGCCACAGTCGTCAGAAGTTTAGAGAGATCTACATAAATATTAGTTTGTCTTAAGGTCTTTGGAGTTTTTGCTTAATTACCTTTTTTAAAAAATTTACCCGCACTGAGTTAATTTAATCTAAAGGGACCATTCTTACTCTCTAGAAATAAGAGATGGAAAACAGTTTGCTCATAATCATAAGAAAAGGTCACATGAAAGAAAGACTACACAACTCATAAGATGCCGCTATCTCTGTTCTATATTCATTACTCAAGTAAATTTCACCAGTGCCAACATGAGAGAATACAGTTAGAATAACAAGATGTTTGCAAAACAGCTGCTTCGGAAGAGTCGTAAGTAAAGAAATGGGAGAAATGCTTCCTAATTTCACTAGGGCAGTCGGGCGACTCCCAGGAGTGAAGCACGAAGGGAAGCCTTGCACACAGGAGCGACGACAATGGAAATGAGGCCAGTCTCACAATTTCCAGAAATGCCAGTTCTTTTAAGATTGATTGATGCATTCAAAGCAACATTTGAAGATCCAAATCAACATGCCTTGCCAGAAAGGATATTCACTTAAAAATTGTGTGTGGTTTTGTTTTTTGAAAATGAAATGTCATTCTTTATCACAAGATGTAAAATATAAGGGGGGGGGGGGGTGTGTGTGTGTGTGTGTGTGTGTGTGTGTGTGTGTGTCCGTGCGCGCGCACAGGTATTAGTTTCCTAAGGCTGCCGTAAAAATTACCACAAACTGATGGCTTAAAACAACACAGATTTATTCTCTCACAGTTCAGAGCTCAAAGTCCAAAATCGAGGTGTTGCCAGGACTGTGCTCCCTCTGAAGGCGCTAGGGAAGAATCAACCCTTCTTGCCTCTTCCTAGTTTCAGACGATCGCTGGCAATGCCTGACCTACAGCATCACTCCAACCTCTGCCTCTGTCATCACATGGACCACTGCATCTGTGTGTGTTTGTGTTCTACCCTCTTCTTTTAAGGGCAGTAGTCATTGGATTCAGGGCTCAATCAAATCCAGTAGACTTACATCTCTAAATCGAATACCTCTCAGAGCCTGCTTCCAAATAATGTCATATTCACAGGCTCTTGGTGTTAGAACACACCTTTTTGGGGGAGACAATTCAACCCACAATAGGGGGCAAATATCTAACAGTAAAATTCTCATCAAAGAGGCAGTAATGAGGGAGTGAAATTCCAGTTAATGTGACAAGAAAGATCTTCACTTCAAAATACACATTTGTGGCCATTTCACATTGACTGAAAACCCTCAAATACCTAAGAAAATGCAAAAATCGGTTAAAACCGTTATTCCATCCATAACTTCCTTTGACTAATAAATAAGAATTTTCATTCTCAAATATACTGCTTGAATTTTGGGGACTGAGACTTTTGGGGACTTTTATAACTAGAAAAGAAAAAAATAGGTGAAAGGTTTTTTTATAAGTCAGATGTGAATTTGCTTCTACGAGTATTAATCTTGTACTCTGAAGCCATCATCATTATAATAGTGCTTAACCATTTTATATATTAATCATAATGTGTTTGTACACACACTCATTTATATACACGCACAACACTACTGTCAGAATGTACTCTTAGTCCACGCAAAGTGTCTAATGCGTACCAATCTAAGCTTAGCATAATAAAAATTTGATCCTATCCGTAAATTTTCAAATGGAAAAAAAATTCCATTGTTAAACAGTGAGATGTACTTCTTAACTGAAAGTAAGTGATTGGCCCTATTACATCACAAAGGAAGAAATTGAAGACTAAGACATAAATTGTCTGAGATTCAATGACCGCTCAGAGATGGACGGATGACTGAGGGTTCATTCTGCTATCGAAGCAAATGTATTAAACACATGTCTCTGGTTTGTACAATTTGCTTACCAGACAGTGCCTGGAAATGTCTGTTTAGTATATTAGTAATTTAAAAAACGGAAACTACATGTTCCATTATTTCTAGGCAGGAAGTAAACAACAGCATCAAAATGGCCCTCTAACATGCCCTTTTTACATTTGTCAGCATTATGGCAGCACAGATGAGAAACTAGGGCATTTTTTTAGTGAATTCTAATAATAAGTTAAATACGGTTAACATTTTAGGATTGGATCCAGATCTGGTATAAACAGACATCAGATCTAACAAAGTCCATTTCTTCCAATCCTAAAAATTGCCATTTTAAACATGTTTTTGTTTTTTTCTCTTATATATTATACACATATAATACACAATAAAGAGGCATTCTTCTAGAACTGAGAGCACAAAGCCCACTACCTACAGAAAAGGTTTTGTAAGCACAGGAAAATATTCTTAAAGAATGGGTGAGGAAATCCTAAGCCTCTGTTCACACGGAAAAGGACCATTCATCTGAGTATTAAATCTAATTTTGACTAGTAAGAAAAGACACATCCTCTCAGTCTCCTCCAGGTCTAAGTCTCCAAGATTCAAGGGCACAGCTCTTTCTTTATCTTGGTGAAGGTAAACAGCATTAAATCTAAATGAGTTTTCACTGAAATATATGCTCCACTCCCCTTCTCTAACGTCCCTCTGCATTATTATATTTCTGAAGACTATGCTTCCAATACATTTAAAATAGACAGCATCTTTTCCATCATCTACAATTCTCAAATGTTACATAAACTCTGAAGTGGTAAATGACATCCAATATGTATAAATGCA